>NW_028135987.1:0-422976 GCF_964662115.1 Mustela nivalis | reverse complement strand
TGTGCAAATATACCACTGCTGATATGCCGTTATGAATGAAATAACTATAATCATCTGTTTTCATATCCTGGTGAAAATATTCATTTAGTTCCATGTTGTATTTCCAGGAATGGACAAAATTTTTTTTTAATTTTTAATTTTTCTAAATATTGTCCAACCTACCTCAAATGTTTTTATTATGGGCACTGTCATTCTTTCACATTCTTGCAAGACATTTTTACTGTTTCCCAATATGGTAAGTGTGTAATAGTATGCCATTCTAGGTTTTAATTTATTTTTAATTTAATTTAATTTAATTCCAGATTCATAATAAAGATAAACAGTTTTTACCTATGAGTGGCCATTTGGATTTCCCTTTCTGTAAAGTACATGCTTCAATCTTTTGATATCTTAACATTGTGTCATACTGACTTCTTTAAGAATAGATTTCCTGAATGAACTTTTAGCTGTGTAGGTCTTCTCTATTTTATTTTGAACTTGCTTTCATTTCAAAAACTTTATATTTATTTTCATAATCTGCTTTTATTTTGCTTTGTCTATTGTCTATTTATTTGCAAGCAAGAGAGAGCGAGCGAGTGAGAGTGCAGGGGAGGGATAGAAAAAGAAAGGAAAAGAATCTTAAGCAGGCTCCAGGCTCAGCACAAAGCCCAACTCTGGGCTCTATTTCACAACCCTGACATCATGACCTGAGCCAAAAAGAAAGAAATAAAATAAAATTAAGGTGTTAAAAAAAAAAAAAGGAAAAAGAATTGGAGGTTTAATTAAGTGAGCCACCCAGGCACCCCTGGGGTATCTTAAATTGGCTGTCATATCTTTAAAGTTCTAGAGTATCCATTTGGTTCATTTATAAAATCTTTCTCAATATCATTTTTTAGTTTCAGTTTTTTGTTCAATTTGCTTCCCCTCTCATTTCTTTGAGCAGAGTAATCAAGCCATTTTACAATCTTTATTGATCATTTTAATATCATACTTAATCCCATTTTGTCTATCAAATCTTGTTAATGGTTTTTCTTTGTGTGCTTTGTTACATTTTGTTATGTTCAAGACATTATATTTGAAACTCTTATTGAGTAGGAATAATTAAGAGCTATAATAATGGTATGGTCCTCCTTGGCAGGATTTTCTCTTATATCTGAGACTTTACAAGACAATCATACTCCAAATTCAGTGGTTGACTTTCTCAGTTTACACAGAAGGCAAGGTAGGCTCTAGTCTTATTTCTGCTTCTCCTTGTGCTTTGGGGATCTCAACTTAAATTTGGGTTGTACCAAAGTCCTCAAATTTGATTGCTGCTGGATTTTGAATTTTTTTTCTCTAGTATCAAGTGTCTATTAAAAACACAGCTCAGTGTGTTTTAGCAGTTTCAAATGCTCTCATAGCTAAAATGGCTTCAGGGCATATATCTCTAGGCTCTCATTGTGTTTCGTATTGGCCCAGTAATCCCTCACTTATTTTTATAATCATTCTGATATTTTTAACTTTAAAAGCTATTTTGTCTGGATTTTTAAGTTGTCTTAAGTAGGAGTTTTTAGATCACCATTACTAGAAGCAACAACAAATATACATGAAAATATCTGCAGTAGTTTATCACATCTTTATGGCTTTGAACTTCCATAAGCCGAGGCATCCTTCTCTAATCACTTAGGCAAACTCCAAGTTACCCTTTAAAACAACACAAGAATTGCTTCATTTAAGAACATGTTCAGGGATGACTCTTGCCCACTGTCCTTACCAACATTCCCACACACTCTTTGCTACCCACACCTTGTTTATGAACTTTCATTAGGTATATCAGCGGGACCAGAATTTTGCTCTATTGTATTTTTGACCTTTAGAGCTTTAATTAAATATGAATTCCATAGAAAGTCTGTCCCTTTTCTTTCAAACCTGGGTTAGTTATTTCTTCTCATTCTTTGTCAGAAGTTACTTTATTAGAGAAATGTATGGCTCTATTGTGACTTTGGAGCCTTTACAGTTTTTTGACTGGAAAAATCACCCATCCCTGAGATTTTTACGCAGCTTCCTGGCTGATATTATTCAGAAATCTGTTCAAAACAGACTTTTTCAGGGAGGCCCTTTTGGACCACTCAGTTACAAAACCTCTTCTCAATCACTGCTCTTATTAAAATGTGCTTATTTAGTTCAAATATGCATCACTATTAAAGAAAAACCAGTACGATTTTTTTCTTTTTAACGTTGGCTTACCTATTATCTATCTCTCCCATTAAAATTATTCCTCTGGGCTGGGGTTTTGTTGTGCTCATCTTGGGCCAGACTCAATAAATTGTCTCTGAATGATTGAATTGTTTGACTCCCTTGCTAGATTCTCAACTTCATGAGGCCAAGGATTGTTCTATTCAGTCCTTTATCTGTTATATTGCAGTCACTTATGTGACTAATGGGAAAAATCACAGAAAGAAAGAGTTAAAACTACAGAAAAACCCCGTAGGTTCAATAACACAAAGCTTTCTAAAATTATTTAGCCCAGGAATTGAATACTGGCTGCACTTTTGATTTTTTTTAAATGGTATTGAATTTAATTTAAATGGAAATACTTGAATGGTAGAATAATAAAAAAAATTATTAAAGCAACTTGCTCCTTTAAGTAAGAATTATATAGGGCATCTCTTCTAGAAGCAAAATTTTCAAATGTCAAACATCTGAAAGCATAGAAGGAGAAGTAAGAGTGTGAATTGTACTTCAATGCTCTTTTCTTTATATTCAGCAAACAGCTTCATTCACACCTTTCCAATTTTTTCAACTCTTTTGACAAAGCCTTCAGAGGAGTTACTGCTGATGACAACCATCACAGCCTAACAGGAGAAATTTTATGAAGAAAAATAATAGCGTGTTTTTCCCAAATTGTCAAGGATATGGTGAAGCTCTGTCGGATTCAAAGGAGGAATGTGCAATTCCATGCTATATATCATAATAACTTATTTTAATAGTGGCTTTGCAATTTTTCAGATATATCCATTTACTGAAAGCACTATCAAATAAACAAAAGCAAACAAATTAACAGGGGTTCGAGACAGGAATTATCTAATCTAAAAATAGCACATGTTCACAGAATACACAACACATATCCCAAGTACTACTATAGGTTTCAAGTAATAGTCAAAACAATAGTAAACATGATTCAGACCCTACCAGACAAATCATAAATGGGATCTTAACTGTAAATCCTTATCTTTAGATCAAAGCGGGTAATTGGGTGCTGAAGATCCATTATAGAACTAATATGTTATAGAACTCCTCTGAAATGAGTCATTTATTCCATCACTTTTCCTGCACAGCTGCTGACCCATGTTTTGGTTCCTGGAAATAGCTGCTACCCTGTCATACTTCTTTAAAGCACATATATTGATAACTCTACTCACTCCTCCATTCCTCTGTGACTGTCACTGTGTTAAAATGTGGAGTCAGCTGACTCACTTGTGGTGGTAATAAAGTAGATGAGTTTGCAAAGTATTTTGTTATTTCTAAAAATGCAAAAACCAAATTACATTGAAATCATAAGCGGTGTTTCAGGGAGAGCTGTAGGATGTGGTTTCTTGTGTAATCCACAGAGATTAGCTCCAACACATATTTAAACTCTCCTCTAGGAGCAACCTTAGTGGTAAAGCAAGAAGATAAACAGATGTATACACACCCTGGCACAAAAGTATCACTTATGTTTGGCTTCCTAGTCTCCTCGTGTTACTTATTTATCTTAACGTCTCTCTGAAATCAGGGAACACAGAATCTCAATCAGTTGATATTTTTCTACTGAATTACCCAATAGTCTGATCATACCCCTAAGACTTTTTAAAATTATTTCACTCATAATCCCAAATCTGCTTTGCCTCCTCAGCTCAGTACACTGTAATTTGATTTCAAAATGAGGACGGTTGTCAGTAATGCCACATTCATTTATCTATTTTACAATTCCATGTACTTAGAACTATGAAGATATGTTAATAACATCCATTCCAAAAAGCCACCCTACATTTATTATCATGAAACAAGACCTCAAGAAAGAGAATTCAAAATCATCCATGTATTTGCAATTTATTGCAATAAAGCCTTTATCAATAGACTTCCCTGTGCACATGGTGGTCAAATTGCTGGTGAAAACCAGCCAGATCTATTACAAGCTTTCTCATGGCTTCTAGGTAATCCAAGTGAGCCTTTCTTGATACTGGGAAGGGATAAAGCAGGGAAGGGATAAACAGTGATGTAAGAATTTGCTGGACAAAAGTAATGACTCTCATTACAGAGTGAGTATTTTAAAGCAAAAGAGCCTGTTGGGAATATTGTTTTATAAAATAGTGGTTTTTTATTAACTTTTTAAAATTCAATTAGTTATCATATAGTGTACCATTAGTTTCAAATGTAGATTTCAGTTATTCATCCATAGCATATAATAGCTAATGCTCAGTACTTACTGTTATAGCTTCTTGAAAGCAGAATTTTAACCCACTGAGCCACCCAGGTGCCCTTGAAAGCAGAAATTTAGATCATATTTTCTGATTACTTCCATGAAGTACAACACTTTCCTGCTAGCAACCTTCAAAACATACTGTTTGTTAGAGGAATTTCTTTCATAATAAATAAATAGGAATTTATTTAAATTTATAAATATATAAAATAAATAGGAATTTATTTAAATTTATTTAAATATTGCACACTGTTTCATTGTTCATAAATAAGGTGATGATATATAGCCATTAGTTGGTAGCACTGATATATCACTTTCTTTTTACTTCTCAGTGCATTCTCTTTACACAAAATAGATATATATTTTAAAAGAATCTGAATCTGTGGCAAACTTTTAAAAACCCTATAAAGTTTATCATTTTAAGTAATCTCAATTATCTTCCTCAATTGTGATAGTATATCCTTCTATCTAGGCCAGATATTGTATGAGGGATTTGAAGAGACATACTTTTCTAAATTTCACTTTTCTCATCTGCAAAATGCTGATCATGATCCTACAATAAAATACACTTACAATTTTTTGATGAAAATTTATTTATTTATTTTAAGATTTTATTTCTTTATCAGAGAGAGTGGGCGAGAGAGCAAGCACAGGCAGACAGAATGGCAGGCAGGGGCAGAGGGAGAAGCAGGCTCCCGGCCGAGCAAGGAGCCCAATGTGGGACTCGATCTCAGGATGCTGGGATCATGACCTGAGCCAAAGGCAGCTGCTTAACCAACTGAGCCTCCCAGGTGTCCCTTTTGATGAAAATTTAATCTGTATAAACAATATATTTGCTGTATGCGTGGTTCATGGAAAACATCTTATTTAATTATAAGCAACAACAGTATTAGAAATTAAGTAAATGTGTCTATAATATTTAAAGTTTTAACACATAATTCCAGTGCTTTGCCTTATTTTCTCAAATCCCTTTACCACTTTCACTGACAGAGTCAAAAGTACTTTTTCTACTAGTAGCCAGCTCTTTGTCTTTTGTCAGAAAGATGCCCTTGTGAATTATTTATAATAGAGATATTAGCAATAATAATAATAATAATAATAATAATAAATAGCAATGAAAATTTAAAAATGTTTTCTTAACTAATTAAGGTTCTTAGACATCAATTACAGGAACCACCTGTGGCAAGCAAACTAATCTGCAAGACATTCCCAGAATTAACAAGTCAGTCAGATACAGGGTTGTCCGTAGACTGAAAGGTGAAGCAAAAGGACTAGGTTTGGAAAATAGGTAAGGACAGTGAAAAAAATGATCAAATTTTTGGGCAAAATAAATTCTTAGGTGTCCTTTCAATGGAGTCCTGGGCATTATGTAGCAGAAACTCTGGAGATTATCTCAATCCATTGGAGTCACCCTGTTTACTAGCTTGCTATTGACAAAGTTATTTACAAACTGTAGAGCAAGAGGTTATAATGTAGAAAACTGATGGTAATGCACAAGATTCTTGTTAACAATAATGCAAGTTAGTGATATTTCATTAGAAAACATAAATTCTATAACCCAAATGATGGGCCCAGAGCACTTCTGCTGCACAACTCTGCTTATATCCCAAATAACCATGTGAACTAGTTTTAATATCTGCTTCTTATTAATTTTTGAATAAAAATTCTTGACACAAGTATTTTATAATTGTGTGATAATCATGCATTTAATTTCTTGGAGAACAAAACACACTTTAACGTAACTATGTTTGTTCACAGAACCAGCCTTGATAACACACTTCTATATGTTAGAAATGATATAAGAAATGTAGAATATTGGGCACTCGTTTGGTATTCTTTGCCATGTTTTGCACTATCTAAAAAGAGATCAGTGAACTTGGACTGGAGTTAGTAGACATGGAAGAAAATAAAATATTACAGAGAGGAATACTCTGTGGTCCACAACCTAAACGGGCTGGGATTTCCATCATTTGGATCCCTGTAGCTTTACAAAAGTCAATAAAATTT
This sequence comes from Mustela nivalis, assembly GCF_964662115.1. NCBI lineage: Eukaryota > Metazoa > Chordata > Mammalia > Carnivora > Mustelidae > Mustela > Mustela nivalis. The sequence continues at coordinate 416,549 of NW_028135987.1, read as the reverse complement.
TTGTATCTCCTATTAAAGTGGATTTCCCAGTACTTTTTCAAACATCTCTTGTAAAGTATTGTTTCCCAGAAAAAAAGGGATTTTGCACATGTATCTGCCTTTGTCTCTGGTCATGATCTCAGTCAGGATCCTGGGATCGAGCTCCATATCGGGCTTTTTGCTCATTAGGAAGTATACTTCTCAGTCTGTCTCTGCAGCTACCTCCCCCTGCCCCACTCATGCTCTCTCTCTCTCTCAAATAAATAAATAAATACAATCTTTAATTTTTTAATTAAAAATAAGATAAATAAAATAAAATAAAAAGTCTGGTCTTACTGCCCCATTTAGCTCCTTTTTTTTGAGTGGTATTTAAAGCAGCATGAGAGAACATGAGGCTCTCAAACTTAAAAAAAAAAAAGGAAAAAATTGAGTTTTGTTAGGATTTAAGATCTTGTCTTCTAGAAAAAACATTGGCTTTGTTAACATGTGAAAATTAACAAAAGAGAATAAGATAGAATTCTAATAATTTTTGTAGAAATTAAAAATTTCCTCCAACACAATTACATCAGACCCATTAAGTAAATTCATTCCAATGTCCGAAACCAACCTTTTCTAATACTAATGCATCTGAGTAAACAGAGTCAACCCAAGGAATAAATAAATATTATTATTTTTTTCCTGTCTCTTCCACAGTCACATCTGGGTATATTGGTAGCAAGCCAATTATCTATCTTATAAGACATGATATCATAAGGAAGGGTATTCTGTCCATTTGGAACAACTGAAAATCATTGTAATTTTATCTTGGTGCAGTAACTTGATATGGCACAGTGTGGGTTATGAATATATTTTATTTTTTTTTACTGGGAAGAAGAGATTATAGAGATATTGGTTATCCAAGAGAGACTGACAGGTGTTGATAGTTGCCAGGTCAATATCCATTTACTTTTTCCTTGAATCTCAGAAAGCACTGAGGGATTGACAACAAGGAAACTTAAAACAACATCAAATATTTTATTGTCTCTTTTCTATTTATATTGTAACCACATGAGAAAGTATCAGTCGTACAATATATCATTCTCTTTACCTCTATCTTTCTGCCAGAAATGTGGGCTTAATAGTGAGAACTCCAACAGCAATTTTTGCAACTGTGAATAAAAAGCCATGAAAACCTCTAAGATAGTTCACTTCACTTTCTTAAGACGCTGAACCAACACCAGAAAACACTCTCTGTAGTCTTCTTGTTAAATGAAAAAATATGGTTAAACCACTTTTGAAAGTCTACTACCTACAGCAAAATGTAAATCTTAATTGAAATATGTCCTCTCAGCTGTGCTTAAGCAACTGAGTCCTGAGCTTTTCAGGTTTTCAGTCTGAAAGAGTACACCTCTGGTGCTCAGAAAGGGAAGAGAAAGGACACCCTGTTCTCCATATAAATTAAAGAAGAGAAATCTGTGCATTTAAGTGGGCCATATAAAATTTATCAAGCAATTATCTCCTAACTCCTTCCTATCCAAATTACCTGATATGCTCTCCCTACTCCTTTATTCCACGTTACTGCCTTGTCCGGGATTCTGTCTCACATCACAACATGTCTTCTGTTATTTCCTTCTTGCAAGCTAGTTTTGTTTTCTCCATCTAAAAAAATCAACAATCATTGTGTATTTCAATTCCCATTTTCCTCAAATGCATTGATTCTTCTTATCTATTACTCTTTTCTCATACTCAGTGTCTTTGTCTTTATGGGGTTTGTACTTTGCTTTTCCCCATCCTTTACTGCCATTATATAATCAAATCTAATGACTTCTTAGAGAAAGTTAAAAATTCCTGCATAGCCACACGTGAACACAAAGTCACTGATTTTTAGCAAACCTATAAGATAGTCAGACATCCATTCAATTTCTTTTTTGTTAAGATTTTATTTATTTATTTGACAGAGAGAGATGACAAGCAGGCAGAGAGGCAGGCAGAGAGAGAGGAGGAAGCAGGCTCCCTGCTGAGTAGAGAGCCCGACTTGGGGCTCGGTCCCAGGACCCTGGGATCATGACCTGAGCCGAAGACAGTGGCTTAACCCACTGAGCCACCCAGGCGTCCCTCCATTCAATTTCTTAACTGAGTCTCAAATGCATCCTGAGTTCTAACCTAAACCTAAGTTCTACTTCTTAAACGTTGTTCTATGACCAAATCCTTTCAGTTCAGTATTTTGTAACATTTAAATATTAATCCATTGATGCTTTGTCTGTGTATTTCTATGATAATAATTTGAATACTGTAGATTTATTGTTATATTTATAGATTTATAATCAAAGTTTCATCAGTTGAAGTTTTTGGAAATTTCAGATATAATGATTAACCTAAAATGATACTGCCTCAAATCCCTCTGATATCAAGGCCCAACACTTGATTATAGCCAAACCTGTGGTGGATAGTTCCATGGGAAATTGCAGTTACTTAACACTGATAGCATCTCATGTTCTCTCTCTCATTTTAGAATGTCTCCAACACAACCCAAAAGTGGAGGAGAGTTAATGTCCTCTGAGGACAGCTCTCAGTGAAGTGGAAATAAGAGCCATAGATAAAATTGTCAGTTTTCAGGTCTTCATGAGGACAACTTAAAGAAGTTTCTCAGGACCTTTCAGTAAATGCAAGCCTTCATTTTCTATCCACAACAATTATATCAACAATGTACCTCTTTGACAAAGTTGTTTCTTCACTGTATCACTTTCCCATTCTTTTCTACCTTGGATAATCTCCCAGATAAACTAACAGTACTCAAATCCTTTGTCCTACTCTTTGCTCTCAGGATAAATGGAGCCAAAAGACTTAGATTAATATCAAGTTCTGAATGGGATCTTAGAGCTATTTCTGTCCAGATTTTCATAAACATAGGGACCTTTGAATTATCAGGCTATAAATAAGTTCTAAATGGAGGGGGCAAAAGCAAAAAGTAGAAATTTTTATGTTTGATTTTTAATCATGATTGAAAATAATGTTAGTACATTATAAAAGTGTGGATCTTTGTAAAACAATGTCATAATGTAAGAAATAGGTTGCATAGTCCTTTTGAGAATATGAAACCAAGTGTTCAGGTGCCATCTAATTTCTTGTTTAATCCAGAACTTTGGTGTGCATTATCTTGAGGAATAGAATTTTGAAGTCCAGACAGACTAACAGAAAACTGACCCAAATGTGTGTGTTTATATTTCTGCTTTTGTTGTAAAAATCAAAGTGTGATTGCTGGTTTAAAATGGTAAAACTAATAATGTTCATGGACTCTATTATAAATTTTCTAATTGTATGGGAAGAATCAAAGAAACATATAATTAATTGATTTGCAAATCCTCAAAGAGCTACAGGATCAGGTAGTGGTATGTTCTGATTCAACAGCATCATAATGCAGCATTTTATATGTGTGGCTAATGGATATTTTCATAAATGTTTGCTAGCTAGTCAGCCAATACAGAGAAATATTAGGTAGGGTCATTACTCACAGTTGTGTTTAATAAAATGAGAGAAAATTATCAAATGACACTAATAATAATAATCCTATAGCAGGCTAAATAATTCAATGATAATTACAAGTATTAATCTAGCTTTCTTCCCTGATTATGACTCTTCTCTCCTTTATCATAATGGGAGTAGCAGATTGTCTGCAATGAATTGTGAAAACCCAGCAGTGACTTTGGCAGTGAAGGCCTCCCATCAATTTTGATAGGTTAAAATGATTCTGGATGGTCTTGAGCAAATGTGTCAATTTTTTTTCTGTGTGTGTAATAAAAAGAAAGAAGCAATAGTAAATTCTTGCTGTTATTCCATGGAGCCAATAAAATCATACTGCCAACAAGAGGCTGTTGACATCGTAAGTGTGGTTAACTGTCTTGAAATACTAGGCCTCGAAATAAAATTCCAATATTTCACATAACCTCTTTTTTAAAAGAAAAAAAAAAAAACAAAACAAAACAACTATACTGCTTACATTTAGGGCCCTGCTGTTGTGTAACTATTTTTGAACATGTCTACTGTAAGTGTATATATATATATTTTTTTTTTCTGTGCAATAAATTCATTTAGAGATAAATTTAGATTGCAAATTATTTGGGAGGAGGCATGGTATTTGTGGCTAGTCTTACAAGTAAAAAGGACTAAAAGAAAGAAGAAAAACATTTTTTATTACAGCATATTTACATCTGTCCAAAGTACTTATTTACTATCATACTGACTAATGTATAATACTGTACACAAAGAAAGAAGTTAAATGAGTTATAATTCAGTCGAAGTATAGCTGGCCATTTTAAAACTTACCACTGAATCTTTCTGGTATGAAATGTGATATCTGGCAATCTGGTCCAGTTCATTACATCAGGTCATTTGTATGTTCTTATTACCATTTTGATAGCATAGCACATTTTATAACCCAGACATTTTACAATGGAACTATGATGCATGTATTTTCAAAAGTATAGACATACATGAAGCTATGAGGTCAAAAAAGATGAATGTCCGTAGTACCATATAGACTCAACAAATAAAAATGTCCAAGGCTCTGAGTGAGATTTATGAATATTGTATAAGATTAGGCCAACATGTGGTTTTGATATAAATCATCTGTTCTTAAATTAGAATTACAATCGTTGAGTACAGTGTTGAAAATGGCAGATAGATTTTAGCTATCTTTGCTCAGTAGGGAAAATGGAAAAATGTTTAGTTTGGTCAGAATTTCACTTAACTTCTGAAAAATCTTACGTTTGAGAGAACCCTTCTGAAATAAGAATCCTTAAAGACATAACCCCTTTGGCACAAGTTTTCAAGAAACTTGTTGGATGTTGTAGACAATTATATGGCACACGTACTGTTCTAGATGTTTCATGCCAATAATATGTAAGCCATACCAAGGCTACATATACATATAGAGATGTTCCTCAGCTTACAAGGGGGCTATGTACAGAGAAACACATAAAAAACTGAAAATGCATTTAATACCCCTAAACTATCAAATATCATAGCTTACCTTAAGCTTATTTCAACAAACTCAGAACACTTACATTTGCCTGCATTTGGGCAAAATCATCTTAAGCAAAGCCTATTTTATAACAAGGTATCAAATATCACATGCAATTTATTAAATATTACACTAAAAAAAAGAAGAATGGTTATATATAGAATGGTTGTAAGAATATCAGGTGTTCATCCCTGTAATCTTTTAGCTGACTGGGAGCTGTGGCTCACTGCCCCTGCCCAGCATCACAAGACGGCACCATACCCATTGTCACTGGCCCTTTTTATAAAGACCCAAATTCAAAATTCAAAGTACAGTTTCTACTGAATCACTTTCACTTTCACATCTTTGCCAAATATATTGTAAGTTGAATCATTGTAAATCAGGAGCCATCTTATTTGAAAGTTAAATCACAGTCACCCGTATACACACAAAAAAAGGCCTTCATGTAGGGCCATCTATGTATCTCTAAACAACATAGCATGACCTATCAACAGCAAAAAATGGATGTGAAGGGGACAATTGCTTTGCGTCAGTACTCTGAGCAGTAACATACATGGCCTTACTCACCTAGCAGAACTCCAGAGCTAGCTGATGGCAAGGAATTTTACAAATGTTTGCTGAACAGCTTAAGCACTATTATTTTTAAATTAGTGTGCATATCTGTTTTCTAAAGATATGTTAATTTATTTTATTGACGTATTACAAAACCAAATAATTTCCTCTTATTTAAGTGGCAGGTAAATAGAATTCTTTTTAATTTAAATCAAATGGCTTTTTAGGGAAAATATACTAAAAATTCTGAAACTTGTATTGCTTATGAATCTTTTATTGGAATCCTTATCAAGTTGTATTTTTCAAGTTTTTCCTAAATAATCTTCAATGAATTGAAAATATTTTTTGGATTTTATCCAAGGCTATTAACTCACAATTTCACTTTGTTAAATATAGTGCTAAACGTTCAACCAAAACGTTGTGTCTTTTTTTTTTTTTCCACTACCACATCCTCCATCTACTGACTGGATTCTCTCCCCAACTAGCACATATATACCATTGTCTATCTTTAGGATAAGTAAGGGTCATCTTTTGTCTTTATTCTATTCCTCGCATGCTTCTGAACTTGTTGAATTTTAATATAGTCACACCATAAGCATCACATATTTGATTCCCCTTTCAATAGTAAACAGTGCACAACCAGAGCATACCTTCAAAGCTATCAATAGACTTACTCTGATATATTATTTTTGTATTTTTGTAAATTAAAATAATTAAATTATAGAACAAGAGTTTCAGGTGGTAGGTGTTGTAAGTTTTACCCAAACTGACTTTTGTCAAACTCGTTTTTGTCATCATATATGACAAGTAGTTTTCTCACGTTTGTTTTTAGAATATCCTTGTATAATGAATATTTACAGTGATATCTAGTATAAAAATCTTGCAATTTATTTTAGAAACATTAAGATATTGAAAATCAATCTATTTCTTTGATTCATTAAAGACATTTTTGGCTTGTTTCCAGTACTTTCTTACTGGTTAAAAAATGAATTTGAAGTAGTCTGAATTTCATTATTATATGGCACTTTCCCTTTGATGAATACAAAGACGATATTCTATATTAGCTATCTGAGAAGAATTTGTTTTTTTAATTTTATTTATTTGTGAGTGAGAGAGAGCACAAGCAGGGGGAGCAGCAGGGGGAGGGAGAAGCAAACTCCCGGCTAAGCAGGGATTCTGTTGCAGAACTGAGTCCCAGGACCCTAAGATCATGACCTGAGCTAAAGGCTCAGGCGTTTAACTGACTGAGCCACCCAGGTGTCCCAATCTGAGAAGAGTTCTGTATGTTATTCCTATTAATATGCAGTTTAAAGTCTAGGTGATTAACTTAATATTTTAGTGGCTATTACATAGATAGCACTATGTTCCAGGCAGAGAGTAAGAAAGAAATAGTAAATCAACCATATTCTATGCATTCTAAATGAAAATAATTAATCAATCATAATAAATCCTTCTATTTATGGAATATCAACTTATAAGCTTTCCTCCATATGAAAAATGCCAAATACCAGAATAAAGGGTCATCTAATACAAATAAAGGATAGAATTAAAGAATTCTGGTAAGCCATTTAATTTTGAAAAATGGTGCTATATTGTTGCTGAGTTGTGGTTTTCAGTTACATAATATCTGATAAGTGTAGAAGTAACATGAGTGTTACGTGAGATGAGAAATGGTTTATAATTAAGATAATTTTAAAAGTACAGATAAATACAAATTTGTAAACATAGCATTATGGAGGAATAAAAATAAATGATAGCTACACACTCTAAAGTGAATAAATCTTGGAAAGTTAATAGAGAAGTAAAACAATGGCAGTGCAAAAAGTATGGTACATTTTTATGAAGTTCAAACAAATTCTGTGAAACCATAGATGGACTTAAAGATACTATTATGTATCAAATATTGTAAAAATTAAGCAAGGAAATAGCAAACATAAAATAACCAAAGCATACAAACTTGGGTAGATACAATAGTTGTGATCATGTTCTACTTCAAAAAGATATGAGTTAATAGATAAATAGAAGTAACTAGACTTTTTAGAAGTTAATAAAACTTTGCCTGTTATTTCTTAGTAATATAAAATATATGGTTTTCTAACAAAAACGTTTATCTTAAAAATATTTAAAAATAAATTTCAGGCTACTCATAAGGTTCTATTTACTTTTCCACTGAAGGAAAAGCTGGTTGTTGTAGTTGTAGTTGTTTGTTTGTTTTAGTCTCCTCCTGGTTTTTATTATTATAATGTTAGAATAAGGAATGTTAGATTGAAAAGTGAATTATTTTATAGACAAAATCATTACTTGATTCACCTCCTGGTACAGCAGATGGAACTCCTGAAAATATGCCCTTTTGCCTTACAGAAGAGTAACAGTTATGCTTACTTCTGAAACATACTTGGTGGTGGCCCTAAATAGTGACACCATAGTAAACATTTTGAATATTTGCAATTAATTTTTATAGTCATAGGGCTCCAAAAGGCACTGCTGGTATCTTAGCAGGTATTTCAATAAAGCTAAAAGTTGCCTGACTGTTTAAAAATATTAACAAGGCACAAAACGGCAGAAGTATTGTCCTCAGATATTATTTTTTTCCATATGCTCCTGATTCCAGACATGACAAGTTATTTTTTTAAATTTTTTTATAAAAGATTTTATTTATTTATTTGACAGAGATCACAAGTAGGCAGAGTCAGGCAGAGAGAGAGGAAGAAGCAGGAAACCTGCTGAGCTGAGAGCTCAATGTGGGACTCGATCCAAGAATCCTGGGATCATGACCTGAGCCGAAGGCAGAGGCTTTAACCCACTGGGCCACCCAGGCGCCCCCATGACAAGTTATTTTTGATAGCTATATATACAATGTATTTTCCAGTTATAAGAAAAATGGTTCTGCTATTTTTAACATTTTTTAAAAATTACATAATTTTTTAAATTAAAATTTTATTTTTTAATGTTTTAATTTTCTTTTCTTTTTTTTAAAAGATTTTATTTATTTATTTGAAAGACAGAGATCACAAGTAGGCAGAGAGGCAGGCAGAGAGAGAGAGAGAGGGAAGCAGGCTTCCTGCGGAGCAGGGAGCCCGATGCTGGGCTCAATCCCAGGACCCTGAGATTATGACCCGAGCCAAAGGCAGCAGCCCAAACCACTGAGCCACCCAGGCACCCCAATGTTTTACTGTTCAATATACTACTTAGAATATAAAACCTATTCCATTTGGTAAGATATTTACCATTTAAAAAATGGTAATTTTCTCATAGTGTGTTCCCCTCACATTGCTTTATTTTGAATAAAAAAAATTTCACAATAAACATAACTGATGCTTTCCTTTTGATTGTCCCTCTGTTGGTCATACTGTATATGAGCCATGACAATTAGTTTTACAAAATTTATTCATGTTTGTTGATATGTTTTATCATAACTAATTTTCCCTCCCTTATCTAGATTCCCCAGCTTTCAGACAGGTGGACACTTCAATAAACCATACCCAAGGGATGTATCAAGTACTTCTTAGACATCTCTCAGATTCTTGAGGTCTCATTTTACCTAGGGATTTGCAAAAGGTTCTGCCAGAGGCACCACTGTGACAACTGATGACCATGGTCTATCTCCTGCTAAGCTCAAGAGGTCACTGGTTTCCAAATTTATCTATACAATTAATGCATTCCAGCAAGTTCTTTGTTTTTTAATATTAACAAACTTACTTTAAAGTTTATATGAAGAGGCAAAGACTCACAATAGTCAACATAGTGTTGAAGGAGAACAAAGACTGAGGACTGACTTCAAAGTTTACCATAACGATGGGGCGCCTGGGTGGCTCAGTGGGTTAAGCCTCTACCTTCGGCTCAGGTCATGATCCCAGGGGCCTGGGATCGAGTCCTGCATTGGGCTCTCTGCTCAGCAGGGAGCCTGCTTCTCCTCATCTCTCTCTCTGTCTGTCTCTCTGCCTATTTGTGATCCCTCTCTGTCAAATAAATAAATAAAATCTTTTTAAAAAAGTTGACCATAATGATAATTGTAAGCAAGATATTGTAATACCACAGAAAGACTAGATTAAAGGCACCGAATATATATTATCAATTATATTTTATATTTAATATAAAAGCAAAAGCAATACAAGAGAGCAAAATACAATCTTTTAAACAAATGGTTCTGGAGTAATGGTGAAGCTAAATGTAAAAATATAAAATAAAAATAAAATAAAATAATAAAATAAAATAAATCCAGGCAGATATCATACACTCTTCACAAAAATTAACTCAGATTGGATTATAAACCTAAACATGAAACATGTAGAAGGTAATATAGAAGAAAATTTAAATGACCTTGGTTTTGGCAATAACTTTAGCTACAAAAGCACAAGCACTGAATTTTAAAATGTCTACTCTGTGAAACACAATGCCGAGAGAATGAAAAGGCAAAGCACAGACTATGAGAAAAAATTTGCAAAATACACATCTGGCAAAGGACTGTTAATCAAAAATACACAAAGACCCCTTAAAACTCAACAATGGGGGAAAAACCTGATTAAAAATGAGCCAAAGACCTTAGCAGATACCTCACAAAAGAAAATATTACAGATGGCAAATAAGCATATAAAAAGATGCTTCACATCATATGTCATCAGGAAAATGCAAATTAAAACAAAAAAGAGACACCCGTACATACCCAGAATTCAGAACACTGAAAACAGAACACGAAATGTTGGTGAGGATGTGGAGCAACAGGAATGTTCTTCCATGTCTATTGAGAATAAAGAATGGAAAACAACTTGGCAGTTTCTTACAAAACTAATCATATTCTTGCCAGATGATTCAGCAGTAGCAGTTCTTGGTATTTATCCAAAGAAGATGAAATCTATACCCACAAAGAGGTCTATAGTAGTTTTATTCATAACTGACAAAAGCTTGGAAGCAACCAGGATATCATTCCACAGGTGAAAGGTCAAATAAAGTGTAGTACATGCAAACAATGGAATATTATTTAATGCTAGAGAAATGAATTACCAAGCCATGAAAAGATATGGATATAAATATTTAATAAATATTTGATTTTAGGCTTCTACCAGTCTATCAATAGTATTAGTATATTTTAACAGTGAATGCTCAGCATTCATGAATTTACCTAATAAAATATTTTGGGTTCAATATTTTAAATACTTCAACCTCTATGAATATATTCCTAATAATTTTGAATTGGGGTAAATAAACCTTAACTTTTTGTAACTTGTTTCAATATGCAAAAGAGCTCAATAAACTTTTAGAAAATAAAAATTTACAAAAAAAAGTTTAGTTTACTATTGCCAAATAATTTAAAACTTTACCTTATATTCAAATACATATATTTTTCTAAATTGATTTATATGCTATTAAAACCAAAAACTTTTAGTTATACTAGATTTCATATCATGCCATCAATGCCAGAAAGCCATCTGTCGATGACTTGTCTTAAATAGAGTTAAGATGGGCGTTATTACAATGCAAGATGGAAACAAAGATAGTATAACAATTGAGTGTTACATAACTTTTCTGTTTTGATCAAGTTACTAATCTACAAAAGGCTTTTATCGGTGACCGACTTGGGAATTTAACAAAACTTTTAAACTAGCATGTGCGACTCATTCCTAGAAAACAACACAATCAATAACACTTTATTTAGATTAAATCATGACTATTTCTCCATTTGAATAAAAAAGGTTGCAACTCCAATAAGTTTATTGAACGTGAAAAGTTGAAATGCTGTAATGCTCCTAAGGAATCAAATGATCCAGTCATGAATTACAAAAAAATGATATAAATACCAAAGTGTTTGTATAATTGTAATGTACAACTGCCCATTAGCGTTCAATAGTGTAGGCTTGTACAAGAACTCTATAAAAGAACTCCACTTCTAAACTGTGGAAAATATGTTCCCTTTCTCCCTATATACAACTATTAAGCCATTCATTTAGCTTTTAAAATATCCACTTAATACAGGCTTTTTACTCATTTGAACCCGGCAGCAGGGTTCTATTCTTATTGCTTACATCTGAAGGATAGACTTCTAGCGTAAGAGGTAAAGCCCATAAAGGAGCCCAATAATAACAACAAAATACAGTTTAGTGATCCCTTACAATCTGCCAGCTACCTTTCTGAGAATACTTCAATTAATAAAACATATAAAATAGCTGACCACAAAGAGCTTACATTCTTTTGAAATATAATAGTGAAATAAACCAATAATAGAGGGGCGCTTCGGTGGCTCAGTCCATTGAGTGACTGCCTCTGGCTTGGGTCATGATCTCAGGGTCCTGGGATGTAACTCCCCAGCAGGCTTTCTAGGCAGTGGGGTGTTTTCTTCTTCCTCTGCGCACCCTCCCAATTCTCTCTCTCTCTGTCTCAAATAAGGAAATAAACCAGTAATAGAATAATGATTGATGGTTGATGGCGATAAGTGTTACAAAGAAATACAAGAAAGGTAAAAGCCATTGGAGAATGCTGGGATGAAAGTTAATTTTATTTTGTGTCGGGTGGTTATATCTCATTTAGGAGATGTTATTTGCACAAAGACCCAGGAAGTGAAGGAGGGTGTTATACAAATATTAAAGAAAAAGATTGCTCTAGGCAGAGCAAGTAAGTATATAGACTTTGTGTGAAAAGCTTGTCTGTTACTTTTGAGGAAAAGCAAGGAGGCCAATGAGGAGTTCATAGTGGTGGAGAGAGGAAGAACGTATTGTACCTTCTAGTACATTGAAATGCCTTCAGTTTTTATTTAATATGAAAGGGGAAGATACCAAAAGACTTTCAACAGCAGAATAAAATCATCTGACTTGATTTTTAGGTTAAGTTGCTGTACCAAAATAAATTTGCAGGGAGAAAGGAGTGCAGTATGTGTGGAAGTGGGGCTATCAATCAAGTCAATAATTCAGGAACATATGATGGTGTTTTTAGCATGCTGGGTGATAATAGAAGTGGTGAGGTATGGTTTTTATTTTGTATATATTTTGATGGTGAATATTCCGGTGAACAGGATGGGGTATGTGCAGGACAGACAATATCAACATTTATTTTACCTGCACAAACAGAAGGGTGGAGTCTTCATTCCCTGATATGGAGAGAACTCTGAGTTCAATTGTTCTTTGTCATTAAATGGCATAGTGATGATGAGGATTTAGTCAGACAGTGAAAGAGAACAGTAAGCATAGTGTTAAGCGGTAAGACATTATAATACATTTGAACAACAAAAAACGTTGTGTTGGATCATGTGTTTGTGTGAGTAAATAAATAAATAAAGCTTCCTGGGCTTCTGATAGAGGTAAAGAAGACTAGTATATGATCCAAAGGGGCACGTGCACCAAATGTTTATAGCAGCAATATCCACAATAGCCAAACTATGGAAAGAACCTAGATGTCCATCAACAAATGAATGGTATAAATATATATATATATATATATATATATATATATATATATATATATATGATGGAATACTATGCAGCCATCAAAAGAAATGAAATCTTGCCATTTGTGATGACATGGATGGAACTAGAGGGTATTATGCTTAGCAAAATAAGTCAACAAGAGAAAGACACTATCTTATGATCTCTCTGATATGAGGAACTGGAGGTGCAATGTGGGTGCTTGGGGACAGGAAAAGAGTAAATGAAACGAGATGGGATCAGAAGGGAGACAAACCATAGGAGACCCTTAATCTCACAAAACAAACTGAGAGTTGCCAGGGGGAGGGGAGGGTAGGGAGAGGGTGGTGGGGTTATGAACATTGGGGAGGGTATGTGCTGTGGTGAGTGCTGTGAAGTGTGTAAACCTGGCGATTCACAGACCTGTACCCCTGGGGCTAATAATACATTATATGTTAATTTAAAAAAAAAAGAGGAAGAAGAAGACTACTATAAATCAAATGCTATGGTTTTCAGCAAAGAGTGTGTAATCAGGCATATTTTATTAAAGTAACCATGTAAAATGATGGTTGAAAATTGGAATAACAGAAAACATAAAAATTAGAGATTTTAAAAAGAGATCTGGGACAGTGTAGAGAATATAATCAATGATATTATAATAGTGTTATATGGTGACAGATGGTGGCTATATTTATAGTAATCATAGAATAATGTATGGAGATATTGAAAACCTGAAACCAATGTAACACTGAATATCACTATACTCAAATAAAAAAATAGTAAAAATAAAACATTTTATTTTAAAAAGATAAAAAGAGGGACAAGAATTTGTAAAGTGAATTTCAAAAAGCTTAAAGATGAGGCTAAGACATACTCTGAACCTTGAGGAAAACACCATTTTGAAAATTCTTCCCATTTTGAGAAAACTCAAATGAATCAATACTATAAAAGAACCCATTTTAACTGAGAGATGTAATGAATGCTCAAGAAATAATTTTATGACAGGATAATTCTTCCCTATGAAACAGCATACAGAAACCAGGGGAAACACCTGGAAGCAAAATAAACTATACTGAAAATAAGAATTAGGAAAAAGATAAATAATGAAAGATAAGAAAATTAGAACTGCGAGAGAGACCTAGTGAATAGAATTTTTAGCTTGTGGTTTAATGTTTTTGAGGATAATCTAGAGTTCATAACTGCCTTGAGACAGGCTGGTTGTAGGCAGTTTAGGCAGACCCCTAAGACAGGCCTACTTTGGGCAGGTGGTGTTGGAGGAGGCCATTGGGCTGGACAAAGACAAATCCAACCATTTGACTAAAGTGTCTGTGAAGATGTTGAAGTCAGATGCAACAGAGAAAGACCTGTTAAACCTAATCTCAGAAATGGAGATGATGAAGATGATTGGACAGCACAAGGACACCATCATCCTGCTGGGTCCTGCACACAGGATGGTCCTTCGTACACTCTCATGGAATATGCCTCCAAAGACAACATACAGGAGTACCTGCAGGCCCAGAGGCCTCCTGACCTGGAGTACTGTTACAATATCAGCCACAATGCAGCAGAGCAACTCTCCTCCAAGGACCTGGTATCCTGTGCCTATCAGGTAGCCTGAGGCATGGAGTACCTTGCCTCCAAGAAGTGCATACACCAAGACCTGGCCACCAGGGAAGTGCTGGTGACAAAGGACAACATGATGAAGATCTCTGACTTCAGCCTTGCCAGAGATATCACCACATCAGTTACTATAAAAAGACAACCAACAGTGGACTGCCTGTGAAGTGGATGGTCCCTAAGGCCATGTTTGACCAGAGCTACATCCACCAGAGTGACTTCTGGTCTTTTGGGGTGATCCTGTGCAAAATCTTCAATCTGGAAGCCTCCCATATCCTGGAGTGCCTGTGGAGGTGGCTTTCAAGCTGCTGAAGGAGTCATTTGATGGATAAGCCAATAAGTGCACCAGTTATACACAATAATGAGGGGTGGCTGGCATGTGGTTCCTTCAAGCTGCTGGTAGAAGACCTGGATCATACTGTGGCCTTGACCTCCAACCAGGAGTACCTGGACCTGTCCTTGGCCCTGGAACAATACTGTCTATGCTTTCCCAACACCTGAAGCTCCACCTGCTCCTCAGAGAAGAATTTCACCTTCTCTCATGTGCCGTTGCCCAGGGAGGCCTATCTGCCCTGACACCCAGCCCAGCTTGCCAATGGTGGACTCAAATGACTAGTATCCCTATTACTCCTGTCCAGATTACGTCGTAAGCTGTAACCCTTACCCCCCACCCTCCCTGCAAGACTCACTGCCTTCTCCTTTGTCCCTTTCCTACTGGCAGGAGCCAGAAGCCTACCTGAGGCCTTCACCCCTTGAAGTTCACCTCTCTTCCCCTTCCTCTTCCTCCTCCTTACAACCTGCTCATAAAAGAAAGGCACAGAGAGGCAGGTACTTGCTTGTGGCTACTTCCTTCCCGCCCATATGTTGGACCAAGACCCCTCCCTGGCATCTGGTACTGCCTGGACTTTGAGGGAGTGGGAGATGAGGCATGCCAGTGAAAGCTGTTGGAGCTTTCCTGTTTTGGTTTTGTCTGCTTAGCATAACATGTAAGACTGAGTTCTGGTGGCAGGGACCTAGTCCTTGGTGCTATAGCACTAGCGAGGGGAGGTCAACTGCTGTGGGCCTTGGCTAAGAGCAACCCCTGCTCCAGAGATATGGTGCCAAGGGCTTATTAATTTTGATACTAATTTGCTTTGCTGACCAAATACCTGGTATCAAAAGATGGGAAGGCAAAGACTGAAAGCAGTGTTGTGACCATGGGGTCCAGCCCCAAACTATGAAGAAAACACAAAGTGTATAAATCTGAGTAAGTATATATTTACACACCTTTTTAAATAGGTTGTTATCAAAGATTTAATCAATGGGTAATATGCTCCTCGTGGCTGGGAAGCATCAGTTGCCATATATTAAAAAAAAAGAAAAGAGGTGTCTGGGTGGCTTCCTCCATAAGTGTCCCTTCTTTTCAGGTCATGATCCCAGGGTCCTGGGATGGAGCCCCACATCAGGCTCTCTGCTCAGTGGGAAACCTGCTTCTCCTTTTCCCTCTGCCCTGCTTATAGTTCCTCTTCCTATCTCTCTGTCTCTCAAATAAATAAAATATTTTAAAAAAAGAAAGAAACAAAATGTTTTTGAAAGGTCTTTTTTTTTTTAAATTTTCTAGGGGTGCCGGGATGACTCAGTTGTTTAAGCAGATGTTTGCCTTTGGCTGAGGTCATGATTCCAGTGTACAGGGCTCCAGCCCTGCATGGGACTACTTGCACCCCAAGGAGCTTGCTTCTTCCTCTCCCTTTGCACGTGATTCCCCCCGCTTGTGCGCTTCCACTCTCTCTCTCTCTCTTTCTCTCTCTTGCTGTCAATAAACAAAATAAAATCTTTTCTTAAATAAATAAATAAATAAATAAATAAATAAATTTCTAAACCTACTTTCAGTTTAGGTCCCTTAACAAAAATTGCTACTGCTTCATTTAAAAAAAAAAAAAAGATAATTTAGAAATGTGCTTCCAGAGCTAAAAAGCTGTTTTGTTTTTTTTGTCAGGATTAAATATAGAAGTGCTTTAAAAAGTAAAAGAAAAAATATGCTATATTAACACTAATCACACTATAACTTTGGTGGTTATATCAAGATAATGAAAAGTGATTTTAAAGCAAATTTCATTATCAGACATAAAGATCAAGTCAAAATTACATAAGAGTAAAAGGATGAATTCATCAGGGAGTATAATAATTCTTGACTTTTAATACTTAATAACAGATTTGGTGATATATAGGGAAAAACTAAGAACAAAAATCATAACTTCTACCTTAGAAGAGAAATGGAAAAAAATTTCAACACTTTTATTTTAAGATTATATAGACAAATGGTCATCAAATTGGTAAGATATGTAAGACTTGAACAAAATTATCAACTAACTAGATATGCTTGATATTACAGAACACTCCCAACAACCGCAGACTACACATATCTTAAGCCTTGATTTTCTTTGCAAAGGTCAACATTGATAATGTTCTAGTCATACATCCGTGTACCAGGAAA
This sequence comes from Mustela nivalis, assembly GCF_964662115.1. NCBI lineage: Eukaryota > Metazoa > Chordata > Mammalia > Carnivora > Mustelidae > Mustela > Mustela nivalis. The sequence goes on along the minus strand of NW_028135987.1, from coordinate 399,538 downwards.
GAAGTAGCATATTTCTTGAAAGACACAGCTATCAAAGCTCCATTGAGAAACCGTAAAGATGGAGAAGGGATTTGCAAATTATATATCTGATAATGGACATCTATTCTGATTATTAAAAAATGAATAAAAATAAAAAACCTTACTAATAACCAAACAGAGTATCCAATTTTAAATGTGAAGAAAATTATTGCAGAGACATGTCACCAAAAGGATATGGATGGCTTATAAGCACATGACAAATTTCTCAACATTTAGACATTAAAGAAATACAAATTAAAATCATAATGAGACATGCTTACATATCTATTAGAATGGCTAAAATTATAAAGGCTAATTGTACTTCGTCTGAGCTAGATTGAGAAGCAACAAAAAATCTAAACTGTTGTTGGCATATATCATGATACCACCACTTTGGAAAATATCTGCCATATAATAGGTTCAGTAGACAATTTGTAAATTTCAGAAAAAAATAATGTTGAGAGTATACTGAATTTCATAAGTCATTTCAATATTTTTTTCCAAAAAAGAAACTATGTAAAACATGCCTTAAATTTACTTTCAAAATATTTTATAGCATATAATGGACAATATACATAAGCCTTAAAGAAACAATCATATAAATAACCACTTCATACCTACTTAAAAATTGCATAATACCACACTCCTCAATCCTCTCTGAATGCTCTAAAATAACCCTTCAAAGGAAATACATTTTTAAAAATGACAGATTTTTTTTGGCAAATAATTTAATAAATAAAAGTTTCATTCATCTACGTAGATCATAATAAATGTTTTTAATAAGCATGAAATTATAACTCTGAAGTGTGCTAAAATGAAACCACCTGCTAAGGGTGAGAGAACAAAAATAAACATCATTTTTCCAAATAAGAGGAATTTATTACCTTTGAATCAAAGCATGTGGATTTGTTCAAACTGGCAATAAAGGAATATGGAAACACAAACCATAGAAAGTCATATTTTAGATTTCTAAAAGACTTCAAAGTGAAGAGTATACATTTTTTAAATGTTACATAATGCTACATAATGACAAGATGACAGGTTGTGACAAATAGCATTTTAAAAGCTCTACTCATAATGGAACGGAAGGTGTCATTTCCCTATAATTTTATATATGTCATTAATTTACTATATCTGGACACAACATATTACCAAACAGATGTTCATCAAAGAATAAATCATTTTTAATGGAACATAATAATTTGAACCTACATGTATTAATCATTTTTTTCGATCAAACATTTATAGTCTCGCTAAACTTTTTATCAGTTGTCGACAAAATTAAAAAACAATAGGATAAAAAGTCGAGTTTGGAAAAGTAGATTTTCTTTGAAATTTGCATTTAAATGAAAATATTTGCTGATATTTTTAAAACTTTAAATGTAATTTTATATATATGTATACTCAAATGATATAAAATTTTTGGAGACGTAATATAGTTTGGGGCACATGGTAAGCAATAATCAATTTTTTTGTTGAACCAAGTGTTCTTGTATGATTTTTCTTAATTATTCTAGTACCACAATTTATACTTCTAAGATTTTTCCACCCCCCCATTTTAATATCTCTTAAGGTGGCACTCACCTTGCACTTGATGACATATCCTAGTTTAACTGACAGCCTTTCTCTTTCTTAGTCGAACATAAACTATAGTGCATCTTACCCTTGATGAAAGCTAGGATGCAATTAAATACACTATTATGGTTACGATTCTGATATTTGAAATCCTCCGGTAGCTCCCTGTGCCCCCACAGTGTAGTACCTCACCTCCTCGCCATAGTATACAAACCTTCTCACCCCCAGTGTTAACCCCGGGGCTCAGCCTCCATCCCCAGGTGATGCTGCCAGATCAGCTGTCGGTTGTCATGAACTTGCTGTAGTTACCCGAATGCACTGTGCTGCCTCCTGGCACTCTGAAACTTGACACACTCATCCTCATTCTTCGCTTTGCCCTTCTCTATCACCTCCCCTGAAAATCTGTTCCTAAGTGGCTTTTCCCAGCTCCAACATACCCTTGGCAGTCTTTTATCTCCCTGTGGTAAAGCCTGTCACACTGCACCATGGACATGCCCGTTGTCCCCCTGAGAAGAGAAAAGGGACAGTGAGGGCCCCCCAGCATTTGCAGCTCTAGTGCAGAGCCCCATGCCTGGCTTGCAGGAAATGCCGAATCATGAAGACAAACAGAGATCATCCTCTGGCTAAAACCAGCTCTTCTTTGCCTACCACAGGATCTGAATCAATAAAGGGCAACCAGTTATTATTGCTGTTTGTCTAGGGATTTTTACCCCATATATTTCCCAGGTCTTTACTCTTTTTATAGCACTTTAATTCAGGCTTCAACCACTTCTTAGTCAGATCAGGTGAAATCATTTTCCTTCCCATACCCTCGATGTATTTCACATCTAGTAATTCTTTATTTAAAGATCTTATTTACCCATTTGACAGACAGATCACAAGTAGGTAGAGAGGGAGGCAGAGAGAGAAGGGGGAAGCAGGCTCCCCGCTGAGCAGAGAGCCCGATGTGGGGCTCAATCCCAGGACCCTGAAATCATGACCTGAGCCGAAGGCAGAGGCCTAAACCACTGAGCCACCCAGGAGACCCCATATCTGGTAATTTTTAATCAACGTGGATATGCTGCATCAAATAGTTCCTTCTTCTTCAAATATAAATATATAAATATATTGATCAAGTCACTCGCATGTCTTAGGAGAATGTCATGCCTTTAGTAGCAAACTTGAAATCTTGGCCATTGGTTTTGATTTTTGATTTTTGTTTTGGTTTGATTTGGTTCGGTTTTTGTAATTTTAAAAATGCCTCCAGCCCTTGGCTCTGTCTGACCTGATTGCTTTCAGCTGTTTCTGCAACAAAATCGTCCAGGCAGCGAAAACTCTCATTGTTTACAGTGGCGCCCCCTTCTGAACACTTTGTTAATAAAAAGCTTTTTTTTTTTTTTTTTGGCTATGATAAATGTGGAACAACAATGAGGTATTTCAAAGAGGTGAACCACAGATAAATTTCTCTAAGGGTGGGGTGAGGGTTACTCAAAAAGGAACTTAACAAGGCTTTTAAAGATATCGACAATCATTATAACATAATGTGACTGATTGTTACCGTGCTCTTAACTGGGCAAACACTTGTTGGCTTCCAAGAAAGACTAACATAGTTGAGATGGTTCTAGCGGCCTTCTAGCACAGGGTCTCATGAGGCAGGGATTCTAGCTACTGGCTGTGCAAGGCATGAGGCCTGTTAGTGATTCTATTTTTTCCTCTGCAGAATGGGTCTTTCTACATTCCAGGTCCTTTCTACCCCAATAAATAATGCGGCAATTCTCTCAGTGATTTGTACTTTTGGTTTAAACAGCCAACTGTCTCTTAAAAAGGACTTTTGTTTAAATTCCTTAAAAAAAAAGTCTTTTTAAAAAAATCTTTTTCTTATTTTTAATTTTTTAATCCCATATGTTTACTCTGATCATGGAACTTTGTCATTATGACCTTCTCGGCTGAATAAAATATTCACCATCAGCACCTACTGCTCTCCTCTCCTGGTGGTCTCTCCAGAAGGGGACTTCTCTAGCTCTTCTAGCCGGAGATGGGCACTTCCCCTCTACCCCTGTTGCCGGACCAGCCTTACCTATCCTGCAGGGTCAGGTCGTTCTGGCCTTTTATCTGTTGTTCTCTTCTGAGTGGTTAGTTTTTCATAGATACCGTGCTTTGCTTTTGTCAGGATTTACCCTGGACTATCAAAACCCTTTTCTTGTGCCAGTGAAGCTTAAGAAACAGTCGGATGAGAGAACCAGGAACTCGAACAGATCATATTTATCCTGAATGTTCTGTCCAAAATGAAAAATACATTTCTGAGGAGCCTCAAGATCTCTGAGAAGAGAAGTTTCACCAACTCTGTCATGTAGGGGCATCAATTCCGATTCTGTGTCAATTTTCCTACTTTCCCAGCTAATAATTCTCTACCTCATAAAGCCCAATCTCAACCGTTTCCTCTCTCAAATGCAGTTGCTCTTAGAGTCTTCACATGGCACTTGGGGCCTGCTGGTCATTGGCTACTGCGCTCTGTACTTTGGGTCTAACAGCTGCGTGGCATCAAGATGAGAACGTCTCTTGTTCTAAGACTTAATATAGTTTGGGGCACATGGTAAGCAATAATCACAATTTTAGTTGATCCAAGTGTTCAAACTTTTCTTAATTATTCTAGTACCACAATTTATAGTTCTAAGATTTTTCCACCCCCCCATTTTAATATCTCTTAAGATGGCACTCACCTTGCACTTGATGACATATCCTAGTTTAACTGACAGCATTTCTCTTTCCTAGTCGAACATAAACTATAGTGCATCTTACGCTTGATAAAAGCTAGGATGCAATTAAATACACTATTATGGTTACGATTCTGATATTTGAAATCCTCCGGTAGCTCCCTGTGCCCCCACAGTGTAGTACCTCACCTCCTCGCCATAGTCTACAAACCATCTCACCCCCAGTGTTAACCCCGGGGCTCAGCCTCCATCCCCAGGTGATGCTGCCAGATCAGCTGTCGGTTGTCATGAACTTGCTGTAGTTTCCTGAATGCACTGTGCTGCTTCCTGGCACTTTGAAACTTGACACACTCATCCTCGTTCTTCACTTTGCCCTTGTCTATCACCTCCCCTGAAAATCTGTTCCTAAGTGGTTTTTCCTAGCTCCAACCTACCCTTGGCAGTCTTTTATATCCCTGTGGTAAAGCCTGTCACACTGCATCATGGACATGCCCGTTGTCCCTCTGAGAAGAGAAAAGGAACAGTGAGGGCCCCCCAGCATTTGCAGCTCTAGTGCAGAGCCCCATGCCTGGCTTGCAGGAAATGCCAGATCATGAAGACAAACGGAGATCATCCTCTGGCTAAAACCAGCTCTTCTTTGCCTACCGCAGGACCTGGATCAATAAAGAGCAGCCAGTTATTATAGCTGTTTTTCTAGGGATATTTCCCCCATATATTTCGGGGATTTCTTGTTAGCCCCAGAGGGCAATGTTTTTTCTTCTGGAGGGCAGGCAGAGGGCTGCATTGTAGTTCTGGAACTGCCAAACTGGAGGGCTTGTGGGCCAGGAGTTGAGGACAGAAGTCTGAGAACACAAGCAACCTTAGGGTCTGGGCAAGGACATGGCAGGTACGCTCTGCAGATGAAACAAGATCTCGTGCATCTGAAATCAGGTGAGGATCTGACAAATGCTCAGGTTGGATTTTTTGTCCCTTATGGCCCTCTTCATGAAGAGGTGGTGGATCACGAGGCCATGGAATTTTTCCCACGATGGGAGTTGTGAGATTCTCCAAACCGTAAAGATTCTTCTGCAGGGCGATTGAGACCTGTTGGTTGGCTCCAGGACTTCCCATACGGATCGATTCCAAGTAGGGTTCTAAGGATGGATGGCTGGGGAGCCCGACTCTCATTCCTCTTGTGTCCTAGTGACAAGACAGGTTAGATCTGCTGGATCTGGGGGAGAAACTGAGAGGGTTGAGTTGAAATGGACTCTCTTGTGGATGGGTCCTAATGTGGGTTTGTGTCCATGGAGAACTTGGAATGAGGCAGTGGCACAGGGTCCCTGAAGGGTTCTCCTAACCAGAGGCTTTGACTCAGCTCCAACGTGCAAGATTCCCACGTGGAGACGAGATTTCTTCTGATGGGTGCCTCAAGAAACAGCCATATGCTGCTATTGGAATCCAGGCCTCTGAGGAGAGATGCCTGGACAACAAAGCAATGGATCCGATTAAGATCTAGGGGCCTGCTCACTGCAATTTACCTCTGGGGACATCTGTCCACGGGTCTAAGTGCAGGTAGATGCTCAGCTGGTGTCAGACCGCCCTTGTTTTTCCTGGGCAGTCAACACTATTGGGATGGCCCCGGGCACTTTGGAGGTTTATCATCCTATTTCTAGGTTTGTGGCCAATGGAATGGGCAGAATTCCCAGGTACAGTCCTCAGGTTTGGCTCCAAGAACCTGTGCCTGTAGGTTTTGTGGGCCAGGGCTGTGGGGACAGTTGTCTGAAAACACAAACTCGGCTTAGGTTTCGGGTCGTAGGTATTGCAGGACTGATCTACAGACAGTGAGGAGAACTCTTCAGGATATGAACAAGGGGGCAAGTGTGAGACGCTTGCTCAAGATTTTGTCTCTGGATATTGTGTCACTGATGGCCGTGGAATGTCCGGGTGGCCTCATGGGCCATGGACGAGTCTTCCTCTCTGGGCATTTGGCCCGATCCGAAGAGTTTGGGGTTATTCTTTGAGATGGGAGGAGTTGGTTTTGTTTTGTTTTTACCTCAGGTGTCCCACCAAAAGAGAGTTTCCAGAGCAGAGCCCTGGGGAGGGGCGAGGGGACAACCAGAAAGCTGGTTAAAACTTGGGGCCTAGGGGCATGGCAAGCCCATTATGACGTCTAATGGTCCAGCCACTGAGAAGACTTACTAGAGGACAGGACTCACGCTGAGGGTCAAAATGCGTGTTTGTGCCCTCTTCGTACCTAAGCATGGGCGGGGCATAATGTGTCAGGGTCAGTGTCAGCGTTTGGGTTAGGGTTTGGGGCAGGCTCACAGTCAGTGTCAGGGTCAGGGTTAGTGGTTACTGTTAGGGTTAGCCCCGCTCCTGGGTCATGGACCCATCCGTTCAGGGTCTCAGGATAAACCCTGTGCAGAAGGGTGTAGACCCTCCACCTGATCCCACTTAACCAGCCTTAAACTGGTGTGTGAACATAACTTGCCCACCAGACATCTAAACCCTCATCAGCCTGATCCTGCTTGGGGCATCTTCTCCCACGATGGCATGGCAAGGTCCTCTTTACACACAGACACACAGACACCCAGAGGCACACACACACACACAGAAACGGGGAAGAGACCTAGGGCTACACCCGTGGATTAGAAGGTGTGGGACTCTCTGACTCTGAGCCCCCTGGTGTCACCTTTTGATTTTATTAGCCAAAGGGTCTGAGGCATTGGGGAAACATGATATGACCTGAAGGGAGGCGACGTGTCTGGCGGGCGAGCTCTCTTCTCCCTGCATCCTCCCGGCTTCAGTACAGCAGAAGAACATGTCGCTTCCTTTAGGATGTGCCTAGAAATGAGCTGGGCAGGGGTTTTTTCTCTGTAATGGGTTGCCTGGATACATGGGTTGCAATTCCGTTGGGCTCTGTCGTCAGGGAAGTGAGGCCACCACTGCCTGGGGGCTCCTTACCGAACTTCCTGCTGTAGCAAAGCTCCCTGAGCCACCGGTGCGCAAGCTGCTCAGGCTCACACTCCACTCAATGCAGTGCCCATCCAGTGACCCCCATTCAGACTCCACCCAGCCCTTGGGAGGCCTGGGTGCAGCTATTGTCCCCGCTGGAGGCAACAGAGCTGGGTTTAGACTAGGTTAGTGTTAGGGTTAGGGTTTAGAAAGACTTAGGGTCAGGGTTAGGTTTAGACCTCGTTGGGGTCAGGGTTAGCGTAAGGCTTAGGGTAGGGGTCAGGGTTAGGGTTAGGTTCATGGTTAGGTTTAGGGTCAGGCTCACAGTAGGGTCACGGTTAGCGTAACGATCAGAGTCAGGGTCAGGGTCAGTGTTAGGGTGACGGTTATGTTTAGGGGCAGGTTCAGGGTCATGGTCAGATTTAGGGTCCGGTTCAAGTTTTGGTTTGGGGGCAAGGTTCATGTCAGGGTTAGGGTTAGGTTTGGGACAGGTTTAGTGTCAGGGTTAGGGTCAGGGTCAGGGTTAGGTTCATGGTTATGGTAAGGTCAGCTTTATGTTTAGGATCTGTTTTATGAGTAGGTTAAGAATCAGTGTTAGCTTTAGGGTTACGATTATGTTCAGGATCTTGGATTGGGTCAGAGTTAGGTGTACATTCAGGGTTAGGGTCAGTGTTAAGGTCAAGGCCAGGGTAAGGTTTAAGGTTAAGGTCTGACATAGGCAAAGTTCAGAGATAGGGGTATGATATGATCAGGGTCAGGTAGAGGGTCAGGATTATTGTTAAAGTGGGGTTAGGGTTAGGGCTAGGTAGGTTGAGGGTTAGGGTTAGACCAGGTTAGGGTCAGTGTCAGTGATAATGTTAGGGGTTAGTTTTAGGGTTAGGTTCAGCATTAGGTTTCGGGTCAGGGCCCGTGTTAGTGTCAGGGTCAGGATTACGTTTAGGGTTACAGTTAGGGTCAGGCTCACATTCAGTGTCAGGGTTATGGTTAGGGTCAGGGTCAGGGTCACTGTTAGGGTCAGGGTTACGTTTCTGGTGTTTGCCTGGGTCAGGGTCAGGGTGAAGTCTAGGGCCAGTGTCAGGTTTACGGTCAGGATCAGGTATTGTTTTAATGTCCACATTCGGGTCAGCGACAGGGTTATATCGTTGTCAGTGTTAGGGTCATGGTTAGGTTTTGGCTCAGGGCCAGGATGAGGTATAGGGTCAGGGTCTGGTATAGGCAAAGTTCAGAGATAGGGTTATGATCATAGTCAAGTATAGGGTCAAAGTTAAAGTTAAAGTTTAGGGTTAGTGTTAGGGTTAGCGTTTGGTGGACGGTTAGGGTTAGAACTTGTTAGGATCAGGGTCCGTGGTAGGGTTAGGGATTAGTGCTAGGGTTGGTTCAGCGATAGGATTCTGGGGAGGACCCGTGTTACTGTCAGGGTCACGGTTGCATTTAGGGTTAGAGTTAGGGTCAGGTTCACAGTCAGGGTCAGGTTTAGTGTTCAGGTCAGGGTCAGGGTACTGCCAGGGTCAGGGTTAGATTTATGGTCATGGTCTGGGTCAGGGTCAAGGTGAAGTCTTGGGCCAGTGTCAGGTTTACGGTCTGGATCAGGTATTGGTTTAAAGTCCACATTCAGGTCAGCGACAGGGTTATGTAGTGGTCAGTGTTAGTGTCATGGTTAGGTTTAGGCTCAGGGCCAGGGTCACGTATAGGGTCCGGGTCTGGTATAGGCAAAGTTCAGGGTTAGGGTTATGATCATAGTCAGGTATAGGGTCAGGGTTATTGTTAAATTTAGGGTTAGTGTTAGGGTTAGCGTTTGGTTGACGTTTAGGGTTAGAGCTTGTTAGGATCAGGGTCTGTGGTAGGGTTAGTGGTTAGTGTTAGGGTTGGGACCAGCGATAGGATTCGGGGGAGGGCCCGTGTTAGTGTCAGGGTCAGGGTTACATTTAGGGTTAGTGTTAGGGTCAGACTCACAGTCAGGGTCAGGTTTAGTGTTCAGGTCAGGGTCGGCGTCACTGTTAGCGTCAGGGTTAGATTTATGGTCATGGTCTGGGTGAGGGTCAGGGTGAAGTTTAGCACCAGTGTCAGGTTTAGGGTCAGGTATAGGTATTGGTTTAAAGTCCACATTCGGGTCAGGGACAGGATTGTGTAGTGGTTAGTGTTAGTGTCATGGTTAGGATAAGGGTCAGGGTCAGGGTCAGGTAAAGGTCAGGGCCAGGGTCAGGTTTAGGGTCAGGCTTTGGTATACGGTCAATGTTCGGTTCAGTGTCACAGTTAGGTTTGTCGGTAGCATTTGGGATTGGGGTTAGAGTTAGAGTTAGAAGTAGGGTTATGGTTAGGGTTAGCGTTAGACAGCGTAAGGTCAGGGTTAGGATTTGGTTTAGGGTAGGGGTTAGTGTTAGGGTCAGGGTCAGCGTTAGGTTTAGGTTCAGGGTCCGTATTAGGGTCATGGTTAGAGATACATTTAGGTTTAGGGTTAGTGTCAGGCTCACAGTCATGGTCATGGGTAGGGTTAGGGTCAGGGTTATGTCCGCGTCAGGGTTAGGATTAGGGTCATGGTCAGGGTCATGGTTAGTTATGAGTCTTGGTTACAGTAATATCAATGTTAGGTTTAGGTTCAGGGTCCACATCAGGGTCAGTGTCAGGCTTAGGTTTAGGTTTAGGGTTCCGGTCAGGATCACAGATAGGGTCAGGGTCAGGGTCAAGGTTTGGGTTAGGGTTTGGGGCAGGCTCACAGTCAGTGTCAGGGTCAGGATTAGTGGTTACTGTTAGGGTTATCCCCGCTCCTGGGTCATGGACCCATCCGTTCAGGGTCTCAGGATAAACCCTGTGCAGAAGGGTGTAGAAACGGGGAAGAGACCTAGGGCTACACCCGTGGATCAGAAGGTGTGGGACTCTCTGTCTCTGAGCCCCCTGGTGTCACCTTTTGATTTTTTTAGCCAAAGGGCCTTGGGCGTTGGGGAAACCTGATATGACCTGCCATGGAGGGGACGTGTCTGGCAGGCGAGCTCTCTTCTCCCTGCATCCTCCCGGCTTCAGTACAGCAGAAGAACATGTCGCTTCCTTTAGGATTTGCTTTGAAATGAGCTTGGATGGGGGGTTTTCTCTGTAATGGCGTGCCTGGATACAAAGGTTCCTATTTCGTTGGGTTCTGTCGTCAGGTAAGTGAGTTCAACACTGCCTGGGGGCTCCTTACCAAACTTTCTGCTTCACCAGAGCTCCCTGTTCCACCGGTCCCCAAGCTGCTCAAGGCTCACCCTCCACTTAATGCAGTGCCAATCCAATGACCCCCATACAGCCTCCCCCAAGCTCCTGGGAACCTGGGTGCAGCTGTTGTCCTCGCTGGAGAGAACAGAGCTGGGTATAGACTAGGTTAGTGTTAGGTTTAGGGTTAAGAAAGACTTAGGATCAGGGTTAGGGTTAGACGTCATTGGGGTCAGGGTTAGCGTAAGGCTTAGGGTAGGGGTCAGGGTTAGGGTTAGGTTCATGGTTAGGTTTAGGGTCAGACTCACAGTAGGGTCACGGTTAAGGTTATGGTCAGAGTCAGGGTCAGGGTCAGTGTTAGTGACGGTTAGGTTTAGGTTCAGGTTCAGGGTCATGGTCAGATTTAGGGTCAGGTTCAAGTTTAGGTTTGGGGGCAAGGTTCATGTCAGGGTCAGGGTTAGGTTTGGGACAGGTTTAGTGTCAGGGTTAGGTTCAGGTTCAGGGTTAGGTTCATGGTTATGGTAAGGTCAGCTTTAAGTTTAGGTTATGTTTTATGTGTAGGTTCAGGATCAGGGTTAGCTTTAGTGTTATGATTCTGTCAGGATCATGGATTGGGTGAGAGTTAGGTTTACAGTCAGGGTTAGGGTCAGTGTTAAGGTCAAAGCCAGGGTCAGGTTTAAGGTTAAGGGCTGACATAGGCAAAGTTCAGAGTTAGGGTTATGATCAGGTTCAGGGAGAGGGTCAGGATTATTGTTAAAGTGGGGTTAGGGGTAGGGTTAGAGGTAGGTTGAGGGTTAGGGTTAGACCGGGTTAGGGTCAGGGTCAGTGATAATGTTAGGGGTTAGTTTTAGGGTTAGGTTCAGCGTTAGGTTTCGGGTTAGGGCCCGTGTTAGTGTCAGGGTCATGGTTACGTTTAGGGTTAGAGTTAGGGTCAGGCTCACAGTCGGGGTCAGGTTCAGTGTTCAGGTCAGGGACGGGTCACTGTTAGGGTCAGGGTTAGATTTATGGTCATGGTCTGGGTCAGGGTCAGGGTGAAATCTTGGGCCAGTGTCAGGGTTACGGTCAGGATCAGGTATTGGTTTAAAGTCCACATTCGGGTCAGCGACAGGGTTATGTAGTGGTCAGTGTTAGGGTCATGGTTAGGTTTAGGCTCAGGGCCAGGGTCACGTATAGTGTCAGGGTCTGGTATAGGCAAAGTTCAGGGTTAGGGTTATGATCATAGTCAGGTATAGGGTCAGGGTTATTGTTAAAGTTAGGGTTAGTGTTAGGGTTAGCGTTTGGTTGACGTTTAGGGTTAGAGCTTGTTAGGATCAGGGTCTGTGGTAGGGTTAGTGGTTAGTGTTAAGGGTTGGGTTCAGCGATAGGATTCTGGGGAAGGCCCGTGTTAGTGTCAGGGTCAGGATTACATTTAGGGTTAGTGTTAGGGTCAGGCTCACAGTCAGGGTCAGTTTGTTGTTCAGGTCATGGTCAGGGTCACTGTAAGGGTCAGGGTTAGGTTTATGGTCATGGTCTGGGTCAGGGTCAGGGTGAAGTTTAGCGCCAGTGTCAGGTTTAGGGTCAGGTATAGGTATTGGTTTAAAGTCCACATTCCGGTCAGGGACAGGATTATGTAGTGGTCAGTGTTAGTGTCATGGTTAGGATTAGGGTCAGGGTCTGGGTCAGGTGAAGGTCAGGGACAGGGTCAGGTTTAGCGTCAGGCTTTGGTTTAGGGTCAATGTTCGGTTCAGTGTCACAGTTAGGTTTTGGCGGTAGGGTTTGGGATTGGGGTTAGGGTTAGAGTTAGAAGTAGGGTTATGATAGGGTTAGGGTTAGACAGCGTAAGGTCAGTGTTAGGGTTTGGTTTAGGGTAGGGGTTAGTGTTAGGGTCAGGGTCAGAGTTAGGTTTAGGTTCAGGGTCCGTATTAGGGTCATGGTTAGAGTTACCTTTAGGTTTAGGCAAGGGTCAGGCTCACAGTCACGGTCTGTGTTAGGGTTAGTGTCAGGGTTAGGTCAGCGTCAGGGTTAGGATTAGGGTCAGGGTCTGTGTCATGATTAGGTTTGAGTCATGGTTACGGTAAGGTCAGATTTAAGTTTAGTTCAGGGTCCACATCAGGGTGAGTGTCAGGCTTAGGTTTAGGTTTAGGGTTCAGGTCAGGATCACATACAGGGTCAGGGTCAGGGCTTGGGTTAGGGTTTGGCGTAGGCTCACAGTCAGTGTCAGGGTCAGGGTTAGTGGTTACTGTTGGGGTTAGCCCCGCTCCTGGCTATGGACCCATCTCTTCAAGGTCTCAGGATAATCCCTGAGCAGAAGGGTGTAGACCCTACACCCGATCCCACTTAACCAGCCTTAAACGGGGTGTGAACATGACTTGCCCACCAGACATCTAAACCCTCATCAGCCTGATCCTGCTTGGGTCATCTCCACCCATGATGGCATGGCCAGGTCTCTATACACACAAAGACACAGACACTCAGAGGCGCACACACACACAAACACACACACACACACAAACACACACACACACACAGTGAGAGAGAGACTGCGAAGAGACCTAGGGCTACACCAGTGGATCAGAAGGTGTGGGACTCTCTGACTCTGAGCCCCCTGGTGTCACCTTTTGATTTTATTAGCCAAAGGGCCTGAGGCATTGGTGAAACCTGATATGACCTGCCAGGGAGGGGACGTGTCAAGCGGCGAGCTCTCTTCTCCCTGCATCCTTTCGGCTTCAGTACAGCAGAAAAACATGTCGCTTCCTTTAGGATGTTTCTAGAAATGAGCTGGACAGGAGGGTTTTCTCTTTATGGGGTGCCTGGATACATGGGTTCCAATTCTGTTGGGCTCTGTTGTCAGGGAAGTGAGGTCACCACTGCCTGGGGGCTCCTTACCAAACTTTCTGCTCCACCAGAGCTCCCTGAGCCGCTGGTCCCCAAGCTGCTCAAGGCTCACACTCCACTCAATGCAGTGCCCATCCAGTGACCCCCATACAGCCTTCCCCCAGCCCTTGGGAGGCCTGGGTGCAGCTGCTGTTCCCACTGGAGGGAACAGAGCTGGGTTTAGACCAGGTTAGTGTTAGGGTTAGGGAGAAGAAAGACTTAGGGTCAGGTTTAGGTTTAGACCTCGTTGGGGTCAGGGTTAGCGAGGCTTAGGGTAGGGGTCAGGGTTAGGGTTAGGTTCATGGTTAGGTTTAGGGTCAGGCTCACAGTAGGGTCAGGGTTAGGGTTTTGGTCAGAGTCAGGGTCAGGGTCAGTGTTAGGGTGACTATTAGGTTTAGTGTCAGGTTCAGGATGATGGTCAGATTTAGGGTCAGGTTCAAGTTTTTGTTTGGGGGCAAGGTCATGTCAGTTCAGGGTTAGGTTTAGGACAGGTTTAGTGTCACGGTAGGGTCAGGGTCAGGGTTAGGTTCATGGTTATGGTAAGGTCAGCTTTATGTTTAGGTTCTGTTTTATGAGTAGGTTCAGGATCAGGGTTAGCTTTAGGGTTACGATTCTGTTCAGCATCACGGTTTGCGTCAGAGTTAGGATTACAGTCTGGGTTAGGGTCAGAGTTAAGGTCAAGGCCAGGGTCAGGTTTAAGTTTAAGATCTGACAAAGGCAAATTTCAGAGTTAGGGTTATGATCATGGTCAGGGAGAGGTTCGGGATTATTGTTAAAGTGTGGTTAGGGTTAGGGAAGAGGTAGGTTGAGGGTTAGGGTTAGACCAGGTTAGGGTCATAGTCAGGGATAATGTTAGGGGTTAGTTTTAGGGTTAGGTTCAGCGTTAGGTTTCGGGTCAGGGTCCGTGTTAGTGTCAGGGAGGGTTAGGTTTAGGGTTAGAGTTAGGGTCAGGCTCACATTCAGTGTCAGGGTTAGTGTTAGGGTCAGGGTCAGGGTCAATTTTAGGTTTAGAGTTAGGTTTCTGGTGTTTTCCTTAGTCAAGGTCAGGTGAAGTCTAGAGCCAGGGTCAGGTTTACGGTCAGGATCAGGTATTGGTTTAAAGTCCACATTAGTATCAACGACAGGGTTATGTAGTAGTCAGTGTTAGAGTAATGGATTGGATTAGGATCATAACCATAATAGAGTATTTAATGCATCCTAGCTTTCATCAAGTGTAAGATGCACTATAGTTTATGTTCGACTAAGAAAGAGAAATGCTGTCAGTTAAAGTAGGATATGTCATCAAGTGCAAGGTGAGTGCCACCTTAAGAGATATTAAAATGGGGGTGGGGGACAAATCTTAGAAGAAGTAAATTGTGGTAGTAGAATAAATCATAAAGGTCCAACACTTGGATCAACTAAAGAAGTGATTATTGCTTACCATGTGCCCCAAACTATATTAAGTCCTAGAACAAGAGACGTGCTCATCTTGATGCCCCGCAGCTGTTAGACCCAAGGTACAGTGGGCTGTAGCCAACGACCAGCAGGCCCCAAGTGCCATGTGCAGACTCTAAGAGCAACTGCCTTTGAGAGAGGAAACGGTTGAGAGTGGGCTTTCTGAGGTAGAGAATTACTAGCTGGGAAAGTAGTAAAATTGACACAGAATCGGAATTGATGCCCCTACATGACAGAGTTGGTGAAACTTCCCTTCTCAGAAATCTTGAGGCTCCTCAGAAATGTATTTTTCATTTTGGACAGAACATTCAGGATAAATATGATCTGTTCGAGTTCCTGGTTCTCTCATCCGGACTGTTTCTTAAGCTTCACTGGCACAAGAAAAGGGTTTTGATAATCCAGGGTAAATCCTGACAAAAGCAAAGCAAGGTATCTATGAAAACTAACCACTCAGAAGAGAACAACAGATAACATGCCAGGCCGACCTGACCCTGCAGGATAGGTAAGGCTGGTCTGGAAACAGGGGTAGAGGGGAAGTGCCCATCTCCTGCTAGAAGAGCTAGAGAAGACCCCTTCCGGAGAGACCACCAGGAGAGGGGAGCAGTAGGTGCTTATGATGAAGAATATTTTATCAGCAGAGAAGGTCAAAATGACAAAGTTCCATGATCAGAGTAAACCTATGGGATTAAAAAATGAAAAATAAAAAAAAGATTTTTTTGAAAGGACTTTTTTTTAAAGGAATTTAAACAAAAGTCCTTTAAAGAGACAGTTGGCTGTTTAAACCAATAGTACAACTCACTGAGAGAATCGCCGCATTATTTATTGGGGTAGAAAGGACCTGGAATGTAGAAAGACCCATTCTGCAGAGGAAAAAAGAGAATCACTAACAGGCCTCATGCCTTGCACAGCCAGTGGCTAGAATCTCTGCCTCATGAGACCCTGTACTAGAAGGCCGCTAGAACAATCTCAACTATGTTAGTCTTTCGTGGAAGCCAACAAGTGTTTCCCCAGTGAATTGCATGGTAAGAATCAGTCACGTTATGTTACAATGATTGTCGATATCTTTAAAAGCCTTGTCAAGTTCCTTTTTGAATAACCTTCACCCACCCTTAGAGAAATTTATCTGTGGTTCACCTCTTTGAAATACCGGATGGTTGTTCCACATTTTCCGTAGCCGAAAAATAAAAACAAACAAACAAAAAAAAGCTTTTTATTAACAAAGTGTTCAGAAGGGGGCGCCACTGTAAACAATGAGAGTTTTCGATGCCGGGACAATTTTGTTGCAGAAACAGCTGAAAGCAATCAGGTCAGACAGAGCCAAGGGCTGGAGGGATTTTTAAAATGACAAAAACCGAACCAAATCTAACCAAAACAAAAATCAAAACCAATGGCCAAGATTTCAAGTTTGCTACTAAAGGTATGACATTCTCCTAAGACATGCGAGTGACTTGATCACTTTATTTATATATTTATATTTGAAGAAGAAGGAACTATTTGATGCAGCAAATCCACGTTGGTTAAAAATTACCAGATATGGGGGCTCCTGGGTGGCTCAGTGGTTTAGGCCTCTGCCTTCGGCTCAGGTCATGATTTCAGGGTCCTGGGATGGAGCCCCACATCGGGCTCTCTGCTCAGCGGGGAGCCTGCTTCCCCCCTCTCTCTCTGCCTCCCTCTCTACCTACTTGTGATCTGTCTGTCAAATGGGTAAATAAGATCTTTAAATAAAGAATTACTAGATGTGAAATACATCGAGGGTATGGGAAGGAAAATGATTTCACCTGATCTGACTAAGAAGTGGTTGAAGCCTGAATTAAAGTGCTACAATTAGAGTAGAGATCTGGGACATATATGGGGTAAAAATCCCTAGACAAACAGCAATAATAACTGGCTGCTCTTTATTGACCAGATCCTGCGGTAGGCAAAGAAGAGCTGGTTTTAGCCAGAGGATGATCTCCGTTTGTCTTCATGATCTGGCATTTCCTGCAAGCCAGGCATGGGGCTCTGCACTAGAGCTGCAAATGCTGGGTCCCTCATTGTCCCTTTTCTCTTCTCAGGGGGACAACGGGCATGTCCATGATGCAGTGTGACAGGCTTTACCACAGGGAGATAATAGACTGCCAAGGGTAGGTGGGAGCTGGGAAAAGCCACTTAGGAACAGATTTTCATGGGAGGTGATAGACAAGGGCAAAGCGAAGAATGAGGATGAGTGTGTCAAGTTTCAGAGTGCCAGGAGGCAGCACAGTGCATTCGGGAAACTACAGCAAGTTCATGACAACCGACAGCTGATCTGGCAGCATCACCTGGGGATGGAGGCTGAGCCCCGGGGTTAACACTGGGGGTGAGAAGGTTTGTATACTATGGCGAGGAGGTGAGGTACTACACTGTGGGGGCACAGGGAGCTACCGGAGGATTTCAAATATCAGAATCGTAACCATAATAGAGTATTTCATTGCATCCTAGCTTTCATCAAGTGTAAGATGCACTATAGTTTATGTTCGACTAAGAAAGAGAAATGCTGTCAGTTAAAGTAGGATATGTCATCAAGTGCAAGGTGAGTGCCACCTTAAGAGATATTAAAATGGGGGGGGACAAATCTTAGAACAAGTAAATTGTGGTAGTAGAATAATTAAGAAAGATCCAACACTTGGATCAACTAAAGAAGTGATTATTGCTTACCATGTGCCCCAAACTATATTAAGTCCTAGAACAAGAGACGTGCCCATCTTGAAGCCTTGCAGCTGTTAGACCCAAGGTACAGTGGGCAGTAGCCAATGACCAGCAGGCCCCAAGTGCCATGTGCAGACTCTAAGAGCAACTGCCTTTGAAAGAGAAAACGGTTGACAGTGGGCTTTCTGAGGTAGAGAATTACTAGCTGGGAAAGTAGTAAAATTGACACAGAATCGGAATTGATGCCCCTACATGACAGAGTTGGTGAAACTTCCCTTCTCAGAGATCTTGAGGCACCTCAGAAATGAATTTTTCATTTTGGACAGAACATTCAGGATAAATATGATCTGTTTGAATTCCTGGTTTCTCATTAGGACAGATTCTTAGGCTTCACTGGCAGAAGAAATGGGTTTTGATAATCCAGGGTAAATCCTGACAAAAGCAAAGCACGGTATCTATGAAAAACTAACCCCTCAGAGGAGAACAACAGATAAAGGGCCAGGCCTACCTGACCCTGCAGGATAGGTAAGGTTAGTCTGGTACAGGGGTATTTGGGAACTGCCCATCTCCTGCTAGAAGAGCTAGAGAAGACCCCTTCCGGAGAGACCACCAAGAGAGGAGAGCAGTAGGTGCTAATGATGAAGAATATTTTAATCAGGGGCACCTGGGTGGCTCAGTGGATTAAGCCTCTGCCTTCGGCTCGGGCCATGATCTCAGTGTCCTGGGATTGAGCCCCGCATCGGGCTCTTTGCTCAGCAGGAGCCTGCTTTTCTATCTCTCTCTGCCTGACTCTCCGCCTACTTGTGATTTCTCTCTCTGTCAAATAAATACAGAAAATCTTTAAAAAAAAAAAAAAAGAATATTTTAATCAGCAGAGATGGTCAAAATGACAAAGTTCCATGATCAGAGTAAACATATGGGATTTAAAAATAAAAAATAAAAAAAATTTTTTGAAAGGACTTTTCTTTAAAGGAATTTAAACAAAAGACCTTTTTAAGAGACAGTTGGCTGTTTAAACCCAAAGTACAACTCACTGAGAGAATCGCCGCATTATTTATTGGGTAGAAAGGACCTGGAATGTAGAAAGACCCATTCTGCAGAGGAAAAAATAGAATCACTAATAGGCCTCATGCCTTGCACAGCCAGTGGCTAGAATACCTACCCCATCATACCCTGTGCTAGAAGGCCACTAGAACCATTTCAACTATGTTAGTTTTTCTTGGAAGCCAACAAGTGTTTGCCCAGTTAAGAGCGCGGTAACAATCAGTCACGTTATGTTATAATGATTGTCGATATCTTTAAAAGCCTTGTCAAGTTCCTTTTTGAGTAACCCTCACCCCACCCTTAGAGAAATTTATCTGTGGTTCACCTCTTTGAAGTACCTCATTGTTGTTCCACATTTACCAAAGCCGAAAAACAAACAAACAAACAAAAAGCTTTTTATTAACAAAGTGTTCAGAAGGGGGCGCCACTGTAAACAATGAGAGTTTTCGCTGCCGGGACAATTTTGTTGCAGAAACAGCTGAAAGCAATCAGGTCAGACAGAGCCAAGGGCTGGAGGGATTTTTAAAATGACAAAAACCGAACCAAATCTAACCAAAACAAAAATCAAAACCAATGGCCAAGATTTCAAGTTTGCTACTAAAGGTATGACATTCTCCTAAGACATGCGAGTGACTTGATCACTTTATTTATATATTTATATTTGAAGAAGAAGGAACTATTTGATGCAGCAAATCCACGTTGGTTAAAAATTACCAGATATGGGGGCTCCTGGGTGGCTCAGTGGTTTAGGCCTCTGCCTTCGGCTCAGGTCATGATTTCAGGGTCCTGGGATGGAGCCCCACATCGGGCTCTCTGCTCAGCGGGGAGCCTGCTTCCCCCCTCTCTCTCTGCCTCCCTCTCTACCTACTTGTGATCTGTCTGTCAAATGGGTAAATAAGATCTTTAAATAAAGAATTACTAGATGTGAAATACATCGAGGGTATGGGAAGGAAAATGATTTCACCTGATCTGACTAAGAAGTGGTTGAAGCCTGAATTAAAGTGCTACAATTAGAGTAGAGATCTGGGACATATATGGGGTAAAAATCCCTAGACAAACAGCAATAATAACTGGCTGCTCTTTATTGACCAGATCCTGCGGTAGGCAAAGAAGAGCTGGTTTTAGCCAGAGGATGATCTCCGTTTGTCTTCATGATCTGGCATTTCCTGCAAGCCAGGCATGGGGCTCTGCACTAGAGCTGCAAATGCTGGGTCCCTCATTGTCCCTTTTCTCTTCTCAGGGGGACAACGGGCATGTCCATGATGCAGTGTGACAGGCTTTACCACAGGGAGATAATAGACTGCCAAGGGTAGGTGGGAGCTGGGAAAAGCCACTTAGGAACAGATTTTCATGGGAGGTGATAGACAAGGGCAAAGCGAAGAATGAGGATGAGTGTGTCAAGTTTCAGAGTGCCAGGAGGCAGCACAGTGCATTCGGGAAACTACAGCAAGTTCATGACAACCGACAGCTGATCTGGCAGCATCACCTGGGGATGGAGGCTGAGCCCCGGGGTTAACACTGGGGGTGAGAAGGTTTGTATACTATGGCGAGGAGGTGAGGTACTACACTGTGGGGGCACAGGGAGCTACCGGAGGATTTCAAATATCAGAATCGTAACCATAATAGAGTATTTCATTGCATCCTAGCTTTCATCAAGTGTAAGATGCACTATAGTTTATGTTCGACTAAGAAAGAGAAATGCTGTCAGTTAAAGTAGGATATGTCATCAAGTGCAAGGTGAGTGCCACCTTAAGAGATATTAAAATGGGGGGGGACAAATCTTAGAACAAGTAAATTGTGGTAGTAGAATAATTAAGAAAGATCCAACACTTGGATCAACTAAAGAAGTGATTATTGCTTACCATGTGCCCCAAACTATATTAAGTCCTAGAACAAGAGACGTGCCCATCTTGAAGCCTTGCAGCTGTTAGACCCAAGGTACAGTGGGCAGTAGCCAATGACCAGCAGGCCCCAAGTGCCATGTGCAGACTCTAAGAGCAACTGCCTTTGAAAGAGAAAACGGTTGACAGTGGGCTTTCTGAGGTAGAGAATTACTAGCTGGGAAAGTAGTAAAATTGACACAGAATCGGAATTGATGCCCCTACATGACAGAGTTGGTGAAACTTCCCTTCTCAGAGATCTTGAGGCACCTCAGAAATGAATTTTTCATTTTGGACAGAACATTCAGGATAAATATGATCTGTTTGAATTCCTGGTTTCTCATTAGGACAGATTCTTAGGCTTCACTGGCAGAAGAAATGGGTTTTGATAATCCAGGGTAAATCCTGACAAAAGCAAAGCACGGTATCTATGAAAAACTAACCCCTCAGAGGAGAACAACAGATAAAGGGCCAGGCCTACCTGACCCTGCAGGATAGGTAAGGTTAGTCTGGTACAGGGGTATTTGGGAACTGCCCATCTCCTGCTAGAAGAGCTAGAGAAGACCCCTTCCGGAGAGACCACCAAGAGAGGAGAGCAGTAGGTGCTAATGATGAAGAATATTTTAATCAGGGGCACCTGGGTGGCTCAGTGGATTAAGCCTCTGCCTTCGGCTCGGGCCATGATCTCAGTGTCCTGGGATTGAGCCCCGCATCGGGCTCTTTGCTCAGCAGGAGCCTGCTTTTCTATCTCTCTCTGCCTGACTCTCCGCCTACTTGTGATTTCTCTCTCTGTCAAATAAATACAGAAAATCTTTAAAAAAAAAAAAAAAGAATATTTTAATCAGCAGAGATGGTCAAAATGACAAAGTTCCATGATCAGAGTAAACATATGGGATTTAAAAATAAAAAATAAAAAAAATTTTTTGAAAGGACTTTTCTTTAAAGGAATTTAAACAAAAGACCTTTTTAAGAGACAGTTGGCTGTTTAAACCCAAAGTACAACTCACTGAGAGAATCGCCGCATTATTTATTGGGTAGAAAGGACCTGGAATGTAGAAAGACCCATTCTGCAGAGGAAAAAATAGAATCACTAATAGGCCTCATGCCTTGCACAGCCAGTGGCTAGAATACCTACCCCATCATACCCTGTGCTAGAAGGCCACTAGAACCATTTCAACTATGTTAGTTTTTCTTGGAAGCCAACAAGTGTTTGCCCAGTTAAGAGCGCGGTAACAATCAGTCACGTTATGTTATAATGATTGTCGATATCTTTAAAAGCCTTGTCAAGTTCCTTTTTGAGTAACCCTCACCCCACCCTTAGAGAAATTTATCTGTGGTTCACCTCTTTGAAGTACCTCATTGTTGTTCCACATTTACCAAAGCCGAAAAACAAACAAACAAACAAAAAGCTTTTTATTAACAAAGTGTTCAGAAGGGGGCGCCACTGTAAACAATGAGAGTTTTCGCTGCCGGGACAATTTTGTTGCAGAAACAGCTGAAAGCAATCAGGTCAGACAGAGCCAAGGGCTGGAGGGATTTTTAAAATGACAAAAACCGAACCAAATCTAACCAAAACAAAAATCAAAACCAATGGCCAAGATTTCAAGTTTGCTACTAAAGGTATGACATTCTCCTAAGACATGCGAGTGACTTGATCACTTTATTTATATATTTATATTTGAAGAAGAAGGAACTATTTGATGCAGCAAATCCACGTTGGTTAAAAATTACCAGATATGGGGGCTCCTGGGTGGCTCAGTGGTTTAGGCCTCTGCCTTCGGCTCAGGTCATGATTTCAGGGTCCTGGGATGGAGCCCCACATCGGGCTCTCTGCTCAGCGGGGAGCCTGCTTCCCCCCTCTCTCTCTGCCTCCCTCTCTACCTACTTGTGATCTGTCTGTCAAATGGGTAAATAAGATCTTTAAATAAAGAATTACTAGATGTGAAATACATCGAGGGTATGGGAAGGAAAATGATTTCACCTGATCTGACTAGGAAGTGGTTGAAGCCTGAATTAAAGTGCCACAAAAAGAGTAGAGACCTGGGAAATATATGGGGTAAAAATCCCTAGACAAACAGCAATAATAACTGGCTGCTCTTTATTGATCCAGATCCTGCGGTAGGCAAAGAAGAGCTGGTTTTAGCCAGAGGATGATCTCCGTTTGTCTTCATGATCTGGCATTTCCTGCAAGCCAGGCATGGGGCTCTGCACTAGAGCTGCAAATGCTGGGGGCCCTCATTGTCCCTTTTCTCTTCTCAGGGGGACAACGGGCATGTCCATGGTGCAGTGTGACAGGCTTTACCACAGGGAGATAATAGACTGCCAAGGGTAGGTGGGAGCTGGGAAAAGCCACTTAGGAACAGATTTTCAAGGGAGGTGATAGACAAGGGCAAAGCGAAGAATGAGGATGAGTGTGTCAAGTTTCAGAGTGCCAGGAGGCAGCACAGTGCATTCGGGAAACTACAGCAAGTTCATGACAACCGACAGCTGATCTGGCAGCATCACCTGGGGATGGAGGCTGAGCCCCGGGGTTAACACTGGGGGTGAGAAGGTTTGTATACTATGGCGAGGAGGTGAGGTACTACACTGTGGGGGCACAGGGAGCTACCGGAGGATTTCAAATATCAGAATCGTAACCATAATAGAGTATTTCATTGCATCCTAGCTTTCATCAAGTGTAAGATGCACTATAGTTTATGTTCGACTAAGAAAGAGAAATGCTGTCAGTTAAAGTAGGATATGTCATCAAGTGCAAGGTGAGTGCCACCTTAAGATATATTAAAATGGAGGGGGGGGGACCAATCTTAGAACAAGTAAATTGTGGTAGTAGAATAATTAAGAATGATCCAACACTTGGATCAACTAAAGAAGTGATTATTGCTTACCATGTGCCCCAAACTATATTAAGTCCTAGAACAAGAGACGTGCTCATCTTGATGCCCTTTAGCTGTTAGACCCAAGGTACAGAGGGCAGTAGCCAAGGACCAGCAGGCTCCAAGTGTCATGTGCATACTCTAAGAGCAACTGCCTTTGAAAGAGAAAACGGTTGACAGTGGGCTTTCTGAGGTAGAGAATTACTAGCTGGGAAAGTAGTAAAATTGACACAGAATCGGAATTGATGCCCCTACATGACAGAGTTGGTGAAACTTCCCTTCTCAGAGATCTTGAGGCTCCTCAGAAAGGAATTTTTCATTTTGGACAGAACATTCAGGATAAATATGATCTGTTTGAGTTCCTGGTTCTCTCATTAGGACTGTTTCTTAGGCTTCACTGGCACAAGGAAAGGGTTTTGATAATCCAGGGTAAATCCTGACAAAAGCAAAGCACAGTTTCTATGAAATACTAACCACTCAGAAGAGAGCAACATATAAAGGGCCAGGCCTACCTGACCCTGCAGGATAGGTAAGGTTAGTCTGGCAACAGTGGTAGAGGGGAAGTGCCCCTTTAGGTTGGCATGGACAAAGCCCTCAATCAACTTTCTGTGCCTTTGCGACAGTTATGAGAAGTTCTGGTAAGTCCCCAATTAATGAAAACAGTCTGCTCTGACGCCTGTTGTCCTCTTCGGCTTTTCTCTAAGAATTCTTTTCATCTGTTAGTTTGGTGGTACTGGTGGTTGTATTTTAACGGTTCATGGTTATAATATTCACCTTCAGAAGTGTTGTAAATGATTTTGTTTTTGCATATGCTAAAAACCTAAAAAAACATGTTCGAATTGAAGAAGACCTATTCTCAGAGTAGACAACCTTAAAATGTCAGGGGAGAGGAAGCATATTTCCAAATTCAACTTATTAATGCCACTTTGGTCATATGTAAGTGGTTTCTAACTTACGAATGACTTGTATTTTAACAGTTTGTAATCTTGTAAAGATCCCCCCCCACCGCATGTAAGCTACGTGTGGTTAGGTTCCTGGGCTGATCTACAAAAACTGTGTAATCCCTAATGGAACTGAAGGATAATATAAATAAAATGTAATACTTAATAAATGTTACATTTGCATGTTCTCTCAGAAAAATCTCTGTTGTGGGAATGGGACTCCCCACCTCTAAGCCATTGGGAATAGGAACTCCACCTGGGTGAACAGTGGAGGGGCAGTTGTGGCATCACTTCTAACAGAAAACTGTGCTGCCCTGTCTCCCCTCCGGCCCCCCTCCCCGTCTGTGTCTGGTGCCCTGACTTACGGCCTCTGTCCCTTCTGATGCCCTGTCGTAAACTTGTCAAAAACAACACCATCCTTCCTTGTGTGTCTCCTCTAGCTTGAGTGGCCTCTTGCGTCCCTCCCCTAAGACAGTGCCTGCATCCTAGAGAGAATATAAAGAGAACATAATTTAAGGGAAGACACAGTACATGGTTAGAACCAAAAAAAATGCGAAGTAATGGAAATATCAGTGCTGAGAAGCCTAGGGGAGGGGCAGGCAGGAAAGAGTTCGTGAAACAGGTAAAAATCTTGAGTTGTGCCTTGAGGTAGCCAATACTTTCCATGGTTTATGTCTCATTTGAATTTTACAAAATCTTGTTAAAGATACTTTTCCTTGGAATGGAAGGGATTTTCATGGTCCGCTGTTGGATTCCACACCAGCCGCTGTGGGGCTCTCCCACTGCCTCCTTGGTGTGCCTCTTCCTCCCGGGGCCTCATAGTGGTGTTGTTTCCCAAGCCTAGCCTTCCTTTGGCCTCCCACTCTTCTCTCGAACCCCCTCCCTGGAGGCAGATTTGCTCTACTCACACAGGCTCCCGTCCCACCTCACCCCCTGCCATCACCATATACCCTCCCTTTTCCATGGCCTGTTTTTATGGCCACTTTGGTCCTGCTCAGCCACAGGCCTGACCTGCCTTTCTGGTCCCAACTCTGAAGCTGTTCTGTGAGATTCTCAGATCACTGAGGGGTACGACTATATCTGTCTTCATTGCATCCCTGTAGGCTGCCACAATACTGACGTCCAGGAGGTGTTTCATAATGTTGATGGAGTGAATTAATTCACCTTCCTGTGGAATTTTTGTGATCTGCCTACTTCATTCTAGTTGTTTCTGTTAACCTTTGTTTTGGCCCTAATTCCTAATTATCTCTTTATTCATTAGCTTCTGGACATGTTTCTCTACCTCTGTGCTCTGCCTTTTTCTGGTCTTCTGTTCTTCATTCTTGATTCCTGGTATTTCCATACCCACATTTCATCATCATGCATCAGTGCTTTGACATTCTTTCATTCTCCAAAATATGCAGAATCTAAAGACTTCATCTCAGTGAAGTTGGCCCTCCATTCCTATTTCTGCTTCTCTCCAGAAGGAAGCCTGCAGTGCACATGGTTGTGTGCCTGTCTGACCCTGCCCCTGAGTGTGTGTGCACTTACATCTGCTCCCCATCCCCTCCCCACCTCGGCAGCTGTGTACACATGGCTTTCAGAGTCCGATTCGAGCCCCGTCGCATTTCCAGACTCTCCTGTACTTTGCTTCATATTATCTGTTCTCCATTCTAAGCCCCCTCATCCCCATAACTTTCACTGTATATGTCATTCTTCTTCTAGCCATGCGACCCTGCCTTCGTGTCATTATGCCCCCAGGTCATGAGTCCCCTCAACAGTAACTGTGTCTGGTATATCATGTTTTTTTTTTGTCAATATCTGCATAGTACTGGTGCACAGGTATTAATTTCTGTGGAATTGAATGAGATGTAGGAAATTGATAATGTGACAAAACAATGTCTGTAATACATTTTCTTTATTATTCTTTTAAAGAGTCTCAGGTCATCAGTCAGTGAAGGAATTCGGGCAGTAGATGAACGAATGTGTAAACAAGAGGACATAAGGAAGAAAAAGGTACCCTCCAGTAGATTTCTTATGCTGCATGCCAGTTGAAGCCCTCTCCTCTTGTCTCCGCGAACTTGTCAGCACTATTCAGCTTTTTTTCTTTTTTTTTTTAAATTTAGCTTTTTTTCAAAGCTCTCACGCATGTGCATTTTATGCATTATGTCACGTTATCTACCTGAAATAAGAAGACAGAATTTCAGAGGTACCCACACGATCTCAAGATCACCCACTTTTTCCAGAACAAGAAACAGTGATAACTGTTGTCAGTGCAGCGCTTGACAGTTAATGACTGTATAAATTGTCAGCAGCCCTGTAAAGAAAATAGGCCTATATTAGAGACTAGGGGAGAAGTGGGCTTTCCAAAGCAAACTCAGGATTCTGCCGTAGGTTTGCTGTTATTTTCTGATCCTGTGTTCTTTATGTTCTGGTGTTCACTTTAATTTTTTCAATTCCCAGTAGTTAGCATGCGGTGTTGGCTTAGTTTCAGGTGTGTGAGACAGGCAATGGCTCTGTACATCTGAGGGCTCACCCCGGGAGTGTGCCCCTTAGTGCTATCTCCAGTTCCAAGTGTCCCCGATATCATTCATGAGCATAACGATGTAGGGGCACAGCGGGCATTTGGAGTCTGGGCTTCTGACTCTCGCCTGCTGCTCTGTACAATGTTTTCTATGTGTATTATTAGCATATTTGTTAAAATCTCAGCGGGGAGAAGCCTGTTTGAGGGACCTTCTGTTTAAATCGCCTCTGGATCTCCTCACAGCTTTTGTCCAAAGAATGCTTGTCGTGCGCTTCCAGACAAAACAGTAAGCTTTGTGAGAGCAGGGTGTATTTCTTGCTTTATTTTCTCGTGCCCCCCCCACCCCCCGTTGGAATGAATATCGAGCTCCCAGGGGTGTTCATTATTATTATTATTTATTGAATGGATGACTTTGTATTTTTTTGTTCTTTAAGGATGAGAGTTTTCATAATGTCCCTCAACCTCTTTGATAATATTTGTAGTGTAAAAGGTCTTTAATGATTTGGTGCTTGGGCATATAGCTATATGCACATGTAAACTGAGAGGGCCAGTACAATCGGAAGCCAAAGTTAAAACATGAATAAAGGGCCATAAGAAAACAAATGGAGGGGCGCCTGGTGGCTCAGTTGGTTAAACGTCCGACTCTTGATTTTGGCTCAGGTCATGATCTCAGGATCATGAGATTGAGCCCCGCATTGAGCTCTGTGTTCAGCAGGATGTCTGCTCGAGATTCTCTCTCTCCCTCTGCCCCTCCCCTGCACGCGCACATGCAGTCTCTCTCTCTCTCAAATAAACAAATCTTTTTTAAGAAAATAGGAAAGAAATGCCCATAGAAAGATTCAGGATGGGGAAAAAAAGAAATAAGAGTATAGAATATGAGAAAGCAAAGTCTAGGGTTTTTTTTTTTTCCTCTATAAACTTGCAATAGAATATGGAAGTATGCTTATTCTAGAACTAAGATTTGCATTCTTGAGAATTCTGTGTTTCATAGAAATATTCAAAATATAGCATGCCCTATATATTTGAAGTTAACTTTTGGTCTTATATTTTCCTGCATTTAGCATGGGAAATAAAGATGATTAAGAGTAAAGATGGTGACGTTTTTTGTTTGCTTAATTTTTATTTTTATAGATGTGTGTGTTGAGGCTTATACAAGTTATTTGATCAGTGGAAAAGATTGAAAAAATCTTAAATTCACAAAGTTCGAAAGAAACCTCTGCACTAGAAGCAAGCAGGTAAGCATTTTTTTTTAACTAAGTAGCACATAAATTAATACTTCACATCCAATCTAATTAGGCGGGGACGGCTTAGTTAGAATTCATTTCTGAACAAGAAGAAAATCCAGGTTTGTGGCTAGAATGTAGCTCCAGGAGAGTGGAGAGCATGAAATGGTAAAATCTATAACACGTTCCTATAAACGCTTTGGTTATAGACCACAGTTCCAACACGTCATTATGCTTGCAGTGTAAAAGTATATTTGGAATAACCTTCCCTGAGGACTAGCAAAGTCCTGTTGATCTTTAAGGCATACCTACCATTCATCTTGGTTTTTCTCCATCTCATTTTTTTTCCTAGACATGCCCAGAGTATTACCATTGATGTATTTTGCACCAGCATTATATTATTATGAAACAGTATAGGACATATCCAGTTGAAATTTACAAACAGGAAAGGAAAAACTTATGAAATAGGAAAAAGATGATGGCTCTCTTTGTTACACTGTGATTGTCTTGTTCCCTTCCTGGTGTGAATTTTCAATCATCCAGGGTAGATGAGTGACTCAGAAAATGAGTAGTTAGGTCCTGTCAGCACTGTGAGACGCACAGTGGTGCAGTGGGAGTAGCCGGGGCCGGTCCTACACATACCAGCTGGGCTGCCTGCGTCAAGGTCGCCTGGTGCCCTGAGTGCTCTGTTGTGTGACGCTAACAGTCCCTCCCCTTGCAGGCGGAGTTAGGTTTCTAAATTTTAGGAATTAAGGTTTTAGATTTGGAAGGAACTTGAGAGACCATATGCTCCGCATGTCTCATGATGGAGATTAAGAACGGACACATCCCAAAGGAAGCGATTCTCTGGTCCTAGGTCTCTGTCCCCTTTCACATCAAGGCATTCAACTAAGTGGTCAGCCTCCACTGTGCTTGTGTCTCTAGCCCATTGCACTCGTGCTTCTGCCCCGTTCGTCCACACTTAGCAGACAGTCTGCACGCGGCCCTTCTGCAGCCCGTGTGTCTCCAGCGGCTCTGCTTCACTGCGGCCCTTGGCAGCGCCTGCAGCCCCTCCAGCCATGTCCACGTTCGGCCCCTGGGGAGCTGGCCCTCCAGTGTTCTTCCCGTCTTTGCTGTTGCTGCTGTGCTCATCGGATAGAAACACCTCAGTGAGCTCTGTGTCTACAATCCTGTCCCTTTGCAACACTGTCCTTGATAAACAGACATTGTGCACTTTCTTGCTCAGAATTACCTTGGAGGACTTTTTTCTCCAGAAGAGCAGCTCTGAGCTCTAGAGTCAGGAAAGCCAGAGCAGCGTCAGTGCACAGTAAATCCATCATGCTCTGCCAGGCCCAGAAATGCCGAGAAAAGGATAAATAGGAAATGCACATGGGATCAGTCAGTAGAGGTTGGGATTAGGATTCTGCATTGGTCGTGCCAAGCGCTTGCCTTCCCTCCACACCAGTTCTGATGCTCTGGGATGGGGCACACCATGGCAGGTCTCCAGCGATTTTGGGTTTTCTTACAGTGTGTTTCCTTACTACCTGACTGCCCATCCTCAGATGTGGGATGCCTCATAGAGCCCAGCAGGGGCTTTGGGGCCTTTGTTGTGTGTTTTTTTTTTCTTTCACTGTTCGACTTCCTTTTGAATGGGGTTGACGCTTTCTAATGTGGGGGGCAAGAGGGAAGTGTATCCAGTCCACTTGATGGCAGATGCACTGTGAGTGATTTCTCACCAGCTCCCGGAGCACCGAGCTTGCTCTTTCTGCCGTTGGGTAAATTTAAACTTGGAGTCCGCTGCTCTGAGCGATTTCCCAGGTTGCTGCTAGGCGGTCAGTTTTAGCTGATTGAGGAGACAGCAGTAGTTGGTACTGGGGAGGTACTTGGGAGGGAGAATGAGGCAGGCAGAGAAGAAGAGGGGGCTTCGGGTATGAACGGTAGGACAGGGCAAGAGAGAGGAGGGGGTTAGAGAATGGGAGAAGAAGGGAGAAGAAGGGCACAAATGGGAGAGCCCGAGGAACGTGGAGGAATCATGCAGTTGTACCCACACTGACCTAAAATAGCTCCATCCCCTTGCCTGGGCCCTGTGGCCCGGGCCAGGCTGCGTCGGTGGCTTCTACGACCTCCCCGCTCCTCACCCCTTGCACTGGGGCCTGCTGCACAGACAGTTTGTCATGAAAATTGATGGCGTTCAGGTGCAGGTGCCTGAGCCCTGTAAGGCATGTGGGGCGGTGGGGGTGGCAGGTTTTTAACTTTGGGAATTACATTTCTCTAATTGTCTCTACTAGCCCTCTCTGGACTAGACAGATTTTGGAGAGAATTGCCACAGAATTTAACCAGTTACACTTTCATGCTGTTCAGAGCAAAGGCATGCCTCTTCTGGACAAAGTAAGACCAGCAAGTGTTGGTTTCGATTTTCAATTTGCTGTTTGCGAATTTCCTGGATGATTTTGGTTTGACCTAGCATTGCCCCTGATAATTGCTACTCTACAGGATTTTGAAGCTAGCTTTGAATTATTTTTTTTTCAGTGTCTCCTGCTTGGGACCCTGCTTCCATTATGTCACACTAGATAGATTTTGTGTAAAGACACAAGCGTAGTCTCCAAACTATGCAAGTAAAATTAATTCTGAATTTCATGTAACTTGACACATCATATGATGTAGTCAGAGTTCATTTATCCAAAGCCCTTGACTGGGTTTAAATGCACGTTTGTCAGATTTACTCCGTAGCTTAAGAGGCAAATAACTTTTTGTCATTCCGTAATTGTCTGAACTTCACTTTGATGAAGCCGACTTACTTTCAAAGAAATCATAGGGAGGGGACGCCTCAGTGGCTCAGTCAGTTAAGCCACTGCCTCTGGCTTAGGTCATGATCTCAGGGTCCTGGGATTGAGTCCCACCTTGGGCTCCTTGCTTGGCAGGAAGCCTGCTTCTCTTTCTGCCTGTGTCTCCTTGTGTGCTTGTGCTCTCTCTCAACAAATAAATAAATAAAAACCTTAAAAAAAAAAAAAGAAAGAAAGCAATCATGGGGAGAAGAGATTCATTGTTATTCTCTAGGAAATGTTGGGATTTTAATCTTACATATATTCTGGTAGAATTAGAGGCTCGCTTTATATATATAACACATATGTATATAAATTATACACATATATTTGAGCTTTTAGAAACTGTGGTACCTGAACCTTCTTTCCTGGTCTCTCTGTTCTTGCAGCGTATAGCCCACATTACGGCCATGCTGCAGCAGTCCCTGGGAGGCCTGCTGCTAGAAGGGCTTCAGACTTCCAATGTGGACATCATACGGCACTGCCTCCAGACTTACGCTACAATTGACAAGACACGGGATGCAGAGGCGTTAGTCGGTCAAGTACTGGTGAAACCATACATGGATGAGGTTTGTGCCCCCATGCACCTCATTCCACAAACACAGAGCATCTAATCTGGCTTTGTTTCTTGACTGGGTGCGAGAGAGCTCAGGGCTCTTCCTTGAAGATGCTCTTAGTTCCTGATCTTCTGGTTGTAAGAAAAGGTTGGTTCCGCTTGGTGCCCATCAGCATGGCAGGAATCAGGCATGCGCTCTGGTCTCTTCCAGTGATGCCATAACTCAGGTATCATCTTAATTTAGTAGGGGTGAGGGACTTGCCTAGGAAGAAGGTACGGATCAGAACATTTTCAGGTCAATTTCCATTTCCATAAGTTATACGTTAATGAAGTTGCCGAAAAGCGTGACCCCACCAAGGCGCCCGTGCCCACTGGAGGAGCTGGAAGACAGCTCTGTGCGCAGGGAAAGTCTGTGAGGGGAAGCGTCTTCGCAGAATTGATGTGGCCTAAGTCTTGAAGACCATGGGGGAGTTTGCCAGGCTAGGAAGGTTGGAGGGAGGGAATATTCAAAGATAAAGGGCTTTGAAGGGCGAGTTAGCCGGGTAGTACCTTAAGTCCAGAACTTGGTTACCCAGTGTTCTTGACCTATAAGGATACAGGAAAATACAGGGAGTCAGTGTATCCTGCCTCTGAGCGGCCGGAGTATGGGCTGCACCATGTGAGGCCGCCAGCAATCAGCAGCTTCCAACTTAGAGAGCGTCGGTTTCATCTAGTTCAAGCGGACAGAAGTCATGAAGCCAGTCTCAGCGTTTGAGGGCTTTCTTCCAGTCACCTGCCAGTGCGAGTGTTCTTTCTGTCTGGTAAGTATAAAGCTACCCACCATGACTTCAGGATGAAAGGCTTCCAGTTTTAAAACGAGACAGTATCCCAGTGATAGAAATGAAATTGAAGGATTAATTTCAGTAATCTTCTCAGCTTCATTAAGACTACTAAAAGTAAATGATCTGTCAGTTCTTTGTATGTATCCTATTATAGTTCATAGCTCTCTCTGTGGGGGTGAAAAAGATCACATTATTCTTTGTCACTAAATGAAAATATTTTAGTTATTTAATTTATGCCCTTTTCATTGAACTGAATCTAATATGCTAAATTGGGGAAGTACTTTACGTTTCCATGTCATTAAATGAACTGTGGCCACGTTTGTATTTTAAGTTTGTATGCTTGTCATTCACCTCCTGCAACTCAGCCTCACCAAAAAAAATTAAATACTAAAGCAAAATAAGATGTGTTTTCTTCCATCACTTTCCATCTCAGCCCTTTCCCTGTTCTGGAGACGGTAGAGGATAAGGCCAGGGTGAAGATGATACAGAGCTGTTGTCTGCAGATACAGTATTTTGCTTTTAAGCTCAGAAGGGAAGCAGATGAGTGTGCGTGATGTTTTAGCTTCAGGCCAGTCTCTGTCCCTCAGCCTCTGTGTCCCCCAGGGTTGGAGCAGTATTCCCAAATCCCAGGACCTAGATTTTCATGCCAATGTTACTTACCTCCTGTTTAGAAAGCATACTGAGTGGGGAGGAGGAAGGACGAAGTGCATTTTTAAGGTTTACACGATTCTTTTCTCTGTAGTGTATAGTTCATACTTCTCTTTTAGGTGCTTTAAAAACAAACAAAAACACAAACAAACAAACAAATAAATAAATAAAAATAAAACGCTCTTCCTTCTGCTAGGTGATTGTAGAGCAGATCGTTGAGTCTCATCCAGACGGCCTGAAGATCATGTATGCTAATAAGCTCCTGGAGTTTGTTCCTCACCTTGCCACCTTCTTCGAGAGGTCACAAGAGGAGCCATCTCAAGGTGACGTAAAATGCTGTGTATGCACCTGAGCTCAGTTTAGTGACCACCTGTCACCTCCTCATGTGCCGCTGATCCCTGGCTGTCCTGTCTGACCCGGGAACGTGGGAACGTGTGCTCTTCCCTATTTGTTACCAGTGCTGTGAGGCAGGTGTCACTTGCCTGGGTTTACAGGGAAGGGAATGAAGAGTGGGGACGTATCTCAATGGTGACATTTGTGTGACTCCAGAGCCTCTGCTTTTCTCTTGTCTATACTGTCTCCTTAACCAGGCTCAAAATCAAAATTGGTTTCCTTCCATTATTGTGATGTCATCATGGGTCTAGAAATACCAATTCATTTTAATTCAACATGTTTTATACTGATGGCAATTAAAGTCATGAACGGTTTTCCCTCCCTCTCTTATTTCATTTCCATGGCTTTCCAGTTCTGTTTTATGAATATCCCATTACCTTCCACCATCTCCATCATCCCAGTCCAGACCTTTGTTGCCTTTTGTTCGAGGGTAGCGGGCTCTCCCCACCTGGTCTCCCAGCTCCACCTGTCCCTCTTCATTGCAGCCCTCAGCTGTCCCACCTGCCCAGAGCTCTTCAGCCTTCCTGAGTCGCTCGTGGCTTCTCATCGCCCACAGAAGAGCATCCAGTCTTCCTGGTGTAACCTGTGACCGTTGGTGCTTGAGTCCTAGTGGTTCTCCGCTGTAGAACTCCCCCATACCACTATGGTTCCTGGCCAGACAGGAGCACTTGACCTTCCCTAACACACCTGGTACAGAAGATCCCTGACTTCACCTTGGTTCAGTTTATGGTTTTTTGACTTTTTATAATAGTGCAGAAGTAATATGCATTTAGTTTGGATCTTTTCCCAGGCTGGCGATCTACAGTAGGGTCCTCTTTTGTAATGCTGGGCAGAGGCAGCGAGCACAGCCCCCAGGCAAACCACGTGATCACGAGGGTCAGCAACCAACACACTTGAACCGTCCTGTTCTGGCTTTCAGTGCAGTGTTCAGTAAGTTACATGAGATACCAGACACTTTATTGTGAAATAGGCTTTGTGTTAGAGGATTTTGCCCAACTGTGCAATACTGTAAGTGTTCTCAAGACATTTAAGTTTGGCGGGGCTAAGCTCTGATGTTCAGTCGCTTAGGTGTTTTCCATGCATTTTCAACTAAAGAGATTTCCAGCTGAACAATGGGTTTATTAGAAGCCGAGGCCGTCATAAGCTGAGGAACATCTGTCTATACTGTGCGCCTCTGTGTTTTCCTTCATTGCTTCCTGTCTCTTATTCCTTTGTCTTTCTGTTGATCTGTCACTCCACATGAAGCTCCAGTCAAATACAACTTCTTTTTTTTTTAGGTTATTTATTTATTTACTTATTAGAGAAAGCATAAGCAGAGGGGGAGGCAAAGAGTGAAGCAGGCTCCCCACTGAGCAGGGAGCCCGATGTGGGACTCAATCCCAGGACCCTGAGATCATGACCTGAGCCACCCAAGCGCCCCCAGGCTATGGTTATTTCAAGAAAAAGTCCTATTTGTGAATTCTTCATCTAGTGAAGATGAATTAAAATCAGAAAGTCAACTCTGCCACCTTTAAAAACCCAGGAACAGAAAAAAATTCCACGAGCAGGTATAACCCTATCCACAATAAATCACTTTCAATCCAGTCCTGAAAACTAATACAGAGTAGGAAGAAAGCATTACAGAAAAATTTTGTTTTCATTAATCAAGCTGGAAAATAACGGGCCTTACATGAATGCCCTTTAGGAAGACAGTTCTTATAGTTTTATGTTGATAGAAACTCACATTACATTTGAAATGCATGTTAAAACCATGACTGTAGATTCACTACCACTTTCAGTCGTCAGAAGATGAAAAATGGTCAAGAGTCACCCAAACTGAATCCTGGTTCCTCCTGGAAAATGTGTTCCTAAATATTTTTCCCCTGAACTACTGTGCTCTTTCTGTATCTTACACAGCAGACACAGCGATGCACAAACACATCCAGAAGGCCTTTGAGGGCTGACAGCCTGCTGGAACAATGAGGAATTCACCTGGGTTTCTGCCTTTCTGCCGGGCCCAGAAACTTCTGGGTAACCCAGGTGACGTGTCATGAGAATACATGTGTAGCTTACACCATATGTATTATCTCCTCAGGGTAGACACCAAAATTCATGTTCGTATATGAAAATCCGAGATGCGTACAGAAATCAAGAGTGATTCTGTCATCTTGAAAGAAAAACACACTGTTGCGCTGCCACATGCCTCGTTTCTCCTTGAGTGACTGCAGGAAGTAGCAATTGCAGTCAGAAATCTCAGAAAGAAAAATTAGAGTAAGGGCAACACCTGAAGTTTATTCCTGAAAATACTTGGAGAACGACTGTGACCAATAAACCAGGGCTTAGTTCATGAGACTGTCAATGAGCTTATAACATCCCATGTCCTGGTCAAACCCTCATGTCTGGGAGATGGAGGGACGTCTTCATCTTCCAGAGCTACTATTAGGGGAAAAGGTGGAGACAATGCTGACTGAGTCCCTACTTCAGCAGGAGAGCCAAAAACACCTTGCCCCTCCATAATCCCAAATGAAAATAAACATCTCGGGGCGCCTGGGTGGTTTAAGCTTCTGCCTTTGGCTGGGATCAAGCCCCACGTCGGGTTCTTTGCTCAGCGGGGAGCCCACTTCCCTCCTTCTCTCTCTGCCTGCCTCTCTGCCTACTTGTAATCTCTGTCTGTCAAATAAATAAAATAAATAAAATCTTTAAAAAAGAAAAGAAAAGAAACATCTCATTTTACTAGTGTGCAGCAGTGACTATGCAGGAGAAATTATTATTATTTTATTATTAGATGATATATTATTATTATTATTATTATTATTGTACTATATTGTTAACCTTTTGAATTCGGACACCTAAAATTTTTAATAAAATATGAAGGCCTTTTTTTTTTAAGATTTTATTTATTTGAAAGACAGAGATCACAAGTAGGCAGAGAGGCAGGCAGAGAGGGGGAAGCAGGCTCCCCACTGAACAGAGAATCCGATGCAAGACTTGTTCCCAGGACCCTGGGATCATGACCTGGGCTGAAAACAAGAGGCTTTAGCCCACTGAGCCACCCTGGCGCCCCATGAAGGCTTTTTTTGTTTTTGTTTTTTTTTTAAAGATTTTACCTATTTATTTGACAGAGAGATCACAAGTAGGCAGAGAGGCAGGCAGAGAGAGAGAGAGGAGGAAGCAGGCTCCCCGCTGAGCAGAGAGCCCGACATGGGACTTGATCCCAGGACCCTGAGATCATGACCTGAGCCGAAGGCAGCGGCTTAACCCACTGAGCCACCCAGGCGCCCCATGAAGGCTTTTTTTAAAGAACAAAAACTTCAGACTATATCTTTATCCTATCAGTTCCCACTACAACTGGCTTCTGTCTTGGCCAACATTTAGCCATTCAGATAAAGTCCGTATTTAGTGCTTCGTGTGTATGCATGTGTAAAATAAGCGGACAGTCATAAATCTTTAAGATTGTGTATAATAACCGTGAAATAAGGATTCTTGATACACAAGGTCTCGTCTGGGGAAAACAGCTGGAGAACAGTATGCAGTTTTCAAATGACGAAGGGGAAATACGCATTCGGTTATGAGAAAGGGAAGGAGAACAAGACCAAATATTAATAAAAGGGAAAAAAGCTTTTTCTGCCATCTTTCCGTGCCGCAGTAACAGTGTGAACAAATGTCCCACAGATGCCCTCAAGAACATTAACACTGCTGAAAGGGGGGGCGAAGGTCAGGTTCTTAGGAGGCCCTGCACCAAAGTCATCGTCCCGTTTCCTCACTGTGATGACGAAGCATGAGTACATTGGCAAATTTGAAATTATTGATGACCACAGAGCTGGGAAAACTGCTGTGAACCTCACGGGCAAGTTAAACAAGTGTGGCATGACCAGCCCTAGACTTGTATAACTGAAAGATCTAGAAAAGTGGCAGAATATTTCCATCCCCTCAGTTTGGTTTCACTGCATGGAAAAATTCTTCTGGCATCATGCACCATGAAGAAGGAAGAATCCAGGCAGGAGGGAAAATCCTGGGATTCCTTTTTCCTAGAAATATAATATACATGGCACGTGAAATGCCTCAATGGGGAAAAAAAAGGAAAATAAATTACAGTCAACTAATGTTTGACAAGACTCCCAAACAATTCAATGGGGGTAAGAACAGTATTTTACTCCCAAGCAGCCACATGCAAATAATGAAACAGGAGTCCTGCCTAACACCATACAGAGAAAATAACCCCAAATGCATCAAATACATATGTGTAAGCATTAAAATGATAAAGTTCGAGATGCCTGGGTAGCTCAGTTGGTTGGATGGCTGCCTTCTGCTCAGGTCATGATCCCGGAGATCCCGGATTGAGTCCTGCATCAGGCTCCAAGCTCCACAGGGAGTCTGCTTCTCCCTCTGACCTTCTCCTCGCTCATGCTCTCTCTCATTGTCTCTTTCTCAAATAAATAAAATCTTTTAAAAAATAAAAATAAAGTAAAATGATAAAGTTTTCAGAAGAACACACAAAGGTAAATGTTAGTGGTCTTGAATCTAACAACGGCTCCTCAGCCAAACACCAAAGTACAAGCAACTTAAAAAAAATAATAAATAAATGGGACTCAACCAAAATATCCCAGTTTTGTGCTTCCAAGGACCCCATTGACAAAGTCAAAAGACAAGCCACTAAATGGGAGAAAATATTTGCAGGTCATATATAAGGAACATGCATGCAGACTGTGTGAAGAATTCTTTTTTTTTTTTTTAGATTTTTTTTTATATTTATTTGACAGAGAGAAATCACAAGTAGATGGAGAGGCAGGCAGAGAGAGAGAGAGGGAAGCAGGCTCCCTGCTGAGCAGAGAGCCCGATGCGGGCCTCGATCCCAGGACCCTGAGATCATGACCCGAGCCGAAGGCAGCGGCTTAACCCACTGAGCCAC
Source organism: Mustela nivalis (assembly GCF_964662115.1). NCBI lineage: Eukaryota > Metazoa > Chordata > Mammalia > Carnivora > Mustelidae > Mustela > Mustela nivalis. Next base: position 361,610 of record NW_028135987.1, on the reverse strand, counting down.
CCAGGCACCCAAGAATTCTTACAACTCAAATAAAAAGACAACCAAGTTAAGAAATGAGCAAAGAGGGGCGCCTGGGTGGCTCAGCGGGTTAAGCTGCTGCCTTCCGCTCAGGTCTTGAACTCAGAGTCCTGGGATCGAGCCCCGGGCTTTCTGCTCAGCAGGGAGCCTGCTTCTTCCTCTCTCTCTGCCTGCCTCTCTGCCTGCTTGTGATCTCTCTCAATAAATCTCTCTCAAATAAATAAATAAAATCTCTTAAAAAATGAGCAAAGAACTTGAATATACATTTCTCTAATATTCAAATGTATACATTAATATATAAATGTATATATAAATATATTTTACATGATCATATATTTATATAAACATATTTATGTAAATATATTTACATTCTTAAATATGTATTTAAATATCAATAAAATATGAAATATATAATATATATTTAAAGATACATATAAGGTATATATAAAATATATGGGACAATAAGCACGTGTAAATATGCTCAACATCACTAATCATTCGGGAAATGCAAATCAAAACCATGGTGAGATACCACCTCCCACCCACGTGGATGGCTACTATCAAAAACCCCAAAAGCAGGTGTTGGAAGGATGTGAAGAGCTGGAACCTGTAAATTGCTGGTGGGCTTGGAAAATGGCACAGCCACATTAGAAATGATTTAGTAGCTCCTCAAAATGCAGAACACAGAGTTGCCATATGACACACCAATATCACTCCTGTGTATAGAGCCAAGAAAAAAACTATGCCCACACAAAAACTTGTGCATGAAGGTTTAGGGTTTATTCGTAATAGCGAAAAGGTGAGAACAACCCTGATGTTCATCAACTGATGAAGAGATAAATAAAATGTGATCCATCCAGCCTGTGGAATATTATTCAGCCTTGAAAAGGAATAGAATTTTGATATGTGCCACGACACAGAGGAGCCTTGAAAACATTCTGCTGATTGAGAGAAGTCAGTCACAGAAGACCACGTATTGCATAATTTGATTTATATGGAATTTCCAGAATAGCTAAATCTACAGAGACCGAAAGTAGATTAGCGGTTGCCTAAGACTGGTGGTGATGGCTAAAGTTTTCTTTTGAGGATGATGAAAATGTGTAGGTAGTTCAGTATAGTATAGTTAAATATAGTGAAAGCCATTAAATTGTCCACATTAGATGGTGAGTGGTATGGCCTGTGAATTATATCTCAATTAAGCTGTCATCGAAAAATGCAAAGAACTTCTCTATTTATCAAGTACAAAAAGAATGAACTTGATTAAAAACATCAAAAATGGGGAAAATAAAAACAAAATAAGATGGGAGGGATAAAATTATGACTGTTTATCATTAATTTAAATGTGTACAGACTGACTTTTTCTATTAAAGCGCCTATCAGGAGGTTACAGATCCACGCTGTTCAAGAAACATACTTAAAATGCAAAAGGGATTGAGAATGTATCAGGTGAGGAGATACCATGCAAAAGAGAAAGCCGGAATGGCAAACTTCATCGCAGACAAGTTGGGTCTAAAGTTATAGGTACTAAGATGAAGAGGGACATTTTTAAAGGCAGAGTTTGGAAAGAAGATGTAAAAGGTATAAGCAGGTATACATCTAACAACATAATACCTGAAGACTCTAAAAATGCAATAACAAGGTAAAATTTTAGCTTTTCAAATGGGAGTATCTACTAGAAGGAGGGAAAAACAAGGACACACAGAAAATAGACATCCTGGGGCGCCTGGGTGGCTCAGTGGGTTAAAGCCTCTGCCTTCGGCTCAGGTCATGATCCCAGGGTCCTAGGATCGAGCCCCACATCGGTCTCTCTGCTCCGCGGGGAGCCTGCTTCCTCCTCTCTCTCACTCTCTGCCTGCCTCTCTGCCTACTTGTGATCTCTGTCTGTCAAATAAATAAATAAAATCTTAAAAAAAAAAAAGAAAATAGACATCCTTATTTCCCTCGGAAAACATTTCTTTCTTACACCTAAGGAAAGCCATATTTGTAAAGATTAATTGCATACTAGGCAACAAAGGAAACCTTTACAAGCCTTCCAAATTAAAGATTTAAAGAACAGTTCTTTGATCACAATCCAGTAGAATCAGAATTAGATAACCTGGTAACAAAAAATTGAAACTACATACAAGTTAAGAAATACAGTCTTCAGTCAAAGAAGAAATCATAAGACGACTGAAGAAAATCTTGAAAGCAATGGAAAGGAGACTATTTCATACCAAAACTTACAGAAGACACCAGAAGTTATACTCTAAGGAGACTTTAGTGTCAAATGTCTTCAATTTCAAACATTTTTTTAAATAAAAGAAAGTACTCATTTAAACCCATCAGAAAAGGGCAGCTCAATCCAAAGAAAGGAAGTAGTTATAATAAAGATAAATTTTTAAACTAATAAAAAATATCAGGGGCAAATAAACTCAAAGTTGTTTCTATGAAAGACTAATGAAATAATAATAATAAAAAAAACTTTACATGCCCTATTAAGGATAAGAGAGGGGGAAGATGGGGTGTGGGAGGAGGTGGGGAGAGGGAAGGGGAATGGGGAAAGGGGGGTTTCAGGGAGGAGGGGACAGAGAGAGGGAGAGAGTTGCAAAACAGATAAGGATTGGGAACAGAGATATAAAAGCAAATGCATAATATAAAAGAATCACTAAAATGCAAGGCACTTTATACTAATCAATTTGATAACCTAAAAGAAACGATGATTTCCTAGGAAAACAAAATCATCCAAATGATTCAAGAATGAAAAATTAAGAAGATGAGTTCCAAGATCAGACAGGTTTGCAGCTGGATAACTGTCATTCTACTGTTAAATGGCAACAGGCAATTAAACAATAATAAGTCAATTCACTTGATGAAGCTGAGCACAATTTTAATACCCAAACCTGAGAGGGAGGAACGGGGAAGCTATTAACAAATCTGGCTTAGGACAGATTAGTTAACAGAAACTGAACTAATGTTAGCAAATAACAGAAGTCAGGCATCTATCGAAGGACTATATCCTGAGACCAACTTGGATTCATTCCAGGAAAATAAAGGGAGCTCAAGACCAGAAAATCAATAAGATTTACCTCATCACTAAATTAACTGTGAAAAAACTCTTAAGACCATAGCAATAAATGCATTTGATAAAAAAATAAAGGCACCTGATAAAAGGTGAGAAACCATTCTTTATAAAAATGAAGATAAAAACAGAAGGACGTTATGCAGGAGGGATTATTAACTGGGAAGCACTAGATCAAGAGGTAGATAAAATGAGCCCATATTTGTTAAACAGTGACAGAGCCCCATGCGTGCGTGGATAGAGGCAAATGAGCTCATGGATGAGCACCAGGCTGTCAACAGGTATTATAGGGACAAAGGCAGCGGTGAGGAGAGGAGAGTCTTAACAACAGGGAAGAAGGTAAAAGGAGGATTGCAGTTAAAAATTGTGCATGATACAAACACATGCAAATAAGACCGGATATTTTCCGGTATATAGTTTTTTAAAACCCTGCACACATTACTGGAACTGCCAACTCTTGCTTTCAGCTCCGCAGCCCTCGCGTGCTTTCCCAGTACCAGGATGCAGGGGTAGATCCTCCGTTGGTGACATCCTATGTCATTGTACTCCTAAAGGGACAGTTGAAACAGCGCAGGGGCTTGAGGTCGGAACTTAGGCATCGCTGCGCCCACCCCAGCTCCCTGCTCGCCCAGCCCCCACTCTGAAGCGGCGGGCACTTGGAGCTGTTAAGAAGCAGGGATCTGAGCAGTTCTCTGGTTTCCTCTGGAGCCATCTGCATCCATCATATTTCCCACAGCTCTCCCCGAGTGTTGGTGCTGGCTCCCCCCGAGTATTCCTTTAACTCCAGGCATACCCTTCTTATGACAGCACCTAGTACTCCCCGTCACAGTGCTCTGTCTGTCACATGCATCCATTGATCAACTTTGTGCTGGTTGAGGGCTGGAGCCCCCTCCCGTTAACTTCTCAAGTCTGTTTCTAATGCAGCAGCACCTGGCACTTAAGCACCCTGTCAGTACCTGCCAAATAAATGAAATGTACTCAAAACATAGTATGAAGTCTGCGTTCTGAAACTCCTTTATGGAGCTGTTTGCTATCATTTTCCCAGGCAATTAAAAAAATTTCCAGCCTTGCTGCCAACAACCTGAAGGGGTAAAGGAATGCCGGGATGCCCCATGGGACATGTCACTCTGGATGGTCCTTCAGCAGCAGGGACTTAGATAGCGCTCTTCCAAACCCAGCAGGATGGTGGAATGGGTACGTGGCTGAGTGCCTCCTGGGTCTGACCCTGTGTGACGCCACCCGGTGCCTGCAGCTGCCCTCTGGAAGGTGTTGCTTTTGTGGCAGAGCCAGAGGGCACCAAGCATGTGTCTGTCTCCAAAGTCCTGGGCACCACATCACAATGCCTTCCTGAGAAGCAGAATCAAGGACAGTTGCTGATCTTCATTCCTTCCCACCAAAGGTATCTCATACACATCTTTGGAAGTTGGAGCCAGGGGGTGCCTGGGTGGCTCAGTCGGTTAAGTGTCTGCCTTCAGCTCAGGTCATGATCCCAGGGTCCTGGGATCGAGTCCCACACATTTGCCTCCCTGCTCAGCGGGGAGCCTGCTTCCCCTTCTCCCTCTGCCATTCCCCCCACTTGTGCTTTCTGGCTCTCTGTGTGTCAAATAAGTGAATAAAATTTTTTTAAAAAGTTTGGGCCATACTCTTTAGCCATTCTACTTTCCCTGGGGTAATTTGCCACCTCCCTGAATTTACCTGAATCTTTCCCAAAATCTACTTATCCTCCAGCCTTCTTGACCATAAGGAGTCTATAAATTTTCAATAGACAGTGTGAACTTACACTTGCTAATATTTGCATAACATGCACCTCTTTCGATCTCAAAGAAAAGCTTTGCACCGCAATGGTCTCTAATCTCCAATTAGGTTCTGTTCCGGGATCCCACTGGAATTCTACGCGCCTGTCCCCTAAGATCCCATAAATTGTCGTCCAGTTTCCCAGCCAGCCAAGGAAAGCACATGGGAAATCTTGCTGAAGTATGAGTAAGAGCCAACGAAAGGGAACATATTTATCTGCCTCGAATGCTGGGACCTGAGAAAAGCAAGTTTCATTACAGACAAATCAGGAAGGAGGTGCAGATTGCTTTTTATGTCACTCTGGAGTGGAGGTCTGCCATTGATCATTAAGGCCATTTCCTGCAATGCACTCACCAAAGTGATACTCACTTCGGAGTGGACAAAACTTAGGAAATGGCCAAGGGGAGCTCTGCTTACACTTTACACTCTCAGCATTTATTTGTATTATTTTCTTTATAGGGCAGTATAGAGACTTGAGACCACATTGAAAAAGCAAAGCTTGTCATCCTGTGGCCTTGGGTCAAGAATAGAGATAGTGCTGCTCATGTCAGTTTCAACCTCCAGTGGCCAAGGGTTTGATCTGATGCTCTTTCAAGTTTTCACCATAGCCTTTCTCAAGCTCAATGGCCAATAATCCCACAGGAGGAGATTTTAGGGCCCTCTCAAACTTCTGTTTTGCTATCTCTCCTCAGCCTGCTTCCTCTGCAAAAGTCACCACTTTGCCTGTGCATCTACCACCTCTTAGAGCCTTTGGAATCAGCCACGAATTGCAGTGCTGATTCCTTCCATGACCACATATTGTTTACAGGAAAACTCTTCTTCGTTATGCCTTGCCAGTCAGAGTGACGGTTTCATCCGCAACCTGGACCAGGTTCGGGAATGTTCTACACATAAATGTGAGCAAATGTCTTCTGTATTGAGAGACATGTACAATCTGTAAATGGAATCTATTGAAAAACCAGTACATAGGGTACACTTATGTCCTGACCCAGCTGGAAGGAGGCAATTCATTTCTATCTTTCAGAAAATTGGTGTAACACATTGATTTTCATAACAAAGAAAGCAGTTTTGTGTCCTCTACCAAAAGACTGTCATAGTAAGCAATAAATTGCCTCTTTGGGGTGAACAAATTAATAAGATATTTTCTAAATTTCAAAATAACAAAGACAGAACGATGTCTGTAATGCTAAGTGCATCCCCTTAGTGGCAGGGCACTGTGTCATGGACCACCTGAGCAATGACACATGGCGGCCGGTAGTCTGATTTGTACATCAATTCACCTGGCAACCTGTTAAAAGAAAGTCTTGCACATGACAAGCTTTCAATAAGACACTGACAAGATGGCCAGGAAGCCCCCTTCGCTGGCTTTTTCAGGTGTCCAGACATCTAGTCAACCTACCTCACCAACTCATCACCATGCTTACTGGAGTAAACCCAATCTCTTCCTTCCCCCCTGGAGATGGGAGAAGAGCCACTCACACGTTTGTATGGAATTCTCATTCCCCCTCGCTCTGTCCCCACATGGCGCTGTCCGTGTAATAAATAAACAAATCTTTATGTCACCCGGAAGTTCCTGGGTCACAACTCGGACAATTTTGGGTCACTACAGCCTTTTGTTTTTCTCTCCACCTTAAGCCTTCTGGGCGACCAACAACTATCTAAAACTCATGTTGCTGCCATATGCTGATGTTCTGCTTCATCTTCCCAGTAAAGTTCAGTATTTTTCCCTAAAGTTTGGTTTATCAGTATCTTCAGCGTCTATCTCCAGCTAGGGTCATGATCCCAGGTCCTGGGATCAAGTCCCACTCTGGACTTCCTGCTCTGTGGGAAGCCTGCTTCTGTCTCTGCCTCCCATCTCTTATGAATAAATAAAGAAAATCTTTAAAAAAAATTAAAAAAACCATTTCTATCTTCCCACTTTTAAAGATTAATTCTAGGAATTATTGCTATAAATCCAGTGTCCTATCTCTTTCTTAAAAAGTCTTCTCCAGGGCACCTGGGTGTCTCAGTTGATTAAATGTCTGACTCAAAATTTTGGCTCAAGTCATGATCTCAGGGTCATGGGATTGAGCCCTTAGTGAGGCCTCTGTGCTCAATGGGGAGTCTGCTTCTCTCCTTTTCCCTTTGCCCCACCCCCCCTACTCACATGTGCACACACGTGTTGTCTCTCTCTCTCTCAATAAATAAATAAACAAATCTTTAAAAAGTCTTCTCCAAAGGGAGTTTGACAAATAGTCCAGTAAGGGGCTGGAAGAAAATATTATAAGTTTTATTCATATTTCATGTCATCCATTTAACTGTTTAGCTTTTGCATGCCTTTTATAATAATTTAGTAGAGTAGTAGAGTTTATAATTTAAAATTTGCTTAAATTTGTGCTATGTCCGCAAATATTTTTTGTATGTATGTATGTATGTATGTATGTATGTATGTATTTATTTATTTTTGTGAAAGAGAGGTGCACAGTAATAAAAGGAGATCACTGCTCCAGGGACCCAGATATTTCCCCAAGTCCTGTTTCCTTTCATTCCCTCTGGGCTTCATTAGACCCCCTTAACACCAATCTTGTCCCTAAAACACGCCCTCTGCAGCACCAAGTTCAAATGCTTAACTCGGGCCATCACTGCAGGCTGTACCGGGATGACCTTAGGGAAATGGGTGGTGGGTCTCACGGGTTAGCTGTGTCACCTCCATGAACAGTCCTTTGTTCTGAACAGCTAGTGCAGCCCACGTTTGCAATCACAGGCTCTGGCACCAGAGTGGGCGTAGATCCCAGCTGGCCCCTCAGTAGCAATATGGCTTTGGGAAAGTTGTGTCATTTCTGGCCCAGACTTAAGGCTCATCCATAACGTGGAGGAGAAGACAGTGTGACCCTCAGTGGGCTGTTGAAAGGATCACGAGATGGTTCGACTCAGGTGCTCCAAGGTAGCCAGCACACAGTAGGCCCACAGTAGAACAAAAAGTTGTTCTATTGATCTTATAGTTACTATTACTCCTACTAACAAAACTAACTGATCATTTGAGATGATTTTCAAGCGAAGTGTCTTCGCCTGGATTTCTAAGATTAACCTACTTCAAAATGAATTCTGCTCTACTGTGAAAAACGAGCTAACCAGCAGGTTTCTTCTGCATCTTTTCTGAACTTTTTAGGATCCTCTCTAGAGAAAGGTTCTAAAGGAAGGCAAAGTGCAGAAATACACTTGCTTCAAAGGATGTGTAGGAAATGATTAATTTTGCCAAAAAACAGTGCCTTGAACATAAAAGATGTTTGACGAAGCTCACTGTAGACAGTGTATCCCTCCAGGATTCATAAGTTGAAAACTCAATGTCCAAAGGGACATAACTAGGAGATGGGGTCCTTGGGAGATGTTTAGGTCATGAGGGTGGAGTCCTCATGGGCGAGATTAGTGTCTCCATAAGAGAGACCCCACAGAGATCCCTCGCCTCCTCCACCTTGGAGGTTATAGGGAGAAGATGGTCATCTGTGACCCAGGAAGTGGGCACTTGAACAGACACGGAATCTTCCAGGGTCTTGATCGTAGACTTCCCAGCTTCCAGAACTGAGAGAAATAAGTATGTCTTTAAAGCACCTAGTTTATGGTGCTCTTGTTACATCAGCCCAAACTAAGGTAAAGCTTGTCTCTTATACTGAAAAATAACACAAATGTTAACAACAATTTAAAAAAGGAACATTGTGGCCAATGACATGTAAGGAACATCATCTCTCCTCTACAGAGCCAAGAGCTTAATTAGTTTCGGGCAACTCAGTAGAGTATGATTAAACCAAAGAGCAGCAAGATGTCTAAATGCTCAAGTCCTCTGCCTCCTACTTTTCTGCCAAAACAAAAGAAAAGCCCTAGGCTGGTTTTGGTTACCACCAAGCACAAAACAGCCAAATTCCAAATTAAAAAGCTCTGGGGTTTAATTGTGGATGTATGGAATTACATAGAAGCTCTCTTTGATCATTCCAAAGGATGTTTCCCTCAAAGGTTACAAATACATCTCAGCCTACCAACCATCTCAGGCCTACCACAAAAATTATATATATACACTTTTAGCATTTTAAAATGTGTCTATATTTCAGTTTCGGATCCAGTTTTGACTATTGTTATGGGCTTAGTTGGATGCCCCCAGATTCCTACGTTGACGTCCTAACACCCAGCATCTCAGAATGTGGCAGTATTCAGAGACAGGATTTTTAAAGAGGTGATAAAGGGAAAACGAGCTCACTGGGGGTGGGCACCAAGCCAACAGGACTGGTGTGCTTACAGGAAGAAGAGATTAGGACACAGACAGTACAGACTGAAGGACAATCGTTTGAAGACAGAGTGGAGAACACAGCTATCTGCAAGCCAAGGAGAGACGTTTGAAGAATCGAACCCTACTGCCACCTTGATCTTGGACTTCCAGCGCCCAGAACCATGAGAAAATAAATTGTATGTTGCCTAAGCCACCCGGCTGTTATTTTGTTTACGACAGCCCATGACTCAGAAATTTGAGGACCTCCCCACCAGACTTTATCTTGAAGTTCTGTTTCAGCTTCAGGGTCTTGTGTAATACTACTGTATCAAGGAGGGAGGCTCCTGCCATTCCCTGCACTGGGTCATTGAGACACTGCACAGCTGTCCCCAGGGCTGGCTACATAATTTACAAGCCCCATGCAAAATGAAGATATAGGGCCCTTTGGGCAAAAACAGGGAGGAAGTGTTTGTTAAAGGTACTAAAATAGCTCATTTCCTCCACCATCTGTCTTCTGAAGGGGCATGGCTGCTGTTTTCTATTTGCATTTAATGTCATTCCAAGCAAATAAAAATTTTATAATGTGATTATGGGCATGATTTATGCCATTCATCTTCCCAGGGTGCAATGTCAGTGTTAAATAATTCACGCAGGGAATTCCACAGCTGGGGCACACCCACGTGCCCTCTTCTTATCAAAACCGTAGAAATCCTGCACAAGACCAGCTCTGCCATCTTTACCTCACCTGGGGACTCACACCTGTTCCACCAACCCTGCTGCCCTCGGCTTCCTGATGAGTACGGAACTTGACAGGATCAGGAGCCAGGGGCTGCCTTTCTTTCCCTTCCCTCCTAAGTCACCACTTCCAAGCCTTGGCTAACACAGGGAGGTGACATGAGTGAGAAAGGACAAGACAGGGTTCTGGGCTGCTCACAAGAGGCCACCGCCTCCTGCCGGTGCTCAGAGCAAGCTCTGGTCTGTAGGGAAGGCGAGCTCCGGTTGACTCGGTCATAGACATCACGTGGTCAGTGAGTCTCGTTGACCACCACTCACGAAGTGTCCATTTCCATGCTGTGCTCACCGGGCAGGGCGAGCAGTACATGCAAATGAGCAGTACAGGCAAGGAATGGTGGATACCCACAGTGGGTTGTCCCCTCCACTATGTACGTGCTCCACTATCCCACCTGTTATGCCCCAATAATGGGTCCATGATTAAAAGAGCGAGACTGATACAAAGCGAAGGTCAAACAAAGCTTTATTTTGCACCAAGCATCAAGAATCAAACTGACCAGCCAGGGCCGCTTTTCTTACAGAGAAGTCAACCCCTCTCTCCTTTACAGACTAGCTTTTAAGGACATAGGCCATGCGGTTGGGCCTGGTCATGCACAGGTGGCCAATGAAATTGTAACACACAGAGAAAGCTGCACAGTGATGCTAGGTGACCAATTGAATTACAACTTACCTTTTAGTAGATATTTGACCTAGCCTATCACCTTGGTTAGGATTTTCGCCCAAAAGACTCACAAAGGCGGGACCCATACTCCTTGGTAGCTAGGGAGACAGTATGCAGCCCTCCACTGATCAGATGTCTTACCTGGCCTGACCCACCCTTGTATTTGGGCTTTGTTACCTGAGGTTGATTTCCGGGACTTGTTTTTAAGTAAGTCCCCTGGGAGAAGGGGAGCAGGGACAGCTTAAGGGTTAAACAACAAGGTTATTGTGTAACCTCAATGGAAGCCTCTGGCTAAAATATAAAAATATAAAGTAGGTCCTTACACCACCCACTTCGCTCAAAAAACACAAAGTCAAAAATAAAACTGAGTAATTCCTAGACATTGAGAGAGAAGCACACTGACTTCACCTTAGAACCCTTCTGAGGGCGGTGCTTGGCAGAGTAGAGGGGTGTGAGGGGGTTGGGGGTGGATAATGGGACCTCTGAGGGTGTGGCCAAAGGTCAGGGCCATTTGGGAAGGGGCTTTCTGGGGGAGGGGCCCTTCTGGGAGCAAAGCCCTGGGTGGGGGCATTCCCTCTAAGGGCAGGGCTGGGAGCAACCCCAGAAACCTGGCCCACAGAGAAGCTGGTCCTTTCTCTCCCTCTACCCCCTTTCCCCAGGGACCCCTAGGCTTTGGAGACTAAAGTCAAAATTAAAGCCATATGTCTAAATGGTTCATACTGTGGTTGGGTAGTGTTTTTAACATATTAATTGACTGGTTTTTCTCAGTATTTGTCAAACCTTAACCAACTCAAGGCTTTCTCTTAAGCAGCAGCGCAAGGCAGGCCGTTCAGTTGGGTCAAGCTGTTTGGTGATTCTTTGTAAAAACCCACCCTCTTGCGCTGCTCAGGAGGGCAGTGTTGCATCCTAGGATAAACATAAATATATATCAAATGTGTTTACAAGTTATATTTATATGTATACATTCAATTCTCTGTTTACATATATATGTATAAAATAAAAATAAAAATATTGTTTAAAAGGCTGTTTTCCAGGGTGCCTGGTGGCTCGGTGGGTTAAAGCCTCTGCCTTCAGCTCAGGTCATGATCCCAGGGTCCTGGGATGGAGCCTCTCATTGGGCTCTCTGCTCAGCGGGGAGCCTGCTTCTCCCTCTCTCTCTGCCTGCTTCTCTGCCTACTTGTGATCTCTGTCGGTCAAATTAATAAATAAAATCTTTTTAAAAAATGCTGTTTTGCAGGGAACCTGGGTGGCTCAGTCCTTAAAGCGTCATTTTTCCACTCAGATCATAATCTTAGGGTCTTGGGATGGAGGCCCACATTGGGCTCCCTGCTCAACAGGAAGACTTCTTCTCCCTCTCCCACTCCCCTGCTTGTATTCCTGCTCTGTCTCTCTGTCAAATAAATAATTTTTTAAAAAGAAATACTTTATTAAAAAAATGCTATTTTGCCCTCTATCCTGGTAAGATTAAACACATTCCTAACAAGAGATCTTTCTTGACTCCGTGATAAAAATTTAACATTGGATTAATGAATCCTCACAACATCCGCCTCCCCAACCCTTCTCAGATGTTACAATTAAGGTTCAGTGAAGTCCAAACACTGGGCCTGAGGTAATATATCCAGTATGTGGCCTCTTGGCATAGTCTAGCAGCCCAAATTGGGGGCGAGGGTGTTTGAGTGTCGTTGGCCAGGATGAAAAAGCTGAAAGATGAAAAGAAGGGTAGTCTTGATTTTTGTCCCAAAAAAAGAAGAATTAGAAAGAAAGAGACCTGTCGCCCAAAGGAGGAGGCTCCCCACTGATCCCGGCTGGGCAGGAGTCAGAGCAGAAGGGAAACTCCCATCACCAAGGAGAATGGGCTTCTCCTTCATACAAAAGCATAGGATCCCTCTCACCTGATATGTTTCTGTCCCATAGTCATCCCCCTGTGCCTGCCCCATAATAGCATTCACAGGAAATGGCTGAGAGATACATTCAACTTGCAGAATTATAGCAAATAAAGTAATCTTTGACCCATCCTGGGAGCTTCTGATTACTGGGAGGGGCCAAGCCATCCTAGGGCAAGTGCACTCATTTCAAGAACCAGTAAAATGACTCCAAGAGTATCATAAGGGCTAGTGATCATGACTGGTCCAGAAATATTTCTGGGAGTCCCTTTTAACATCCCTACCATCATTTCTTCTCATCTCCAAGGGAATGGTACTTAGGTATTCTGAAAGAAATATGCATGACTAGTAAACTGTGTGTGACCCCTGCCGCCTAATTCATCCCTCACCAGCCATTAACACTGATGGTTTGAAGGATGGCTACTCCCCTGGCAGGGCAAGAGCTGAAGCAGAACGTATGGGGCGAGGCGGCTCTTCCCCCTGGATATAAATAATTAAACCCAGTAGCCACCCTTCCTGCCTGGCCACTGTCATTTAGGTATGGCTGATTATCCCTAAATGGGAATGAGATGGGGGCGGGGGTGGGGGAGGGAAGCAGGTGATGGTCAAAAAAACTACAGTAGCTGCCACTGAGGGTCCAACCTGGCATTAGACTGAGCTCAAGTCCTGATTCCATCATATACGAGCTGTATGAACTAGGAAAACTGAGTTCAACTCTCGAAGCATCTGCTTTGCCCCCCCCCCTTGGAGTGAGAATAGTCAGTAGTATTGACTTCAAAGGGCTTGTTAGGAGGATTAAATTAGATACTGTTCATTTAGCACAGTTCCTGGCCTATAGAAGGCACACACAAAAGTTGATTATCGTTTTTATGGACCTCCAACTTTAAGCCTTCTATAAAGAACCAAATGATTTCTCTGAAAAATACCAACTGCCTACAAGGTTGTAGGGAAAGTGGTATCTATGTTGACCTGATTAGAAAAAAGTGGAAAATCTCTCTTGTTTAAGCCTTGTTGAAAATTTTCTAAACTCTGTCCACTCTTCTGCTTTAGTAATTAGAACAAACGTTGGAGACTCGTGATTTTCTGATAATTGAGTTGCTCGTTGTAACGCAGGGCAATTCGACATTAGTGTTTATTTAAAAAATTACCGCAAATGAAGATAAATGGTGAGACGTGCACTAAATTTGATGAAAATCCTGACGTGAGTGTTTCTTCTTGGGATTCTCTCTCTCTCTTTTTTGTCCTATGATCTGAGAGCGGATTACATTCTACTTGGGTGATGGCTCAGGTCAAATGTGTGGTTTTGCAGGTGCCTAGCCTTTCACAGACAATCTTGGAAGAACCATCATTGTCTCTGTAAGAAAACGGAGGGAAAGATGTGATTTTAACACTCAGCCTACAACAGTTCAACAATCTACCAATGTGAATTTAGAAACGCTGAGCAAGTCCCCCTTCTAGTAACGAATATCTCTCCCGTTTTCTTATAATAGCTGAGTTTCTACAACTGAGCAATCTACTCTTTTGTGTAAAACAGCTTCCCAGGATTGTTTCTCCTTTAAACGCAAGTGAACTTTGGGGATGGCACTCAGATCCCTTTCTTTTACTGGACAACTGTGGAGCAGGGGTTGGGTGTGCTTCAAGAGGGAAAATATCCACAAGGGGACAGAAAAAGGACATAAATGTACAAAATCCCATTTTCCAAGAATGTAAAAAGCTAACTTCCAGGGGAGCCTGGGTAGCTCAATTGTTAAGCATCTGCTCTTTGGCTCAGGTCATGATCCCAGGGGCCTGAGAATCCAGCCCCGCATCGGGCTCCCTTCTCAGAGGAAAAACCTGCTTCTCCCTCTCCCAATGCTTGTATTCCCTATCTCATTGTGTCTCTGTCAAATAAATAAATAAAATCTTAAAAAAAATGCGAACTTCCAATATTTATTTTTTTTCCTTTGCTCTAAATATCTCAATGTTCACTTGTTGAAAGCAATTGATTGAAGCCCTGGGAAGAAGTGGTAGATTGAAGCACTCATCAGAGTTGTTTGTGCTGCTTTGCAGGGGTCTGGCTGCACTAAATTATTTCAAGAAGTATTAATTATCTAAGTCACTCAGAAGAATCCATTTACCTATTTCATTTTCTTTTTTTGAAGAGAATCTTTTTTTTTAAGATTTTATTTATTTGTCAGAGAGAGAGAGGGAGCAAGAGCGAGCCCAGGCAGACAGAGTGGCAGGCAGAGACTGAGGGAGAAGCAGGCTCCCTGCCGAGCAAGGAGCCTGATGTGGGACTTGATCCCAGGACGCTGGGATCATGGCCTGAGCGGAAGGCAGCTGCTTAACCAACTGAGCCATCCATGCGTCCCCCTATTTCATTTTCTGTGGTTCTTGATCCTTACCCCAAATTCTCACAGGCCTCCGCAGCTGGCACAGAGTCCACTCCCATAACTATAATCCCTGTCCCATACTCTCACCTCCATCATACATCATACATACCTGATAAAACCCCACCCTGGTAAAAACCCAACCTTCTGTCCACCCTATGTCTGCCCCTGGCAGCTGAAGGTGGTTGGTGAGAAAAGCAACAATGCTGGAAGCTTTCACAATAAATTCTTTTTTTTTTTAAGATTTTATTTATTTATTTGACAGAGAGAGATCACAGTAGGAGAGAGGAAGGGAAGAGATCACAAAAAGAGGAAGGGAAGCAGGCCCCCTGCTGAGCAGAGAGCCCAATGTGGGACTCGATCTCAGGACCCTGAGATCATGACTTGAGCCGAAGGCAGCGGCTTAACCCACTGAGCCTACCAGGCGCCCCTTTCACATTAAATTCTCAGCCACAAATCCAAGTATGTTTCTCTGACCGACAGAATCTCCATTCTTCTCGTGAAATATTTTGACTATTTCACATCTTCTTTCCTCCAACCTTAAGCCAGGGCTTCTCAACACTGGCCACACTTTTGAATCACCTGGAAGACTTTAAAACACAGGAGTGCCCACCTCCAAAGGACCTGATCTAATTGGTGTAGAACCAATTAGATTAATATCCAATTAGGGTCTGGATATAAGTGTGCTTTTAAAATTCTCCCAGTGATTCTAATGTACAGCCATTTTGTTCAGAGTGAGAATTGAACACCTTCCATCAGATACAGCTGATGACCGACCATTCTGATGACTTCACTGAGAAAAGTAAATTGAGGGCACCTGGGTGGCTTCAGCTCAGATCCTGGTCTCAGGGTCTCGGGCTCTCGCATCAGGCTCTCTGCTCAGCAGGAAACCTGCTTCTCCCTCTCCCTCTGCCTGCCTCTCTGCCTACTTGTGATCTCTCTCTCTCTCTCTTTCTCTCTGTGTCAAATAAATAAATGAATAAATTATTTTAAAAAAAGAATGAAAAACAAACTGGGTGGGTGTCTAGGTGGCTAAGTGGTTAAGCGTGTGAATCTTGGCTCAGGTCATGAGCTCAGGGTTATGGAGTCAAGCCCCACGTCAGGCTCCATGCTCAGCGGGGAATCTGATTGAGATTCTCTCCCTCTCCTTCTGTCTCTTCCCCCTGCATGTGTGTGCTCCTGCTCTCTCTCTCTCTCTCTCAAATAAATCTTGAAAAGAAAAATCGGTAAGGAAAGAAGACCCACAGAATCCCACTAAGTTTACCTGGGTGGAACCCTTACTCCAATCCCTTCTGAGTGAGGACAAGCCCCTCCACTTGGGGTTTCTTCTCATTTCCCTGATCTCTGAGTATGAATGTGCTCCAGGACCCAACCTCAGACTTCTCCTCTGTCTACACTGAGTCCTTGGTGACTGTCCCTCTTCTACCATCTATCTCCTGATGACTCCACATCTCCACCTCCAGTCCAGACCTGGATTTTGAGCTTTCTTCCACTGCCTGCTTTCCAGATCTACCTAGATGAGTTAAACCCAACATGTTCAAAACCAAGCTCTTATTCTTCTCGAGCTCTGCTGGTCTTGCAATAGCTCAAACAGGAAACTGTAGAGTCATTCTTGATTCATCTCTTTCTTTCACTGCCCATGTTTAATTCTTTGGTAGAAGCTGTGGATTCTATTTTCAAAATATATTCTAAATCTGACCAGTTCTCCACATTTCAGTTACTCCCACTGTGGTCCAAAACACCGTCTTCTATGAGTTATTGTAATAGTCTCCTATCTGGTCTTCTGGATTCCATCTTTGCTCTGTTCTAGTTTATTTTCCACTCAGCAGTTAAAGCAATCCGTTTAAGACAAAAGTCAGACCTTGTTATTTCTCTGCTCTAAGATCTCCAATGGCTCCCCAATTCACTCAATACAAAATTCAGTCTTACAAAATTTAACACTCAACTTCCTTCTCAATTCATCTCCTACCTCTTCACTCAGCTGTCTCTGCCTCCGCTCACCAGCCTCCTTAGTGTTTAACAGAGTACAGCAAGTGCGTGCCTTTCTTGGGGCGTTGCACTTGTTTCCTCTTCTTAAATGTACCCGTCTTGTTCTCTGAATCCACTCAAGGATCTGCCAATGTCTTCTTATCAGAGTAATCTCCCCTAACTGCACACACAGCCAGCACCAGCACCATCACAATCAACATAGTTTCTGTCCCTCTCTACTTTTGACTTCTTATCAACAGCTGACATATTATATATTTATTTATTTACTGTCTGTTCTCTCTCTTCTATTTGAATGCATGTGCTATAAAAATGGTATTTGTGGGTTTTTTCCTTATTTATTCTGTGTTCAGAAGAGGATTTGATACATAATACTCAGTACATAATTGTTGAACGAATGAATGAATGAATGAATGAATCAATGGAAATATCAGGTTATCTCAATCATAAGAGAGATTTCTCTCAAGCATTTTCTATAGTATTGCCCTATTTCATTCTCTGCATCTCTGGGTTGATTAGTAGATAAAATCATCATGTAAAATCAGTTTGAGCAAGGTTGGATCCTTAAGCTTCTATGTCACCTAGGACTCCAAATGTCACGGTGTACCATGCACATTTGCCTCCAGCCTTCTCCCCCATATTTTGGTCATGGTTCAGCAGCTGTGGCATCGTTCAGCTTTCTTTTCCCCTCCCCTGTCTCAGTTCCAGGAGGTCCTCCTTGGCTTTGGGCCCCCTTCCTGTGGGTGATGAAGGCAATGTAGGGAGAAGCAGCAGCTTCCCTGACTCACCCCTGCTTTCTCCATTCATACTGATCCAGTAATGCATAGCCTGTGCAGTACAGGGCTGACCAGGTCAGTCTCTGCCACCTTAGGACCTCATTTTTGTTCCCTGCGGCAGCTTGGCCATTTGCAAAATCAGAAATTGTAAAAGTACAAACAGGAGACAATATGCCATATTTTATGGATTTTAAGATGCCCCTCCCCTCCCATTTTCTTTCACATCTCCAATGTCAGGAATTGTCTTATAGTTGGGGCTGAGCAGGTGGAAGTCCCTATAAAGTTACCACAGCTTGACCCTGTGCCATGTGGTTACTGCTCCTAGGGCACAACTGATCATCTACATCCCTTGGCATGCCAAGCCACAGGCCTTTTGAGGACCATTTAAAGAAAGAAAATAAACTGGTTATTATATGAAAATCTCAGATAAGGAAAAAAAAAAAAGAAAAAAGAAAAAGAGAAACCCTACCAGCATCAAACCAAGCAGAATGGATGACCTCAGAATACTTTTATAAGAAGTGTAGCGTGCAAAACAATCTTGAGAAAGGAAAACAAAGCTGGAGGTATCAGTTTCTTGGATTTCAAGATATACTACAACGTTATAGTAATCAAAACAGTAGGGTACTGGGAGAAAATATACGCATAAATCAACGGAAACAGGATAGAGAGCCCAGAAATAAATCCACAATTATATGGTCAATTAATCTTTGACAAAGGAGGCAAGTATATGTAACAGAAGAAAGTCTCCTCAAAAACAGTGTTGGGAAAACTGGAGAGCCATTTGCAAAAGAATGAAACTAGACCACATTCTTTTACCATACACGTAAAGAAACTCAAAATGGATCAAAGATCTAAATGTGAAGTGTGAGGTGTGCCTGTCTTGCTCAGCCTTTACAGCATGTGACTCTTATTCTTGAGGCTGTGAGTTTAGGTCCCACATTCAGTGTAAAGCTTACTTAAAAAAAAAATTAAATGAATAAATGAGAGCCCTGAAACCATAAAACTCCTAAAAGACAATAAGCAGTAATCACTTGGAGATTGGTTTTAGCAACATTATTTGTGGGTATGTCTGCTTAGGCAAGGGAAACAAGAACAAAAATAAATTATTAAGACTACAACAAAATAAAAAGCTTTTGCACAGTAAGGGAAACCTGCAACAAAACCAAAAGGGAACCTACAGAATGGGAGAAGACAGTGGTGAATGATAAATAAAATAAAGAATTAATAACCAAAATATGTAAAGAACACACACACACACACACACACACCAAACCCCCAAAAAACCCAAACCCCAACATATAATCCAATTGAAAAATGGGCAGAGGACTTAATAGACATTTTTCCAAAAAATACATACAGACACCCAATAGACATGTGAAAAGATGCTCAATATCACTCATCATCAGGAAAATAAAATCAAAACCACAGGGAGATCTATCACCTTATACTTGTCAGAATGGCTAGTATTAAAAAGACAAGAAAGAACAAGTGTTGGCCAGGATGTGGAGAAAAAGGAACCTCTGTACATTTTTAGTGGGAATGTAAATTGGTGCAACAACTGTGGAAAACAGTATGGAGGTTCCTCAAAAAATTAAAAATAGATTTACCATATGCTTTAGTAATTCTAGTACTTGATATTTACCCAAAGGAAATAAAAACACTTGATTCAAAAAGATATATGCCCTCCTAGGTTTTCTGCAGCACTATTTATAATAGCCAGTATATGGAAGCAGTTCAGGTGTTTATCAGTAGATGAATGGGTAAAGATATGGTGTATATAGATATATAATGGAATATTATCCAGCTATAAAAAAGAATGAGATCTTGCTATTTGTGACAATATGGCTGGATCTAGAAGGTATTAGGTTAAGAGAAATAAGTCAGACCGAGAAAGGCAAATACCATATGATTTCACTTCCTTTTTTTTTTCTTTTTAAGATTTTATTTATTTATTTGAAAGAGAGAGAGATCACAAGTAGGCAGAGAGACAGGCAGAGAGGCAGGTGAAGCAGGGTCCCCACCGAGCAGAGAGCCCGACTCGGGGCTCGATTCCAGGAACATGGTATCATGACCTGAGCCAAAGGCAGAGGCTTTAACCCACTAAGCCACCCAGGGGCCCCTGTAATTTCACGTCTATATGGAATATAAAAAAAGAAACAAGTGAACAGACAAAAAAAAAAAACAAAACAAAAATAGACTCTTAAATACAAAGAACAAACTGGTGGTTATGGGAGGGAAGGTGGATGGGGGATGAGTGAAATAGGTGAAGGGGATTAAGAGGTACAAATTTCCTGTTATAAAATAAATAAAATAATTTCCTGTTCTCATCTGGAGATGAAAAGTACAGCATTGGGAATACAGCCAATGATATTATAATAAGTTTATATGGTGATGTGATGATATACTTACTGTGGTGATCACTGAGTAATGTATAGAATTGTCAAATTACTATGTTGTACACCTGAAACTAATTTAACATTGAATGTCAGGTATATGTCTAATAATAATTTTTTAAGTGCAGCATGACAAAAGCTCTGGGTGGCTCAGAGGAACATATTGTGAGAAAAATCTGGGCACTGAAATCTCTCAGTTAGAAAGTAAATAAAAGTAGTGAGATTCTTAATGTGAGGTTTGGAAAAACGTTAACCCAAAATTTTAACTTTTATTTTATGTATGCATTAAGGCCATATGTAATAAAAATCTGTCTAAATACTTACCAAAGAGCTTTTTGAATACATTTAAATTAAAATATTAATGAAAAGAAAACATTGTATCATAGTTTGAATGGTAGCATTTTTTGTTTCTTATTAAACTATACCAGGAAAGGAGGCCAAGACTCAATGAAATATGGCTATTATCCCCAGTTTCACAAGAGCATGAACCTCTCTGGCTTAACAAAGCCTAAGGAATCTACTACAGAAATGGGTTGTTCTTACTACCCTGGAGCCTTTTGTGCAGACTATGAACCAAAAGCTCAATATTAATTATAATTAATCTTAAAATTAATTATATTACAAAGTTGTATTATTTGGAAGATGTGTTTAAATGACTCAAAGTTAAAAGATCTCAGTATAATGCTGGTTCTATAATTATCCTGTCAGAAAACATTACTTGTAAAACTTAATGATGTAGAACCATAATCATAGCATCGAGTAGGAGGTTGCCAAGCAGATGGGAAAGTTTTTTGGTTTTTGTTTTCCAGTTGTTTTCTTCCCTTTCCTCCCCTCCTTTCACAAGGAGAATCAGCCACCTGTTTTTAAAGGCTGAAGTATTTTTACTGTTCTTGGTCGGAAACATTTGTTTAAACAAAGTAGCACTGGGTTGCTAAACCCTTGATTCTAAATGGACATAGCCATCTCATTTTTGTTGGGCCAGGGTTTGGATAACAATTTGATTTCCCAGTCTGTTTCTTTTGTGACCATATAATCCTCTCCCAGTGTTGCATGCTCTGTGAGCTACAAGCACTTGAGAGCTCAGAAGCACAAAGACTCTAAGGTTTCTTTGGGATTAGCACCATACAAATGCAGATTTGGCACAATGGAAGACTGATTCCATCCTTGTAACTGTTACTGCTCTACTTCCTGCTTCCTCTGGGTAGCAAAGCTAGCCACTGTTTTTAAAATACTTACTTTAGCTGCTGACTTTTTCATTGGCTGCCTGGAGAAGAGGAGTTCTTGCCTATGTATTTCAGTGTTTTGATCCCTTTCAATTATTTTTTAAAATATATGTCATTAAATTTAACAGGAGTATTACAGAATTCCTAATTGCAGAATTTGAACTTGAGCTACGCAATCTTACTTTTCGTCTTTAATCTATGTGTCAATGACCTTTTTAAGTCTGATTACCTGTATGAACTCTCTTCAGAATCTTTCCCTGGTTAACACAGTATAGAGAAGTGCTGGAAACCAGTTCTTTTCTGTGACACAATTCTTCCAACGGAGTTGAAATGCTTTGCAAACAATTTCACGTATATCAGCCAATTCATATACAAAGCAATGTCATGTGAATCTTTTCCTTTTTATATATCATCTTTCAGTGATGATCAGGAATTCATGCTGGTACAGAGACTCTGGTTTGGGAGGAGGAAACAGGGGCTTGCGAGGGGAGGGCGAGAGCAGAAGCTGCTCACCTGCTGTTAGAACGACTTTAGCTGGTGGTACCAACATCTTCACCCTTTATGCATCTGCATCCTTTATGCATGAAATAGCAATATGCCTTTCCCTGTCGTGTAATCCTTATTTAGTTAATACCCAGTAGGATTCGCAAGCCCTTCACATCTCTGTGGATTTATTTTATTTCAGAGTGCAAGTGACTTTATGGCCCAATTACCATCATTGTGACTTATTGCATTATTGTGGGAGGGAGAGAGGAGCAAGAAACGCCTGATCACGTGTATCGTCATCAATGGAATGAGTGCCACTCACTCCTGGCCAAGGCAGAGGATGAAACCTTTCTGATCTATTGTTTATCAGAACACTGAAGCCTGGGTGATTGTGCCGTACTTTAACAGACAAGTGTGTCAAATGTATGGGTGAAGATGTTGCAGTGGTGGTGTTAGAGTAATTAATATTTGGAAGGTAATGAATATTTTGATTTTAAAGATGTCAAAGGTCAAAGACGGAAGGAATGACTAAGATCAGATGTTGACCCCCTCAAATTACAGGGGTATTGAAGCGAGACTGAGTCACCACCTGACCCCAGGAATGAACCAGCGAGGAGGGCTCCTTATTAGAGCAAGGCTCCCGGAAGCCAGATAGCCCTTGTGCTTGCAAGAGCTCAAGGTACAGCCGGCTGTGGAGCACCGAAGCAGCAGCAGCCACAGCAGCCACGGGAATCGTGACCCTCAGGCCCGGCGCCTACCTGGAATTTCCGCAGCGCCTGGTTCAGAACCACCGGGGCGGACAGCTCCCCGCCGCCGCCGGTGCCAACTGCGGAAGGGGACCGAGAGCGCGGGCTTCACGCTCCGCGAGCCGGCTGGGGCGGCGGGAAGACCGGCTGCGTCCCCCCCAACCCCCGACACTTACTCGGTTCCTCCCTTCCCCCTGCGGGGCCACGCGGGGCCTGCGGGTGGCCGTCCTGGGCCACACGTCCCGCAGGCGAGGAAGCCACGGCCGCCCTCCCCCCTGCCGCCACCGCCGCCGCAGCTGCTCTCCTTGCCCCGCTCGGCCGAGGGGTGTGGGGCGTGCCCCGCGCGGGCCCCGCCCCGGCCTGCTCCCCATTGGCCGGCGGGCGGGCCGGATGTGCGAGGAGGCGGGGCCGTCTCTGGCGGCTCGCGCCCGGGAAGGTCGGCCAGGGAGCGCGGGGTGCGGCGGGAGGGCGCGCGGGGACGAAGCGGGCGCGGAGGAGACGCAGCGGCGGCGGTAGCGGCGGCACCTGGGCCCGGCCGCAGCCCCTGCCTCCCGCCCTCGCCTTCTGCGTCCCTCCGCGGCCTGCAGCCTGCGGCGCCCGAGCTCCGAGGGCGCTTCCGAGGGCACTGGGCCCGAGGCGGCCAAGATGGCGGGCCGGCCGGGGGTGGGGCGGCAGGCGATGTGCTGCGGGCTGCGCTGGTGGGGGGCGGCGGGCCGCGGCGCGGGCCCGGTGCCCGGCGCGTGCGGCTGGGAGGCGCTCTGGGGGGCGGGCGCGCGGGCGGCGGCCGGGGCCAGGGCCCAGGTCGGCGGGAGCGCGCGGAGGAGGGCGCCGGCGCTTCTCGAGGCGGCCCTCGCGCGCCACGAGAGCCTGCACATCTGGGACGAAGTGTTCGGCGAGTCCGGCCCGGACAGCGGCGGGAACGCCTTCTACAGCACGTCCGCCGCCTCGCGCTCCACGTCCGCCGCCTCGCGCTCCTCCTCCGCCGCCTCCTCGGACGCCAAACACAAGGGCCCCGGCCCCCTGCTGCCTCCCGACACCCCGAAGGGCAGGAGTCCGACGAGGACGAGGCCAGCGCGGGTTGGAGTGCCACGCTGCGGGACCGCCCGCCCCCGCGCTTCGTGGACACTGGCGGTAAGGCGCGGGCCGCGGGGGCGAGGGCTGCCTGGGGAGGCGTGAGCGCGGGGCTGGGAGAACTCCAGATGCTCCGCGGGCCGGCTGCTTGAGGGCGGCTTTTCGGTCAGCACACAGATGGGGCCCTGGCAGCGGGGATTTGAAGTGCCAGAATCTGGTTGCGTGGTGGTGGTTGGTGGGGGCCGCTCCGACTTCTTCGTGGATGAAGAGGATGAGGCGGAGGCCCAGGTGGCACCCTGCCGCTGGCAAGGACCCAAGGGGAGGGCCTTCCCTCCCTTGCTGGGAGTGTCCAACCCAGTCACACCTGTGGGGTTGTTGTTAGGGGTGCGTTTGAGTTAGGTTCCTAAAGCCCGATGCAGCTTGTGTGTGTGTGTGTGTCTGTGTCTGTGTCTGTGTGTGTTTGTTGCGGGTGGGGGGTACGTAAATCGTTTTGTGTGGATGGCCCCAGAGCAGCGTTACCCAGGTGCCATGGGTGGGGCAGCCAGCCTTTGGAGGGAGGCCTAGTGCGAGCCGGGACGTCTTCACTGGCTCGTGTTTTCTCCAGTGAATCTGACCAACTTTGTCCATCCCTTTCAGGATCACTTGCTGAGAGCAGAGAAGAGTGAGAGGACCAGTTATCAGCGTTAAGCTGTCTTCTCTCGCTCCAGAAGGCACTTGTGTGTTCTGCTTACCGACACGGTCATGGTCAAGCCCCTGATATCTGGAGGTCGCAGGCCTGCTGGTGGTTGTGGCTGCTTGAAATCCTCCTTTACTGCCTACTTTTTGGGAAGGTAATTCTGACACGTCTCTGCTTAGCCTGCAGAAGCTCTGCGGCCTCTGCCCTCTGGGAGAGGTGGAGACCAGCCAGCAGTCCCACCTGTCCCCTGATGCTTTCTGTTCCTTGCTCGACAGCCTACTGTGGCAGGCCCTTGTTTCTGCACACCATTTTCTAGTGTTGAAGAGTGTGCAACCAGTGTTGTGGAGGACCAGGGAGTGGCCATACTGGACCCAATGCCGCTCTCCCTGTGGCTCTCCATGATTGTTGTTCAACCATAAGAGGGCAGGCCAAAGGGAACCCTGGCTGGTGCCTGGGCTAGGATCTGGACCTTGTGCCACAGCCTGCTGGTAGGCTGATTGGGTTGGCTGGACTCTCTCAGCAGGGAGTGGTCTGCAGACCTCCCACAGACAGGCTGCAGTGTGGACACCCTGAGCTACAGCTGGGCTCTAGGGTCCGAGTCAACTGTGCTGTGTTTTGGAATGGGTGAATTTAACATATTCTCATTTAGGCTTCAGTTCAGAGTTTGGGAATTTTGAAAGTCACATCACCCTGCATAATCCTTTTAAAGCCCATACATTTCCCAGAATGTCATAAGGGTTTCCAGCCCCAGATGGCTGTTTTCCATTCAATTAGCTCTTTAAGAATTGTACGTACCCAGAGCTCTGGTTTGGCAGACTTGATGCTGTGAGTGCTGTGATCCAGTTTTTGATCTTGGAACATGAGAGACATGTCCTCTTGTTTCCCTCCTCTCTGGGGAAAATAGGGGAATCGTGTTAGCTTAAGCCTGGTTATGACTAAGAGCCCATGAGTGTTGGTCTGAGAAGGATGAGCGCACCTAAATACATTTTCAAGCAATATTCTGTTTCTCAGTAACCTATACTTGGGAGAAATTCTGCATCAGAGCAATTTAGTCTAGCCACTGTGGCACTTAAATGGTCATGAAGTTCAGGATCATTTTTCATTTAGCATCAGGTTCAAATTCTGCTTCCTTTGGATGTGCACTGAGCTCACATCTGTACCTGAGAATCACAGGCAGGCAGGTGCTTTAACCAAAGACATTTAGTGGTTATTGGATGGTATTTATACCCAATTTTGTTTTCTGGTTTTTTGTGGAAGCTTGCTTTTAAAATCCAGCCCTAATGAAGAATTTCCTTTTCTTCTTGAAACAGTCTTTCCCTGTGGGAAATTCGGGGTGGTGGCGGAAGGGTGAGGTGGATGGTTTATTAAGCATGAGTTCAGATGGCCTGGAACAATGGGATATGATTTATGGGGCCTGGAAATAGATGCCGGGCAGAGAAAACCCTTGTGCCCCGCGGTGGGGGGAGGAGAGATGGACGGGTTTGGTAAGAGTGAGAGCTGCACCCTGGCCAGTCTGAGAGCAGAGAGGCTCAGGCTCTGAGGTTTATTAAAGTGTCAAATATAACCCCACTTTAGGAAGGCAGCTTGGGCCTGTCTTCCATCTTTGTTCCCTGGTTCACTGACAGACGTCAGCGGGCCGGTGGGGTAGGAAAGGGTGGCAAACAGGATGGTGGCATTTGGATCTGTGATCAACCCTCGAATAGGAAAATCCGTAGCAGAAATGGCTGTTGCTGCTAGAAGCAGATGAGGAAAGCAAAGGACTTAGGGAACAGGTTTCATGCCTGCCTTCTGCTGCAAAAGCGTGTGTGTGTGTGTGTGTGTGTGTGTGTGTGTAGATAAGTGAATGTGTATGTGTGCATAGGTGTCTTACACATAAATATGTATTGCTTGTGCGGGATTGGGCTGGTTGGGGATTTTGGTTTTGGTTTTAAATTAGAGATCACAGGTGCTGTCTAGGAGTCCCGCTGATGCCCTAGAGTCCCTGCGCCGGAGAGAGGCATCGGCACTGGGCACCCCTGAGCTTGGATCTGCATCTGGAGTGCAGTAGGGAGGCACCTGGTGCCCAGCCGAGGGGAGGAGGGCAGGGAGGCAGAGGTGTTTCTGTGGTTCAGGTTGAGACTAGTCCACGAACAGCTCTTCTAGTCTTCCAGTCTTCCCAGATTCTTCCTTCTGTTCTGTCCACACATTTAGCTTCCTGGATCAGGCGCTCCAGAAGTGCAGCCAGCAGATAGGAGTGGAGGTACCCTCTCCCTCTCCCCCTTCCCTCTCCTCCCTGGCTTCTGGTTGTGCCTGGAGATATGGGCCCCCTTGAGGTGATTTAAATACAAAGACCATGCTTGCCCTGCTGCCTCTTAAACCCTGTCTGAAGGGAGGGTCAGCTTGGAAGCTGGAGATGCGTGCTGGGACCCCAGGGTCCAGAACCTTCTCCTGATCAGACTTACAGCTCTCCCTCTAAAATAACCCCTTCAAGCTGTCAGCCTCACCTGCCCACTGTGTAAATAACAGCACAGCAGCACAGCAGGCAGGCTCACTCCTTGGAAGCAGCACGAAATTCAGGACGGACGCGCTGGTTTCCGGGCTTCTGCCCTTCTCATTTCCCATTCTGAGCAGTCTTGTGACTCGTTTCCTCTGAGGAGGCAAAGGAACAGGCAGATTCCCAGATGCTCAGGGGCTCCTCTGTGTTTGGCTTTGTCGGTGGTTCCTTTGCCATGGCTGGCTGCATTCTGAGCTGTTTGCTTTTTCTCTTAGAGGCTGGACATCCTAAGAGTTTTTTTTTTTTTCTGTGTACCGTGTCAGCAACCCTCGGTAATCATTCAGCAGGGAGGTGTGACCTTGAGAAGCTGAAGACGACCGTAGGCCTTAGGAAGTTAACACGGTTAAATGTTTTATCTTAGGGTTTGTTGTTGGTTTACTCAGCTTAAAGTCTTTTTTGACTGAGAAGTAAGAGGAGAAACATCTTAAAGCTAGAGTTAAATGTATATGCTTGTAATGGGTTTGTGAGCTGAGGTACCTGAGCCCTCATCATTGGTGTCCACGGTGAGCCACTGCTCCCAGCTTTAGCTCTGTATGGCATTCGGTGGCTCCGGGAGGAGCTGGGCGTCTGGGCAAGCGACAGGGTACGCCTTATGCAGTGCTCCCTAATAGTCAGCCACGTGCCCCTACCACACAGAATTCAGAGAAGGGAGCTTCCTGGAGGGAGGTGGTGTTCAGGCTGTGGGCATGACGGTGACCACAACCAGCGGGCCCCGGTCATAGTGTTTCATTTCATAATCACGCCAAACCTTTGCGAGTACTCCGAGAGAGCTGCGATCACCTCCACTTCACAGAGAAACATGGTTTCGTCTGAGGCGATGAGATTACCTGGGGAAGTGGTAGCCTTTTCTCGAGGGAGACTTGATTAATCAGGGAAGGTCGTGCCTGTTTAGTTTTTTTTTTCTTTACAGCATCTGAAAACTTTTGCTGTCAGAAATACTTTTGTATTTTTACAGGGAATTGCTTTACAGGGTCTTTTTCTCAGGGTGTACGCAGTTCAGTGAGATCTAATGCATGTATGGATTTGGATTTGTGTAACCAATCTGCACAGTCAGATAAGAGACAGGAAATCTGCAATGTTATCTCTTTATTTAATCTGTCTCAGCCACTGTGATGAGTGTCAATAGAGCACTTCTGCAGGCAGCAGGGCTCTGAATCCATGGGGAATCTGGGAGTTGTGTGGGGTCTGGTAC
Source organism: Mustela nivalis (assembly GCF_964662115.1). Lineage (NCBI taxonomy): Eukaryota > Metazoa > Chordata > Mammalia > Carnivora > Mustelidae > Mustela > Mustela nivalis. Next base: position 333,716 of record NW_028135987.1, on the reverse strand, counting down.
TCAGTTTTATTTTATTTATTTAAAGATTTTATTTATTTTATTTGGCAGATAGAGATCACAAGTAGGCAGAGAGGCAGGCAGAGAGAGGGACGAGGAAGCAGACTCCCTGCTGAACAGAGAGCCCGATGCGGGGCTCGATCCCAGGACCCTGAGATCATGACCTGAGCCGAAGGCAGAGGCTTTAACCCACTGAACCACCCAGGTGCCCCTGGTACTCAGTTTTAGAGTTGAAAACTCACCTTTATTTTTAAGAAGTGTGATTGTGTATTTTTTCTTATTAATAAGTAATATATGTACATTTTAGGGGAAAATGATAAAATTTTAAGAAATCCCATAACCCCTCATGACCTTAGCTAATCATAGTTAATCATATTGAGTATATTCTTCATATATCTTAGGTGTCAGCTTGTTGGGTGACCTGCTCTTTAATTGTAATTAATATATTGTAGTCGTTTTCCATTTACATTTTTAAATGTCGATTTTAATGAGTCCGCGGTATCACACAGTTTCCTCTGGGTCCGTGTTGTTGCTGCCTCCCTCTTGTATTTGTTCTGCTGTGATAAATATTCTTGAAACCTAAGTCTGTGTGCACATCTGTAGCACAATCCTTAGCAGAAAATGACCGAAGCAGAATTGAATCAAGGACCCACTGTAAGGTTTTTGGTGTCTGTGTTGAAATAGGTCTCCATAAACATATCTACAATGCTCCTGCCGGCTGTGCACCGAAATCCTTAGAAAGTCATGCTCGGAGGACCTGCTCCAGTGTGTGAATCCTGCCCGCCGAGGCTCTTGGAGGACCGTTGCCTTTGGTAAAGCTTGCTGAGGTGTAATACACACACACAGCACATGAGTCCTAGCATGTGGCACGCTGTGTGTAACTACTACCCAGATGAGGATCAGGAACATTCTGAGCACACCAGAGGTTCCCTCCTGCTCCTTCCCAGTCAGTCACTCCCTGCCCCCTGCTTCTCTTCCATCACCTGCGATCAAGTTTGCCTGTTACCTTGCTCTGGTGGTTCGGTTCCTCAGGACATCTGTGGATTCCTTCTTGTTGTCGCGTATGTGGCATCTTAAATTTCGTTATCGTCTGTTGTCTTTCATCACGTAGGTACTGTAGTCGGTTATCCGTTCTCCTGTTAATGGTCTTTTACATGGCATCCAGTTTGGGGCTTCCGAGGATAAGCTGCTTTAGACATTCTTGTGGTTTTGATGGACAGATACATTTCCCTTGATCATGTAAAGCTAGGAAAAGGTTTTCCAGGTCCTAGATTAGATGCGGGTCTCCCCTGTCGACCTCGTGGACTGGGTGATGTTTTGCTGAGGCCTGTCTTGTGCATGGCCAGATGTTGGCCACCTCCAATTTGGCCTCTCCCCACCAAATGCCCAGTGGCGCCCTTTCCTCCAATTACATCAACCAAACGTTTCTCCAGGCATTGCCATATGTCCCCTGGGGAGCCAAATCACCTGCAGCTGAGAACAACTGCTTAATTTTTTTCAAATTTATTTTAAAATTTATTTTTTGAAAACATTTTATGTATTTATTTGAGAGGGAGGGGAGAAGCAGAGGGAGAGGGAGAAGCCAACTCCCTGTTGAGTAGGGATCCCGGTGCAGGCCTGGATCCCAGGACCTTAGGATCATGACCTGAGCCGAAGGCAGATGCTTCACCGACTGAATCCCCTGGTGCTCTGAGAACCCCTGCTTCAGTACATGCTGCCACACTGTGTTCTAGTTCATCCAGCTGCCAGCGATGTGCGGGACATGCCATGTGTTAATTCAGCAACATACTGAACCCTGCTGGGATAAAATGATGAGTGAGACCTGTCTCCTGGGGTCCAGCAGGAGAGACAAAGTAAAGACAAGGAGAAAGAGCCTCTGGGAAGCAGTGGGATCAACGTTAACAGGGATTTATATGGAATTCTGGGGAGGGTCACCTGGTCCAGCGGGGTTGGGGAGGAGGTGGCCCCCTGAGCTGCTTCTGGAAGCAGAGATAATGATTACTCAGGTGAAGAGGAAGGAACAGGCCATCTCCAACTCGGGCAAAGGCCAGGAGGAGAGAGAAGGTATGCCACTCTGCCCAGGGGCGAACCCACCCTTTTCCTACCCTGAGCATCCCGACCCGAGGCCTTATATACGAAAATGTCCTGAAACGCGACATGATGTCCTTGTTACCACAGCACAAGAAACTGTAGCTGGGATCCAAGGTCCCATGTTCAGGTGCAGATACAGATGTTTCCGGCGTTTCCTGGCGCTCACAGGGAGGGGAATGTGGTCGGCTCGGTGAGATCTATGAACTTAGGATGGAATCTCTGGAGAAGCCCTGAGCTCTGCCCTCGAAAGAAGGAAGAGGGAAAGGGAAAAACTCAACTTCTGTTGGCGGAAAGAGGCACGGTGTTGTCTCGGGGTGGGAGGGATGTCGTACTAAAAGGATAACAGGCTCTGAAAACACCCTGTAATGTGACGATGATGTTCCGCCCTGACTGGCACGTGGTGCAGAGAGCCCCTCTCCCCTTTTTGAGTTTCAGAAAAAACTTATTACAAAAGTAGGAACCCCGGGCAATAGTTAGCTGTGTGTTTAATAAGCCACTTTACTAAAAAGTTTAGAACTGCAAATCTTGACACTCTCACTGCGACAGACTCACTCCTTGGCCAGGATATTGGAAACTTCATCTGCTTCCATTTCCAGCTTCTAGGCTCGTGGACACCCCCACCCCATCCCCATGTCTTCGGTGGAAGAGGAGCGATCTTTTACAAGTATAAGCTAATCTGATGATTCCCTGCTTAAACCTTCATGTAGCTTCTGGCTGAAACCAAAGAGAATTCCAGAGTCCTTCGCAAGGCCTCCAATGCCGACAGCTGCTCCGCAGCCTTCCTTTCCAGTGTCCCCTTGGTCCCCTGTCCTGCTGTCTGCACATAATCTATTCATTTCCGCCTTCATGCCTATGGGGCCCACACCTGGAATGTTCTTCATGGCAGGCTCTGCTTGTTAGTTTCATCTTGATTCAGATGTCACTGCCTTACCCCATCCCTCTTTGCTGCCACATTTGCTAATATGTTTCCTTTGTGGGATGAGATGCTGGATGTCTTGGTCACAGTTAGGACACAGTGAGTCCTCTATGTTTGTTGAATAAAGGAACTAACAGAAGACCAGATGAACACACAGCTAGATTGTTAAAAATGAGGATGGAATGAGCACCAATGGAGAAATGTCTAAACGTTTTCTACATCCCAAATAGTGGAAGAGAGGTTGGACCACTCTTGAGGGAACGGATTCCCTACTAGGAAGGCAGCGAAGCAAGTCTGGGATGTGTTTTACAGGTTTTCTGTCCTGCATAGAAAACTGAACTTGGCCTCGGAGGAACTCTACAATCTTGGGCTTCTGAGGCCTCCCCACTTCCTAAGAGCTAGAGACCCCCAGACAGGAGCCTATTAGAAATCTGAAGGGAAGCCAGCCTCTTGTACCCTTTTATCTGTTTAACAAGTGCTTGTGTGTCCTGTACTATGTGCATATCGTGTTCTAAGAACTTCGGTTTTTTTTAAAGATTTTATTTATATATTTGAGAGAGAGAGAGAGAGGGCAGGAAGTGAAGAGGGAGGGAGAGGGACATGCAGACTCCTCGCTGAGCAAGGAGCCTGACACGGCCCTCTCCCAGGACCATGAGATCATGACCTAAGCTGAAGTCAGATGCTTACCCACTGAGCCACCCAGGTGCCTCTAAACACTTTGTAACGTGTGTGCTCCTCAAAACAATCTTGTGATGTATTGTTATCCTCATTTTTAGTATAAGGAAACTGAGTCACCGATTGGTCAAGTGATCTCAGGTGAAAGAGTTCCTTTGATTAGGGCTCGAGGAAACCCCATCCTTACGGCGTGAATGTGGAACACAGTATATCTGTTCAGATCTGCTACTTAATGGTATTTCCCTTGTGAGGGGCCCTTGAAGGCCAGTGTCATTCTCCAGATCTGTCTGACCTGCTGCCTCTCTTCCTGGTGGCAGCACCTCATTACTCAGCACCCTTTGTCGTGAGACGGGGCCACTGCCTGGATTCAGCGCGGTGGAAAATGAGCCCAAGGGTGGGCTCCACTCTCAGGCCTGGCCGCGGGGAGGCCCTTGGGAGCCACACGTCAGGGATGTTGGGGGCTGGCAGGCAAAACGACCTCGTATCGAAATCACCATTTGGAGAAAAGCTGCTCCTGCATCAGCCACAGCTCTCAGGGATTAAAGGCTTGTCGGCCAGAAATGAACTTCTTCCCCCGTTGGTTCTTGGTACGTTTGGTGGGGGGTGTTAGAGGAGCCAGGTTTGCAGACACAGATGCTGAAGAAATGCGGATTCCTCCAGGGAAGTGGATTCAGAGCAGTAGGGCCCACGCGGCATTGCTGCGTGGGGACTCCTGAGGGGCTACGAGGGAAGACAACCCAGAGGATAAAAATCGATTCCCTGTCTCCTTGCTGCGACATTCCCACGGTGATTTTGGGAGCGGCCACGGAAGGGTGCCGGGAAGCCACGTGCATCCTGTGCTCTGGAGTTGGGTGCTGAACCGCACGTCAGTGGTTTGAGGCTGTAGACGGTTTGGAAGGGGCTAGGGGGTCAGTTTATGGCTGGAGAGGACCTGGGGCAGGAGGCCTGGGCTGTGCGTGGGCTCCCCCTGTGACTTTGCACCAAGGGGCTCCTTCCCAGGGTTCTGAAGGTCAGGAAAGATGTGCGGGGAAGCCCAGAGCTGCTGGCTCATTCTGGGGAGCTTTATCTTTCTTCCTTTAAACTCCCTCTGTCCCGTGTGGCCAAAATGCACATGATGGCTTTTGTGCTACTTAGGAGATTTTCAGACCTTTGCAGCAACCAGGAACCTTAAAGAGGGCAAACCAAGGGTACCTATATGAGGCAGGGGAAAGCAGGCGCTGTCTTTGAAGTTGGGAGTGGGAGGGCCCCAGAGCCCCCCACCCCAGGGTGCTTCCACACCCCATCCCGCTCAGTTCCTCATACTCTAATGTGAAGGACCTTTGGCTGGGACCTGGGTCAGGAGGGGAGAGAGGCCTCTGAGAGGCACCCAGTCCTTTTCTGAGATGGTGAAGAGGACACTGATAAGTCAATGAGATTCTGGTGTTTCAAAGCCACCCAAAAGTGTCTATGGCAAAGTGATTAAAAATTGAATTATTTTGGGGCTTCCTGGGTGCCTCAGTTGGTTAAGCATCTGCCTTCGTTCAGGTCATGGTCTCAGGGTCCTGGGATCGAGCCACAAATAGGGCTTCCTGCTCAGTGGGAGAGTCTGCTTGTCCCTCTGCATATGTGCTCTGTCTCAACAAATCACAATTTTTTTTTAATTTTAAAGATTTTTATTTTATTATTTTGGATGGAACTGGAATGGGAGGACACCTGTTTCCTTCTTTAGGAAACTGTTACAAAAAGAAGATCATGGATTGGGAGAGAGGATGATTTTCTAGGAAGAAAAAAGGTAAATAAGTGTAATTGCCTAAAAGTGGTGACAGTCTTGCTTGTAGATGTTCCTCCTGCATTTTGGGAAGTTGGAGAATCCGTAATACTTTCAATTAAAGTTTTCCTGAGAATCCCCAGCTGACTTTGGGGGTGGGGGGCATTGCCTTTGTGAAGATTTTGAGCTTCTGTGAGTGAGCAGACCTCCACTCCAGAGTGACATAAAAAGCAATCTGCACCTCCTTCCTGATTTGTCTGTAATGAAACTTGCTTTCCTCAGGTCCCAGCATTCGAGGCAGATAAATATGTTCCCTTTCGTTGGCTCTTACTCATACTTCAGCAAGATTTCCCATGTGCTTTCCTTGGCTGGCTGGGAAACTGGACCACAATTTATGGGATCTTAGGGGACAGGCGCATAGAATTCCAGTGGGATCCCAGAACAGAAACTAATTGGAGATTAGAGACCATTGTGGTGTGAAGCTTTTCTTTGAGATCGAAAGAAGTGCATGTTATACAAATATTAGCAAGTGTAAGTTCACACTATTGAAAATTTATAGACTCATTATGGTCTCGAAGGCAGGAAGCTAAGTACATTTTGGGAAAGATGCAGGTAAATTCAGGGAGGTGGCAAATTTCCCCAGGGAAAGTAGAATGGCTAAAGAGTATGGCCCACACTTTTTTTTTTTTAAGATTTTATTTATTTGCCAGAGATAGAGAGAGAGAGTACACACAAGCAGGCAGAGAGGCAGGCAGAGGCAGCGAGAGAAGCAGGCTTTCCGCCGAGCAAGGAGCCCGATGTGGAACTCGATCCCAGGACCTTGGAATCATGACCCGAGCTGAAGGCAGCGGCTTAACCAACTGAGCCACCCAGGCATTCCTGGCCCAAACTTTTTTTTTTTTTTTTTAAGATTTTATTTATTTATTTGACAGAGAAAAATCACAAGTAGATGGAGAGGCAGTCAGAGAGAGAGAGAGAGAGAGGGAAGCAGGCTCCCTCCCGAGCAGAGAGCCCGATGCGGGACTCGATCCCAGGACCCTGAGATCATGACCTGAGCTGAAGGCAGCGGCTTAACCCACTGAGCCACCCAGGCGCCCCCTGGCCCAAACTTTTTAAAAAGATTTTATTCACTTATTTGACACACAGAGAGCCAGAAAGCACAAGTTGGGGGAATGGCAGAGGGAGAAGGAGAAGCAGGCTCAGGGGAGCTCAGCAGGGAGGCAAATGTGTGGGACTCCATCCCAGGAGCCTGGGATCATGACCTGAGCTGAAGAAAGACACTTAACCAACTGAGCCACCCAGGCGCCCCCCGGCTCCAACTTCCAATTATGGTGTATGAGATACCTTTGGTAGGAAGGAATGAAGATCAGCAACTGTCCTTGATTCTGCTTCTCAGGAAGGCATTGTGATGTGGTGCCCAAGACTTTGGAGACACACACATGCTTGGTGCCCTCCGGCTCTGCCACTAAAGCAACACCTTCCAGAGGGCAGCTGCAGGCACCGGGTGGCGTCACACAGGGTCAGACCCGGGAGGCACTCAGCCATGTACCCCTTCCACCATCCTGCTGGGGTTAAAAAAATTACCTATATATATAAAAAAAAAAGGACCAGAATAGTGGGAATGAATGAAAGATAAAAGTTTCCTATGTAGTAGTGGTAGTTCTCTTGTAGTACTTTTTCTCTCTCTCTCTCTCTTTTTTTTTTTTCTTTCTTGGTTTGTTTTCTGGGGAAGGGGCCTGCCATGTGGGTTTTCAGTCAATGATGTTCCCTGACTTAAGTCCTACCGCCCCCCTCAAGGGGGTGGGCTCTGAGGAAACTTTTTTTTTTTTTCAGGCTTTTGTTCTCTGGCGGTTTTTTGTTTGTTCACTTTTTTTTTCTCACTTTGACCGCTTTTGATGGTTTTTGTAGTTTTAGAGGAAAACAAACCGCACCCTGATCTCCCTCTCAGAGAGAAGCCTCAGTCTGGCTGCAGAGCCCAAATAAGTTCCCCCTTGGCCGCTGGCAGAGCAGGTTCCAAGTCGCTGTCCCTGGGGATGGAGGATCTTTTGCTTGTACCCAAAAGCATGGCAGCAGCAGCTTTGGGCACCTCTAGACCGCTAGAGAGGTTCCAAGCAGCAATCGCACACTGAGATTTTCCCGCTGGCCCGGGCTGGGAGTGCCCGGTCTTTCTGGGTCTAAGAGCGCCCACCTTACATGCACCAATTTCAGGGAAGGCAGAGGTTCACGCGCGGGTCTCAGGCTCTGAGAATGAGGCACAGGTCCGAGAGCACCAGGCTGGGCCTTCGCGCACCTCTCTGGGGCGAGAGTTTCATGCAGGCTCTGAAACAAGGGCGTTTATCAAAGGGCACCGGCTGGGCCTTTATACCTCTTTCAGGGGAGTATCTCAGGCTCTATAGCAGGACTCTTGCATTCTGCCGCCTGGTGTGGCTCCCATTCCCTCACAGGAAGCGGACCCCATGCATTCTCCTTGCACTGGCAGCTTAGGGACCAAGAGCTGGTTTCTCTGCCGCACTCTCTCTGACTCAGTGCCAAGGGAGGCTGTCCTGGGACCAGGGACTTAAGCCCTTGTCCCTAGCCGCCCCGATTCCCACAATTTCCCCAGAGATGCTTTGCTCTTTTGGAGTGCTTTCAACCAGTCTCCGAGTTAATGCTGGTCCCCAGACGCAGGGCACTCTCGCTTGTATTGGGGTATTACTTTCCAACTGTTTGCCTCTGGTAGCTCCCTCCCCCTTTTGTTTATCTTCTGATATCAGTTCACAGTTCCCACTCCGCTTTACCTGCCCACTGGCTTCTTCTCCCCCTGTAGAGATCCACACATGTATAATTTTGATCTCAGGCTGATTTCATGGGTGATTGGAGTTCATGGGTGATTGGTAGGTAATCAGCTCATTTTGGGGTACAAGTTGAAAAGACGCCTTCTAATTCCGCGCCATTTTGTCCCCCCTCTTAACTTTTTTTTTTATTTTATTTGACAGCACAAGTAGAGGGAGAGGATGAAAGAGAAGCAGGATCTGCACTGAGCAGGGAGCCAGATGCAGGGCTGGATCCCAGGACCCTGGACAGATGCTGCACTGAGGGAGCCACCCAGACACCCTTTTAGACCTAGGATGCAGGTAGGAGAAGCAAGCCAGGGGTTCCTTGGCCCAACACTAATGACCATGGCTCAGACAAATCCATCTTCCACTGCAGGCTTCCAGATACTCTGCGAAGGAGACATTCCCCTTCCTGTCCCTGAATGCTCTGCCAGTTCAAGGCAGATCCATGTTTCTGAGGGTTCCTCTTTGGTCATTCTGTCAGGGACAGCCAAGAGTGCTCCAAGCCTGTGTGGACCCCATGCCTGGGGATCCCAGCCCTGAACTCTTTGCTCTGCCCTTGATGACCCCAGAATAGATCCATTCAGCAACTGTCAATCCATGCCAGGCCAGGGAACAAACACAGCAGTACACAAGATCAACTCGCCTTGGTCCCAGGAGCCTGGATTCCCCAAGGAGGGCTTCACCTGGTCTCTGAAGGGGATTCCAGGGGTTCCAAGATGGCCATGGGTGGAGCCCACCAGGTAGAGAGGACCCTGGAGAGTGTCCACTGGCACTGAGCAGACGGAAGATCCCCTCAGGCCTTCCCTCGTGGCTCCACTGTGCCCTGGGGAGAGAAAAGGGCCAGCCACACCGCACCGGGGCCGCAGCTCGGCCACCCAGGAGCAGCAGCGGGCCTAGCCTGGAGCTCAAGCAGAGGCAGGGAGCGGCAGGGAAGCCAGGACTGGGCAGGGCCTGGGGTCCTGGAGTCAGCAGAAGAGCAGCGGGAAACAGCAGGGGGCGCAGCCAGCCCCCTCACCGGACAGGACAGAACAGGAGGCTGGGCGAGTGTGCGCGGGCCTGCAGAGAGGCCTGCACTGCTGTTTGCCGCCCCCCACCCGCCACAGCTCGCCCGCACCTGCCTGCCCCGCCCACCGACTTCTGTGGGCCCAGCAAACTCACTGCGCAAGTAGCGCCTCCCGGGAAGGCAGGGGTTCTGGGCTGGCTGGGCAAGGCGCAGGGGAGTGCATCGGTGCCCCGCTGACTCAGGTACTGAGGGGCTGGGGAGGGGTAGGGGCGCTAGGCAGAGAGGGAGACTGGGGCCCTGCTGCCCGCTGACACCTGCTGCTTCGTCCAAGGGAGCAGGAGGGGGGCCTGGCGGACAGGCTCCTGGCGGCCTGGTGCTCATACGCCCCATAGCCCTTGCCCCACAGCCCTCGCTCCACTTCTCGGTATCCAGGGAACCCGTGGGGCCCTACTGACATCAAGGGGCCCAGCACCACTGGGCTCGTCTGGACCCCGGAGAGACGCCTGTGCTGACAGGCTTCTTTTCCAGAACTTGATGGAAAATTTTGTCCCTCAGAATCGCCGGGCTCCCCAGCCTGGGAGGCGCTGGCTCAGCCCGCGCAGCCTAGGCCCCACTGGGCCCCCTCCACCTCAAGTTCCTTTTACCCAGGAGCCCCAGGATACCATTTTTTTCTGGCCCATGGACCCCTTTCCCCCACCCCCACCCCCACACCTCTACTTTGGGCCTGCAACCACCCTGGGATCACTTCCATCTCCGGCCCCCTACCCCTTGTTGGTGGTCCTTGTCCACCTCCAGGCATGACCCCTGGCCCCTCTCACCTCTGGAGTTACTGAAACCCTTCCACTTGGGGGCCACTGGCATCTGTGATCCCAGACTCCCGGGACTCCCCTCCACCTTGGAGCTCCCTACCCTGTTTCCTCTAGGAACTGCTGTGCCTAGAGCACCGAAACCCCACATTCTCAAGCCAGCTGTCTTTGGGCCAAGGACTCAGGTATCCTCAGGGACCCTCCTTTCCAGGGCACATACTCCTCTCTGTGCAGGAGAGACCAGAGAGAGCAGGCTTGGGGATCCTTCACTCCAGCTGGATGGAGGGGCAGAAGCTGGGGTGTGTGTGGGGGGGTGCTCACAGGTGGCCTCCCTGGGTAAGGAGCTTCCAGGAGGAAACTTCAGAGTGAGGCTATGATATGGAAGCCTCAGGAAGCACTGGCTGCACAGACTCCAGGCTCCTGGCTTGGGCAGTGGGCATTTAGTGGCCAGAGCCCTACAGGACCAACCCTGTCCAAACCCACCCCACCATGGCTGGCTTTTTTGTCTTTAATTTGCACAGCAACCTTTTCTCCAGTATGAAATTGAAAGCGTTGCTTTGGAAAGTTTTGTGTCCAGGAGGCTCCTGGGCATCCACTTACTTTATTTCCGGAGGCTAGTTGAGGAGGGTGGAGTCTTTGGGACCTTAACAGCAGGTCTCCTGATCCTTCCTGACTTCCTTTTTTTTTTTTCTTTTTGATTTATTTATTTGAGAGAGAGAGATAAAGAGCACACCACAGAACACATGCAGGCACAGGTGAATGGGCCAGGTGAATGGACCTGTGCCAAAACAAAGAGTCAGATGCTCAACCAGCTGCAACCACCACCCCCCGTCCACCTTTTACAGATGGGTTACATCTACACACTGTTAGGCGCTTTGCCTGGACCCGGCTAGTCTTACAGCAGTCCTAGGACACTGTCTCTTGCCCAGTGTCTCTGGTCAGTACCAACCCATGCCTCAAGTGTGGGAATGACTTCTTCCTGACTCCTTTTTTTTTTTTTTAAGATTTTTTATTTTATTTTATTTATTTGACAGAGAGAGATCACAAGTAGGCAGAGAGGCAGGCGGAGAGAGAGAGAGGAGGAAGCAGGCTCGCTGCTGAGCAGAGAGCCTGATGCGGGACTCGATCCCAGGACCCTGAGATCATGACCTGAGCCGAAGGCAGCGGCTTAACCCACTGAGCCACCCAGGCGCCCTTCCTGACTCCTTCTTAACTCCCTGTCCAGCCTGGGTTGCCCACCCCCCTCCAGGCTGTCCTAGTTGTATATATTGGATCTCTGTAGATAGTGGGCACCATCAGATCCTCACCTGTCGTGGCCGGCGCAACAAATCAACCAGGAACATGAGGGTAAGAGGATGAAGAAAAGAACTCGAGAAGCAGAGAGATGGGGGACAGGAGGAGCACTGAGGAGGATGTCCAACAGTGCTAAGTTTATTCAAAGCCTTAAGGCCATATATATAGTGACATTACATCTGTGTTTAGTTAAGCAACTATGGTTCCTCATGACGCCAAATGGCTGATGCCAGTACAAATACAGCAAACCTGAAAGTAAATTATGGGTTGTACTAAGGCAGCAAGGACCAGCAACGAACTTTTTAGCCCAACCGAATTGTTCTCATTTGTTTAGTAAGCGTGTGGGAAGTCACGTAGGCGAGCACACAACACATAGCACAGACTCTTTCCCAGTGCTACTGAACTTTTCCCGTCCTAAACCTTTTGTTAGGTTATTTGGACTTTAAAGGAGGCACAAGTCAGGGTCTGGTTTGGTTCTCGTCTCAAGCCTTATTGCGGCCTCCCACACTCACCGAAATGAGAACATGGCTCAGGGTTATGGAGTGAATATACCCTTTAGGAAACATTAAAGGACATAGCATAACTGGTCCGGGGTCACCCAGCCTGTGAGAGGCATGGGTGAGATTCAGACTGCACTGGGTGCCACAGCCATTTTCAGCTCACCTTAGTGTCCAACCTGGTCCCAGAAGGTTCCTGCTCAGGACTTTGCTTTGTGCTGAGCTGGGCTTGCTTCCTGCCTTTGAAGCCATTTTCACAGTGTATCCCCAGCCCACCCTCTCACATTGAGTATCAGTGCTGCCTTGGCTGGCCTCTGTTGATCGTGCCATTCCTCTCAATCCCTCTGTCACTCCTCCGGCCCACTGTCCTACTGCCCTCTGTCCGGTGGGCCAAGTTCTGAGTTTCTTACCTGCACTTCCTCTTAACTGTGCTCTGTTGAAATCCTCTCTAACAGGGAAGACCTGCTTATCAGAGCAGCTTGATTTGGAATCCATCTCCCCTGGAGGTCAGAGCTTCTGACCATCATGTCCCCAGCCTCAGCACTGGGGATGCCTGCCCAGCCTATTCTGGGTGCTCGTGGAGCTCTGGGATCTTGGAGAAGATTTGCCATGAAAATAAGCATTTATACATAACACGGAAGAGAAGATTTGAGGAAATTGAGTGAGTGTCATCTGGTAATGTTTGTGTTAGGATGGTTCTGAAATTTCTGGGCCCTGAGTTACCAAGAACCCTAGGTTGCCCAGCTGGAAGGACCTCAGATAGATCAGCTGGGCTCCTCACCTCATTTGACAGATGGGAAGTTGAGGCCCAGAGCTTAGTGCCACAGAGCAGGAGTGAGGAGAGATGTTAGTGACAGGAAGAAATCATAGGGTAAGCACAAAGTGGCTGAGCCTGGGCTTTGTTTATGCAAATGAGTTGCTAAAACAGTGGGCCTGAGGCTGCTGACTCTATCTAGTGGCCAGCAAGAAGTAACACTAGCCCACACCTTCTGACGTTTAACTCATGCCAGGAATGATTCTCAATGTTTTATTTGTGGGCACCTGGGTGGCTCAGTTGTTCAGCTGAGGTTATGCTCCCAGGGTGCAGGGATCTAATCCTCACCAGGCTTCCTGCTCAGTGGGAAGCCTGCTTCTCCCTTTCACACTCCCCCTGTGTGTGTTCCCTCTCACCCTGTCTCTCTCTCTCTGTCAAATAAATAATAAAATCTTAAAACAAGAACAACAACACCAAAATGCTTTATTTGCCTTAGGAGATAGGGTCTGTTATGGCTACCATTTTAATGCATGGAAATATGGGCACAGGGGAGCTAAAGGAGTCCAAGGTCACACAGCTTGCAAGTGGAGGAGCCAAGATTTGAACCCTGGGCAGCCTGCCTCCAGAAACTGTATTATTTTTTCCCCTTGTGTATGTCATTTTTATAAACCTTTCCCTGAATTCTAACAGAGATGTGTAAACATTGTTAAGCATGCAGTTTATTGATCATCACAAAGCTTAGGTTCTGAAGCATTGCAACAAGCTGGGGTGGGCAATGATGTCAGAACTGGTTGGAATCCAGTTTCTGGTGCTGCATGATCTTAGGTGACTTACTCAGCCTCAATTTCTGCACTGAGTTTGGCAGCCTTGTGATGAGTAGAGCGTGTGACAGTGCCTAGCGGGTTTGGTGCCTGGCGAGTGTTTAATAAATGGTTTTCTCTTCTTAATCATGAAAATTCTAAGTTGTGTTGGTTTTGTTAAGCAGTCCGAATACCTTCCTCATCGGTCAGTTGCCGGTCAGTTGCCTGTCAGTCGCCTGGTAGGTACTTGTGATGAGTCACTTTGGTAAGTCACTATATATAGCTGAAACATTTGGGGGTAGTTGGGGGACACCCCCCCCCCGCCCCCACTGCCCCTGCATTGAAAGTCTGTAATTTAAAATGTTCCACCTGTGCCTTTTTTTTTTTTTTTAAACATAACCACTTTGGGACAGTGAAAGTTATATGTCTTCTCCTTAGGGTTGTGACGGAGCCTTTGGGGACCTGCAACAGCTTACTTCCAGTTTCTGTCTGGCATACTGATGGGCCAGAACTTATTTTAACAACATTCCATCACATTCCAGGCACCTGGAAGGAGGAATATGTTGAACTTCTCGGAAATTATTTTTTGGAACTGTTTTTATCCTGAGGAATAACCCATTTAAAAATTGAATGACCTTTATGGTTGACTTTTCCACTCTACATAATGCAAACTGAAAAACTCGTTGTTTTCAGCTGCTTCTGCAGCAGTGGGAAGAGCAAGCCTGTGGGAGTCCTCCCCCGGTTGGCCCCAGCACAGAGCTGCATCATTCTACACACCCCTCATGCCTTGTCTCCTTGTCTGTGAGGTGGTAATGATGGTGCAGGGAGCTCCAGGGGTTGTCGTGAAGGTTACAGAGATGGGGGGTGTAAACTTTGAACAGTGTGCCCCACATAAAATGCAGATCTGGTGAGCAGAGGCAGCTGCTCACATTAATTGTTGATGCCAAGGCACTGCAGTTCCTCAACAGCCTATGCCTTTCTTTCCTGGGTCCTTTTTGTCTCAGCCACCACCTTAGAGAAAGTGACTCAGCAAGGCTGGTGCTTGTGGAGCCCTCTACAAATCCAGCTAATTCACACGGGTGATGCCCTGGAGATAAGGGGCTTTTCCTGGGTGGTAGGACCCCATTTCAGAGGCTTAACTAGCTGCTTTCTCCTAACTGGTCCTGTCCTCCAGGGTCAAGTTGAAGGCCTGCCAGGAGACTGGTGGTCTCACCAGAGTTTTCCACTGGAAGCATGAAGGACCCCATGGGGCCTCGTGCAGAATGACATGGGTGTTGGGGGGAGAACAGAGGGGACATCGCCTGTACCATCGTGGGCAGGTCACTATATCTGGCTCACGCCGGCTTTCTTCCCATCTGGGAAATGGCAGAAGACCATGCTTTTTCACAGGAGGGATGAGGGTTTAGGGAGGTATTTGATGACTGTGTTGGGGCTGCATGAGTAACAGAGTTGACGGAGGGGCCTTGGAGTCACAGACTTGGATTCAGGCTCCTGCTGCTGCCACATAAAAGTAGATCGCTTGGGTAAGCCATGGACCTCAGTGTCCTCCTCTGTGCACTGTGGATAATACCTAGCATGTAGGTCTGTGACGGGTACAAAATAGAAGGCCATATTAGGAGCTTAGAGCAGAGCCTGGTACTCACTAGATTGTAGTTTTATGGAGATACTCTGGCATCACTGGTGTTGCAGACCTGGTCCTACCCTCTGGAAACTTTGGCTGTGTGACAGATGGCTTATGAGGCCGTGGCTGACAGAAAGAAGCGGTGTCTGTCTTTTCTTAAGATTAAGGGTACAGAGGGGTGCCTGGTGGCTCAGTCGTTGAAGCATCCAACTCTTGGTTTCAGCTAAGGTCATGATCTCAGGGTGGTGGGATTGAGCCCTGAGGTGTGCTCTGCTCTCAGTGTAGAATCTGCTGGAGGTTCTATCTCCCTGTATTTGTGTGTGTGTGCTCTCTCTGTATCTCTCTCTCTCTGTCTATCTCTCCCTAAAATAAATGAAGCTGTAAAAATAAATAAATACATACATGCATAAGTTAATTAATTATGGGTACAGAAATCAGTGATGGAGCTGGGCTGATGGGACGCTTGGCAGCAAAGACAGGTGCACCCTGCTTGAAGGCTCGGGGGTAGCTGCGGTGTCACCAGTGGTGATGGGGGTGTGAGGAAGTTGCCTCGTGCAGCATCCAGAGAGGAACTTAGATGGGGGGGGGGGTTCCAGGGAGTAAATGCCCATGGGTAGGAAGCATCTTCAGATGAATGTCAGAGGGTGTCCTCATGGATGGGGAGGCACCCTTTCTCCCTGAAGCTGCCCACGAGTGGAGGTGTGCCTGCTGGGGACATAACTAAATCATTGGGGTTTAGCCTCCTAAGCTGTTAATTTATGAAGATGTGGCCAAGACCTTGTCTCACTGCTTTTTAAAGAGAAGTAAATTAAACTGTTGTTTGGGATGGTGTTGTCTTCCAAAGGCTCATTCAGAGTCAGTGGCAGAGCTGCTGTGGGCTTTCCAACTTGTCTTGAAAGCCTGGTCCAGGCAAGGGTGAGGGATATTCCCATCTCTTGGGGTCTCTTGCCCTCTCTGTTTATGGCAGAACGTGGTTTTGTGACTGGTAAATAAACAGGCATCCTGTGCAGATCCTTCAGCTCTTCGTGTGGCTGCAGTAGAGGAAATTCCCATTCACTGGGCGCAGACTGTGGCTGGACGGGCGGTGTGGCGGGGCTCTCACTGAGCATTCTCCTTTCACGTAATCCCCGACCAGATATGAATTTTGTGGTGTTGCCACTTTCCTGCTGGCCAGGAGGGAAGTTGAGGCCCAGGAAAGTTACACTTTCTCGCTGTGGTAAGCGGCAGAGCCATGTCAGCCGGTCCAGGCCCTGGCTTTCAGGTCTGTTTGCTGTGAGCATTTCCTCTTGTGTTTCCAGCTTTTGGCCTGTTTGACCTATCAAACTACTGATGGTGTATTGATAATTCTAATACTCTCGACATTGTGAAAGATTAGCTCTTCACTTTGTGCTAGAAATGTTTCTTGCTGTATTTCTCTTTTAATTAAAAAAAAAGTCAAAGTCCCACGTTTCTGCCCATTTGAATCTCCCTGAGTCTCCCTGTTGTGAAGTGGTTGGGTTTGGGGATTTCTAGGGCAGGGGCCTAGTTGGTGGTGGCTTTGCCTGGAGGAGCCCATGGCTCAGGACTTAGAGTGAGGACTGGAGCAGTGTGAACTGTGGCCTGAAAATGTGTTCATGTGTGCTGAGGTGGTGCCCAGATTCTTTTGGAGGATGAACTGAGGTTTTGATCAGTAGGTTAGAGAAACACTTGATGGAATAACACTGATAATTTTGTTTTTGTATTCAATCCTAATTTTGTGTTTTCGTTTTCGTGTAGTGCAGTGTGCTCTATGTTCTAAGAAAAAATTGGCAATCAATTCATACAGTATCATGATTTAATAATCCTTCCTCACTCACCGGGTCATATTTCAGGTTTTTATATGTAGTTTTTATATCTGTAGTTCTGTTTCTGAATTCTGCATTTTGATTCATTCCTTCATTTTTAAATTTCTTATTTTAAAGATTTTATTTATTTGAGAGAGAGAGAGAATGAGCTAGGAGCGGGGGCAGAGGGAGAAGGAAAGGGAGACTCCTCACTGAGCATGGAGCCTGATGTGGGTCTCAGATCCCAGGTCTCTGAGATCAGGACCTGACCCAAAGGCAGATGCTTAACAGACTGAACTACCCAGGTGCAGCCACATTCCTTCATATTTTTATTTTTACTCCAGTGCTGCACTGTTTGGCTGGTTGCTTCAGTTTCTGGGAGGGAGGGAGATGACCCCCTCCCCTGTTCTTCTAACAAGTTTGCTTTTGCTGCGTTGACTGGAGAAGGGCCAGGCTTCCTGAAGATGAGTAGGATGATTCAGTGACACCCAAAAGGCAGTGGCTATCATTGTTCCCACTGTGCTTCAACAACTTCACCCACTGACTCTTTGATGATGGCAGCCACCAGCAAATCTTCTGCAGAGGACTGCTGCCTTGGGATGCTTTTCTTGTGGTGCTGGACTTCATTCCCCCTGGCAGCCAGTACAGCTAGGATTAGAACCTAGGAAAAGTCCCATTAGAACCCAAGAAAGTGGGGTGCCTGGGTGGCTTAATCGATTGTGTGCCTTTGGCTCAGTTCATGGTCTTAGGGTCCTTAGATCAAACCCTGCACTAGTGTCCGTGCTGGCTGTGGAACCTACTTAAATTCAACAAACAGAAATCAGCCCAAAAAGTACTATCCTTTGTGTTGTTCTATACTGTGGATCAGATTTTATTTTTCTTTTCTTTTTTTTCTTTCTTCTTTCTTTTTAAAGATTATTTATTTGTCAGTGAGAGAGCACAAGCAGGGGGAGCAACAGGCAGAGGGAGAGGCAGGCTTCTGGTTGGGTAAGGGGTCTGATGTCGGACTTGATCCCAGGACCCTGTGATCATGACCTGAGTCATGTTAGGCTGCTGCCTAACAGACTGAGCCAACCAGGCATCCCCCAGGATCAGACTTCAATAACCCTACCAGATTTCTTTAGCTTTGACATTTTAAAGGACAATGAAAGCTAGCTAAACCTACACCAGGATTCTGCATCTGCTGGGGCTGTGCTGTCCGGGCCTATGTGCCTCCTGTTCTTCTAACCCCATCAATTCCACCCATGTTTTAGCCAGAGAACTGTAGGCAGGTGTGGGTGTGTCACTGAAAGCTTTGACTCATCATTCATATCTTTATTGTAAGCTTATAATCTTTATTTTTTTCTTTTTTTTGGGGTAAGATTTTATTGATTTGTTTGTTTATGAGAATGAATGGGGAGCAGAGGCAGAGGGAGAAGCAGACTCCCTGCTGAGCAGGAAGTCTGACATAGGGCAAGATCCCAGGATTATTTATGACCTGAGCCCAATGCAGATGCTTAACCGACTGAGCCACCCAGGCGCCTCTTTATTTTTCCTTTATTGATTATCTGCCTTTCTGAGGCAGCGTTCTACCTGGGTTTTCATAACTCCACACTAAGGTATTCTTCCACTAGTGTGGCCTGTTTTGAAGTAATTCCTATACATTCTGGCTATGCTGCTAAATGATGCTATGATCTTGGACTCTTTTTTTTTTTTTTAACCTCTCTGAGCCTTGGTTTCCTCTGTGCTAATGTGGATAATATACCCTCTCTTGCAGATGTGTGGCGGGCCATGGCTGACTTGGATGCAGTTGGAGTCATCTCACGGCACATGGAATACACAATTTATCTTGCTTCCTGTCTTGCTAACGACATCTTGGTTTTCATGCTGTCTTAGAACAAGTAGAACTTGACTTACATGTAAGTTGTGAATTCACGTACTTTTGACAGAGGTGTTATTTTAGTTTAGTTTAGTTTAGTTTAAAGCAGGCTCCACACCCAGTGCAGAGCCCAGTGTGGAACTCAAACTCACCACCGTGAGATCAAGATCCGATCTGAGATCAAGAGTTGGCCGCTCAACCAGCCTAGTCACCCAGGCATCCCTTCTGTTTATCATTTTTCAAAAAATGTGACAAGTAACACTTTCTCTGCTTGGACCTGTCCTCACACCTGCTATGCTGGTCTGGGGGTCAGACGTGTAGCTGTTGTGGTGCTGGTGATGTTGAGCAAGACAGTTGTTAAGTCTTTTTACCCTAATTGCTGTTGTCCTATTATTTCCTTTTTTTTTTAAAGATTTTATTTTATATCGTGGTAATATATGCTAAAACTGTTGCTTCTGGTCCTGCCTTAAAACTTGAATATGTAGGGCATTTTTTAAGGATTCATCCCTGGAGATACAGTATTTGTTTTTCTCTGTCTGACTTATTTTGCTTAGCACAATACCCTCTAGGTACATCCATACTGTTGTAAATATCAGGATCTCATCCTTTTTGATGGCTGAGTAATATACCATTGTGTGTATGTACCACTTTGTCTTCTGTTGCTGGACACTTGGGCTGCTTCCATATCTCGGCTATGGAAAAAAAAAATGCTGCAGTAGGCTTAGGGGTGCCTCTGTGCTTTCAGAATGTTGAGTCTGATGTGTCAACTGCCACAACAGTCATGGCAACTCAGGAAGGGAGCCAGGTGCAGGAGGTAAGAGGAGGAGTGCAGCTTTAGGCAATCTGAGTTGAGGTGTCTGTTGGACGTGCAGGTGTAGGTTCTGGTTGGACAGTCAAAATGTAGGAATGGGTGCTTGGGGGAAGAGAGATGCAATCATGCTGTTGCCAAGGGATATATTCCTTGTAGAGAGAGTGACAGTTAAGGATTTAGGGTAATTCCTTCTTTTCTTGGGCAGATAAAGGGGAAGAATAAAGGAGTAGTGGATGGAAGGGGAGGGACATGGCTTTGATGCCAGGAAGGCATTTTTGCACAGATGTCTAGAGAAGAGAGATTTCAAGGAATGAAATGTCAGCAATGTTCGATGATGTGAAAAGTTGCAAAGCAGCTTGATTAGGGGGTGGGGGTAGATCGAGGAGGTTGTCACTGAGTACTGAAAGAAAATGGGAGGTGAGTAGTGGAGTCCTAAGCCAGACATAGAGATAGAGTGCCTGGGCGTGAGACCATGGAGGTCACACACAAGAATAGCCTTTTAGAAAGTTTGATGGTAAAGACACAGACGATCATAACTCCAGACATAGCTTGGACAAGGGTGGGTTTTACAGGCTGTGTTTACCTATTTGCAGGTTGACTGAAGGGAGATGACAGATGGTGCATGCTGCTGGATGTTGTGGGTTGAGATGGGATCAGGTATACAGAAAAGCACACAGAGAGGAGTGTATGGATGCCCTGACTGCTTCTGTAGAACACAAGGCCAACATTAGGCATGGAGGGAATGGAACGTGGCTCAAGGAGATGTGCAGTCTCAGATACAGACCACATGGCTCAGAGTCTTACAGGGCTCTCCTTGCCTCCGCGTGGCCCTTCTCACAGGGTTTAAGTTTTGAAGAGTCCTTTTGTTTCTCTGGGTTTGGGGTGTGACTGGAGAGACATAGCAGAGAGCAAGGGCTGAGGAAAGACCAAGAGGGCAGGAACTCACAGAGGGGAGTCTACTACCCTCTCTGCCTTTTCTGGTATGGGCTCTCTCCTGATCTGGATGGACGGATGACCTGCCATTACTTCTTTTAAAAATGCATTTGGCTTTACCCTGCCAGAAAGCAACACATGTTTATTGAAGAATAGTGGGAAACCCCAGAGAAACTGAAGGAAGAAAATAAGCACTCAGCTGAAGACAACCATTCAAAAGTTCTGGCCCTTTTCCTCCCAACTTTCACTGAAGTTGAACAGATAAATGTATATATATGAAGTGATTTCTGGGAAAGACCAAAAAAAAAAAAAAAAAAAAAAGATACCAACAACAAGAAAACAAAAAAGAGAACAAAGCAGAAGAAAACGGTGTTCATTTTCTTCCTGAGGCTGCCCTTCCTCGATACTGCTACTTGGTTTTACTACCTGCTTTTCTCCCTGGGCTTTCTTGACAAAACATGGTTCCACTACTTTTACCTTCTTCAAAGTGTTTGACAGAGTCGTTTGCTTTCAACATGGAGTTTGAGCAAAATGGACTATTGTTTTAAAATATTCTATCATGTGTGCTGTAATATCTCATCCTGGACATGATACAAATGCTATGATAAAAAGAAGAGATGCTTTTAAAGTGATCACCAGAGTTGTGAAATTCATTGGCATGATCCTTCTTTTTTTTTAAAAAAGATTTTATTTATTTATTTGACAGACAGAGATCACAAGTAGGCAGAGAGGCAGGCAGAGAGAGGAGAAAGCAGGCTCCCTGCAGAGCAGAAAGCCCGATGCGGGGCTCGATCCCAGGACCCTGGGATCATGACCTGAGCTGAGGGCATGGGCTTAACCCACTGAACCACCCAAGCGCCCCGACATGATCCTTCTTTTGAGGGTCATAATTCGTTTAATTTTTTTCTGCTCCAGCTTAACCTTCGCAGTCTTCAGTTGTTATGTGCATTAGACACAGTATTAGCAGTAGTGGCAGTAAAAATACTCCTGTCACCCTTTACAGGTACCATTTTACTAGCATCTCCTTACCACTGTAGCAGCTTTAAACCCTGTTTCCACCCTGTTCATTCCTTTAAATGCCTTTTCCTTAAAACCTTTTCTTAGTTTTTGGTGTTCTATAGCTTTACCACAAAATGTTTAATTGAAGATTTCTCATCTTGCTTGGTATCTGTGCATTTCCTGTATTTCTGGATTTATCATTTCTGTAATATCCTCAGCTGTTTTCTTCTGAAATTTTGACTCTGTCCTTCTGCTGTACTTCCCAGGATTCTTATTTAAACCTCCCGTCTGTTGTTCGTGTCTCTCAAGCTGGCGTTCATCCTCTTCTCCTGCCTCCTTGTGTTGCATTCTGGGGAATGTCTTCACTTCTTGGTGCAGTGTTGTGAAGTCCTTCATTCGGGGCTCATCTACTGCCCCACCATTCTGGTGTGTTTTCTGTTGTGTTTTACGTCTCAGTGATTTTTGGTCCCTGTTTAACTTCTTTCAGTTCCATGTTCACACTTGGCCTGTTGCTTTTGATAGGCTCTTGATCCTTCTTTATTTTTAAACCTCTTTTGTGTTCTTAAACAATTAACATGTAATATTTTCTATTCTGTATCTGATCATTCCAGTGTCTAAAGTCTTCATTTTCCCTCAGTCTTCTGTCTCTCACAGTGGCCTCATTTCTTGCATGCTCTGTGAAGGGATTTTGAGACCAGATTTATTGGAACATAGATGTAATCTCTTTTAATTCTGTTTTTTGGTGGTTTTTTGTTTGTTTGTTTGTTTGTCTGTCTGTTTTTTCCTGGAGGGTTTGTCTTTCCTTTGCCAGGAGGCTGGGAGTGTTCTTGATTGGGATCACTTTGGTTCCATTTGAGGGTCCTGGTTTATTAAGGAAATCTCAGGTTCAGTTCCCCCAACTTACCGTGTGGTGGGAACGGGGTCTGGAGGGCACAGGCCTGTAGAGATCCTGCAGTGAAAATGGCATTTGTTCTCTGGCACCCTGATTTGTTTCTCTTGAGCTTGTTGCTTACAGATCAGGTTTTGGCTCACTTGTTTCTGCCACCTCCCTCTTCCTGCTTCCTTTCCTACCATTTTCTAAGTCCTTTGCTAGTTTTCCGATGTCTTCTAAAGCCCAGAAATGTTTTGTGAATTCCATTTGCCATCACTAATTGCAAGTCTCATCCTGCAGCAGGAAGGCCAGAGCCAGACACTGTAATGCTCTGCCTCCCACAGAGGAGATTTTAATACCCTCTCCTCGTGTTCAGAAATTCTAGATTGGAGATGGAGTTATGGATACATTACCATCTACAGAGGATTAGTTGCCTATATAATAGAACAAGTATGCATTATTCTAATCTTCCTAAAACTTCCATTTTGCATAATAAATATGAATGAATAAGGAACCCGCATTACTTTAGTTTATGCAGATGTTCGCTTTCTGTCTCTGGCTTTAGATGGTAGGTTGTCATTTGTATGGTTCATTCTGAAAATTGGGTAACTTCATTCTTATTTTCTACATGTTGGTGCCATATAAAGTGATGATTTATGGAGATTCAGAGGTAAATATTTATCAACATCTAAATAATTGGGGAAGGCTTCCTTTACAAAAGGTAGAATTATTAAGACCTGTTTAATCACAGAAGGGATATCCTGTAAAGCTAGCCCATAAATAAAAAGTGGATCAGAAGAAAGCAGAGAGAGGAGAGAATTTGGAAGGAGCACGTGGAGGGACACCTACTGCCTATCCCTGTAAGTCAGGGGCAATCTGGAAGGGAAACCTTGTTAAAGGAGGCAGTAGTGTTTAGATGTAATGAGCTACTGGAAACCTCACAGTGTTCTGGTGAAGCAAGTGGTGTGCAATCAAGTCCGCAGCCCAGTTGAAGTTGTGGCTTCAGGCAGCAAGCGAGCAGGCCTTTCTGTCTGCCTTTATCTCCAGTGGGAGCGACTTGTCCTCCTTGAAGTCAGCCTCCAGACATCTTTTCCTGTCACTACACATCTGTGCATCACTGAGAATTTCTGCGGTTGCTGCTTCATGGAGATGTTTGTCAGTTTTGGGTTTTGTTTGTTTTGTTTTGTTTTTTACCGAGGTTCACTTGCTAACTTTTCTCTTCTCTTAAAAAAAAAATATTTAATCTAGGGGTGCCTGGGTGGCTCAGTGGGTTAAAGCCTCTGCCTTTGACTCGGCTTAAAGGCATGATCCCAGGGTCCTGGGATTGAGCTCCACATCAGGCTCTCTGTTCAGCAGGGAGCCTGCTTCCCTTCCTCTCTCTCTGCCTGCCTCTCTGCCTATTTGTGATCTCTGTCTGCCAAATAAATAAATAAAATCTTTAAAAAATATATGTGTTTAATCTAGGGGCACCTGGGTGGCTAAGTGGGTGGGTTAAGCCTGTTTCTTCAGCTCAGGTTATGATATCAGGGTCCTGGGATTGAGTCCTGCATCAGCAGGGAGCCCTCTTCCTCCTCCTCTCTCTCTCTGCCTCTCTGCCTACTTTTGATCTCTCTCTGTCAAATAAATAAGTAAGTAAATAAATCTTTTAAAAATATATATATATAATCTCTTCCAGGAAGAGATTATTCTGAGTGAAAAAAGTCAAGCAGAGAGAGTCAATTATCATATGGTTTCACTTATTTGTGGAGCATTACAAATAGCATGGTGGACAAGGGAAGATGGAGAGAAGGGAGTTGAGGGAAACTGGAAGGGGAGGTGAACCATGACAGACTATGGACTCTGAAAAATAATCTGAGGGTTTTGAAGGGGTAGGGGGTGGGAGGTTGGGGGAACCAGGTGGTGGGTATTAGAGAGGGCACGGATTGCATGGAGCACTGGGTGTGGTGCAAAAACAACGAATACTGTTACACTGAAAAAAATATATATATATATTTCATCTCTTATTACCATGTATTTCAAATGGTAGTGAGGGATGATGGTGTGGGACCCCATGAAGTGAATTTACACTGCCATCTTGACCACAATATAAGTGTCGTACACAGCCGTCCTGTGTCCCCTTTCGTTCTGAAATGGATTCTCTCTTCCCAGCTGTTATCAATAGAAGACAGGGGTCTTTGTTCTTGTAGGTGACTTGTCCAAGATCGCACAACTTTCGAGGTTTAACCTTTGGTCTGATTGTAGGACCCATTTTCTTTAACTCAGTGCCATGCAACCTACCATGTAGGACTCTCAATACTCTCCTGCTTTTGAAGCTGTACTCCACAGGCCACATCTACCAGTGCATATCTATTTTTGTCTAGTTCACTCATTTATTGCACACATTTACTGGATGCCAGCTATGTGTTTCAGGCACCTTTCTAGGTGCTGGAGATATGGCAGTGGGCAAGTCAAACACAACCCCCTGCCCTCATTGAGCATGTTCCATTTCCTACTACTGGAAGCATCCACCAGGAACAATGGACTTATGCCAGAAGTCCAGCAATGATATGAGTTCCAGAAATTTCTGAATGGTTCTTTGTGGAAGTGATGATTTGGTGGCAGCCCTCAAGGTAGCTACCTGCACAGGCAAAAAAAAAAAAAAAAAAGGAGGGCTGGTGTAGAAATGCCTAATATATGGGCTTCAAGGTCAAATAACTGAGCCAGGTCTTTAAGGTCTTATTAAGCTCGGAGATTTTTCAAGAACTTTCCATGATACATAAGCATATTATAGAAAAAACCCTATTCAAAGCACACTGTAAATTTGGAGGATGATTGTCTTTGCATTATTTTTGTGATTAAATGACAGTTGATGATACAGGCACTGTTGTAAGTCACTTATCCCTGTGCAAACACTTTGTGGTAAATTCTTTTATCATCCTTATTTTTCAGAGGTAGAGACTGATGCAAAGGGAGAAGTCTGGTGGTTCTCCACTGGCCACAGCTAAGCAAGCAAAAAGCAAAAAGCAGAGCCTGCATTGGAACCAGGCACTGTGGCTCCAGACCCCAACTCTTCACCCTTGGGCTTCTTGCAGCACGCCTGATTTCTTGTCACTAAGAACTTGGTGCAGGAGTTTAACGGTACCTTTAACTTCTAGTTTTTCTTTCTCAGAACTGAATCTGCATTGCAGTGCATCTCTGCATAAACATGTGTTTAATTTTGTCACCTTTAATTTTGTTTTTAGGTAAGATCTGAAGGAGTCAATCTGTTTCTTCTGTGGCTTCAAGCACTTCAGACAAACTTTGCAGAAGAGCAGGTGCTGATTTTTGCTTGCCTCGTGCCTGGTTTCCCAGCGATCATGTCATCCTTAGGGACCTGCATGGTGGAGACACTCATCAGTCCTAGCCCTGGTGTGGCGGATGGTGAGGAACATTTTAGCCAGCCTTACAGGTTGAAATGACTCTGGAAGTTCTCTTGAGGGATTCCTCAGCTTGTCAGGATCCTGAATAGAACCCTTTATTTCATAGATGGGTTTGGAGGAGGAATTATCCCCTGCTCTTGTTCACAGTAATGTCTTACAGACATTAGAATAGAAAGAATCAGAGCCTTTTTTTATATGCAATGAGGATGGGAGACATTTACTGAAGTGGTGGAAACAGGAATGGAAGGGAGGACTCAGATGTTGGGAACAACAGGAAGTGGAGACACATCATGTATCTGGAGTGTTTCCTTGGCTGTGAATGAAATTTAAATCTGCCATCCAAAACTACTGTTTATTGTCCTCAGCATGATTGTTTCACGAGTGGACATTTATCTGCTCACCCAGCCCTTATTTTCATGCCGCATTCATGGAAAGACAGTAGCTGCTTCCTGGGAAAGTCATGGCAACCATCTGTGTCCCATGAGTTTTTAAGGAACTTGCCAGTTAGGGCCAATGATTGATTAATGCACATCACTTTATTGCCCAAAGACAGGTATTTGATCCTTAGGCTGACCGAAGCAGAATTTGGCAGAGAGAAGAATAGTTTAGAGGGAGAGGTGGCTTCATGGGAGTTTGTACCGTATTTCCAACCCCTTGATGCTCGCTGGCCTGGAGTGTAGCGTGAGCAGGTTCCAAAGGAGGGGCAGATGTATTTTAATGAAGGCCATTTTTTAAAAACCCTTTGAACGTTGGTGAAAGAACTCCTTTTTTTCCCCACTCTGGAGCAAAGATATATCCACAAGAATCACTCCACTCTTGCCGGCCATATCAGGGGAAAGGATCGCTGAGGACCAAACATGCTTTTTCCTTCAAGTACTATTGAACTGTATGGTTATTCAGGTAAAAGCAAAATCTTGGATAATTCAGGAATGGTCTTTCTCTTGATAGGAAAGAGGAAACATTGCTTATTTTCTCCCAGCTCATTCATATTTTGTATGTTTGCTTGTTTGTTTGTTTTTTGAGTTGACTCTTTATGATATTTCACTAGAACTTGAATATGTGCTATATCACATCAGCAAAGACCTGGCATACATAATATTTTGTGTGACAGTGTATGTCAAGCAAACATTTCAGTTCTCCCATCTGCTTTTATATTACCATATTCACACAGAACACTTCACTTCTAACACTGTGGCTGAGGCTGTGGATTTTTCCCTCACCAGGCAACTCTGCAACACCAGCTGGGTGTCCTGTAGTTTTACTCAGCTTTGACACTGTCTGCCTTGATATGGCATCTGATCCCACAGGTTAAGGGCTCAGTCCCGTGAGACTGTTCCATCACATTCAGGTGCCAGTCATAAGTAGGAGGAGCCCAGGTTACCCACAACTTCTCTACAACTTGGCTACAAATCAGAGGTTCCTTCAACTCCTCCTCCGGTTCAACTGAGTGGCTCACAGAACTCTGGGAAACATTTGTTTTCATTTGCAATTTATGAAAGATATGATAAAGGATACAGATGAACAGTCAGATGCAGAGACACAAAGGGCACAGTCTGGGAGGGTCCCAAGCACAGGAATGTCTATTCCTGTGGAGCTGGGTTTTATCCCCCTCCTGGTACCTGGATATGTTGACTTACCTGGAAGTTTCCTGAAACCCCTGCTATGAGGATTTTTTTTTAAAGATTTTATTTATTTATCAAAGAGAGAGAGGGGGAGAGAGCGAGCACAGGCAGACAGAATGGCAGGCAGAGGCAGAGGGAGAAGCAGGCTCCCTGCTGAGCAAGGAGCCCGATGTGGGACTCGATCCCAGGACGCTGGGATCATGACCTGAGCCGAAGGCAGCTGCTTAACCAACTGAGCCACCCAGGCGTCCCTGCTATGAGGATTTTTATGGAGGCTTCCTTACATAGATGTGCTCTGCTTTTAGCCCCCTCCCCTCTCTGTGGGAATGTAGGGGTTGGGGTGGGGGTGCCGAAGATTCTAAATTCTAATCATGGTGTGGTCTTCCTGGTGATGTGTCCCCACTGAGGAGCCATCTCGGATCCCACCCAGAGTTGTGTTATCAGAACAAAATATTAAACTCAAAATGGATGGAAGACCTCAATGTAAGATAGGAATTCTTGCCAGTTTTCTTAAGGTGATTCTTTCTCTCTGCTATCCCTCAAGATTCTGTCCTTGCCTCCCTTCCTGACTGCACTGTCCTATTGGGCAATCTTGCCTATTGGGCAGGTGGAATGGACCAGTAGGGTCAAAATGCACAGCTTCTAGAAGGCAAAGGGATACTTCAGTCTGTTCTCAGGACTTTGGAGTCTTTGTGTTTTTGGTGCTGGTGAAAGGAAATGAGAGAGGAGAGCAGACAAGAAAGAATGCTGTCATTAGAGAGAACTGGTAGGATAAAATACAGGCATGATGAGTAGAATGAGTTTAAAAACATGATACCATTGGGTGATTTTTTTAATACTCAGTAAGAATATTTTTAACAAAGTGAACCATTTAGTTTTGAAATATTCATTCTTAGCATAATTTGAGTTTTAAGATAGGATTACATTACATGATTGTCAACATTATTTGTCACCATGACTTTTTTTTAAATTTTGGATAGGAATTTTAATAAGATAGCATTTTATTTCAGTAGACATTTAAGTTAAAATTTAAATGTATATATGTTCTTTCCCACATATTATCCAAAGGCTACAAATTAGAGTGGAAGAATAAGGAGAATCAAGATACTTGTTTTAAAGTTCTTTTTACACTGTTTTGAAAATATTGTCTTCCTCATTTATTTCCATCATTTACCATGTTAGCAAAATCTACAAACTTGTACTTGGTAAGTACTGATTGGGCTGGGTATAGAGGATGTCCACAGGGAAGCTGCCATTCTCTTTCAAAGTGACCTTTGTTTATTTTTAAGCAAAATAGTCACTTTATTCTTATATTTAATGGTAACTTTATTGTAAGAGGTTTAAAGTTTCCTAATAAATGATTTTACCTATTTGTACAAACTATTTATTTGTACCTCAGGAAGACTGTGGCTCCTAAAATAATTCAACATGTGTCATGATTCTTCTTGGTATAATTATATTTAAAATTAAGTTTTAAAATTTTAATTTTTAATTGAAACTGTTTATTGAAGGCAGTGTTTATTTTCTCATGCAAAGATGTTGAAATAAACATTCTCGTTGAAGTCTTCTCTTAACGGTGTTGAGGTACGGTGACTGCAGACCCCAGACCTTGCCCAGTGGTGAGGCAGACCATCCCAGGCCATGCAACTGCCCAGAGTAGCCCTTCCTTATATCCTGAATCTTTCATCCTCTACGTGCTACTTACAGCTTCTTATGGAGGGGCCAATATTTGGGCAACTGTGCAACCTAAGGGCAGTAAGCTCCAGAAAGGAAGGAAACATGAGGGAATTTCTAGTTTCACTGCTCAGGGTTTTTTGGGTTTTTGTTTGTTTGTTTGTTTGTTTTCCCCTATGAAAAATGAAGGCTCACAGGACATAAGTATCCCTTTGATTGGTGCTGGGTGGGGAAGCAAATTTTCTTCTCCCTATTATTGGAAAGCAGGCAAAATTAGTTAAAGTGAATAATCAGAAACAATTTGGGAGGGAAAGAGATCAAAACAGGCATTAATCCATGTGGTGAATGTGGACTACTAATTCAGTTGTCTTTGGGTGTTTACTTACATACACACAAATGTGCATGCTTGGATCAGGGGAAAGCAGCAAAAACTTGATGCCTTTTGAAATATGTAGAAGTACTAACCTTTAGAGGTACCGGGCTGTGTATTTGTTAGCTATCTGTATATGGGTATTTTTTTCAGAACTTGATTCTGATTTGATAAATAGTCTATATTCACTGTGGAAAACATAGTATACTTTAATATATTGAATTAAAGTTCTTTATTGAGAACTTGTCTGCCTCATGCAAGTGCCTCCAGGTATATAAAAGGTGGGAGGTCGGGGTACCAGGTGGTGGGTAATATAGAGGGCATGGATTGCATGGAGCACTGGGTGTGGTACAAAAACAATAAATACTGTTATGCTGAAAATAAAAAAAAAAGAAAGTAAGAGAGCTGGACATACAGCAAGTAGTAGCTCAAGTCCAATACCATGTAACTTTTTGTATTGATTATGAAATTTAAAGGAGAAAGGGACTTTTTTTTATTATTCTATTTCTTTTCAGTGTTCCAGAATTCATTGTTTATGCACCACACCCAGTGCTTCATGCAATATGTGCCCTCCATAATACCCATCACCAGGCTCACCCAACCCCCTACCTGCCTCCCTTCTAAAGCCCTCAGTTTGCTTCTCAGAGTCCACAGTCTCTCATGGTTTGTCTCCCCCACCAATTTCCCTCAACTCACTTCTCCCCTCCATCTCCCAATGTCGTCTGTGTTATTCCTTATGCTCCAGAAGTAAGAAACCATATGATAATTGACTCTGCTTGACTTATTTCACTCAGCATAATCTCTTCCAGACCAGTTCATGTTGATACAAAAGTTGGGTATTCATTCTTTCTGATGGAGGCATAATAATCCATATTGTATATGGACCACATCTTTATCCATTCATCCATTGAAGGGCATCTTGGTTATTTCCACACTTTAGTGACTTGGGCCATTGCTGCTATGAACATTGCTGTACAGATGGCCCTTCTTTTCACTACATCTGTATCTTCTTGGTATATACCGAGTGCAGTTGCAGGGTCATAGGGCAGCTCCATTTTAATTTTTTTGAGGAATTTCCACACTGTTTCCCAATGTGGCTGCACCAAGAAAGAGACTTGTTATTAATTCTGTGGAGCTGGTCAAGTCAAAATTCAAAGATGAATTTTTTCAGACATAAAGTAGTTTATACTGATTCTATTCTTCAGATTCACCGACAAGGAAAAGGCTATAAAACTAAAGTCCCATGGATTGGATTAGGGTAGTATTGGATGTTAAAGTACCTGAATTGATGAAGAATGTCTGTACATTCTTCTAGATTTGTTTCAGTCCTAAAATATTAAATTAGTTATAATGTATGTGAAAATATCCTTACTATTAGAATTGCTTATCCTTTCTCAAATTTTCTAGTGGCTTAGTACTTAGTACTTCCACCGCTGTATGCCATAGCTATAATAAGCAAGCAGTAACAGGAGTCACCATCCCACCTTTGTCAGGTCACAAGGCAGAATCAGAAACAAGTCTACCAAAAAATGTCATCCCTAATAATTTCTGGTACTTTAATTTTAAAGTTTTAGTTGATATTCATCCAATCAAATATAGAGCTGAGGTATATGTTTGTGAGAAATTGAACTGTTTAGGGTGGTGGCTTACACTCACTCCCCTAATCATGTATTCTGTTTCCTTCCAGACATCCCCCATTTGAGACCAGCGCCAGTGTATGTACATTACTACAACTCAAGACAATGAAAACATTTATAGTATAAAAATTCCATACATGGCAATTCACATTGTTTTTATTAAATGGATTATAAATTTCTTTTTGGAAAAAAGTATCTAGCTATAATCCAAAACACTCAAAATCGAGTTGCTGTACTGCCCCAAATCATACAGGTATGTCATTCCTCTTTTTCTTATATTTTACATAGGTAAAAATACACTAACACATACCAAAGTAATTGACTCATAGGGGTTTTGGTTCCTAAAGGATGCTGGTTCTAGGGATTATGTTTATGGGTGGGCTCTCTCTCTGTTGCTGAGGCGTCAGAGGGACTTCTGAGATAGCACTTGCCATGCCCTGCTGACATTGCCATGACAAGGTGATCTTGGGGGCCAGGGAGATGTTCTGAAAACATGATGTTGTGTGCAGTCTCCTGGACCCTCTCATTTTCCTTCCTTTGCTCAAGAGCCAGTGACATCAGAGCATAAGACCAGGGGCCTGTGTTGCCTTCACCCATCCCCAGCACCAGGCAGGCCCTCAATAATCATGTAGGTGGGCTGTGGGAAGGACCTATTTGACTGCCAAGTGCCTCTTGGCATCTCAGAGGGAGCAGTGGAAGAGATCTCAGGATTTTGAGGTGCCATGATAGAATGCCTGGAAGAAAAGGCAGACTCTCTTTAGAAGGCTTTCAGTGAAGACCTCTTTCTGTGTGGGGCCCATGGTATACCTTCCCTCTCTTGTGGTCCTTGGTCATAGAGAAATGGGCTTTCCCAGCAGGTTGAGTTTCTTAGAGACTTTGTGCTGTGTAAGGAAGGACAACTTGGGGAGGTTTGAGAGGGGCTGCTTCATGGCAGGGGCCTGCTTTTATGCACAAAGCATGGTCCCCTTAGAGTAGCTTCGCTGATGCCCCAGAGTTCCCAAAAGTGTGACTAGGCCTGAGCTGCAAGAGTTCACACACCTGAGTGGCAGGTAGCATCTTGGTGGAGGAGCACCAAACTGAGGTCCAGAGCACGTGTCCTCATTGATTAAGAACTGACTACAGAGCTAGACAAACTTATTGTCAAGAAGTCTGAGGGGGATACAGTTACAGTAAAGAGCAGCAAAATACTTACTGAAGATTTTGAAAGGGAGCTTTGGGGTGCGTGGATGGCTCAGTTGGTTAAATGTCTGCCAGAGATCAAACCCTGTGGTGGGGGGTGGGGAGTCCCTGCTAAGTGAGGAGTCTGCTTCTCCCTCTCCCTTTCCCTCTGCCACTCTCCCTGTCTGTGCTCACTTTCTCTCTGTCTCTCTGTGTCAAATAAATTTTATAAATCTTTTAAAACATAAAAATACAAGAAAGATTTGAAACTTAAATTCACTAGTTGTAACATGTAATAGGAACCCTGTAAACAGTAATGATCACTGCTGAGAACAAAATTGATTTTTTTAAAGATTTTATTTATTTGGCAGAGAGAGATCCCAAGTAGGCAGAAAGGCAAGCAGAGAGAGAGGAGGAAGCAGGCTCCCCACCGAGCAGTTAGCCCAATGCAGGACTCGATCCCAGGACCCTGAGATCATGACCTGAGCTGAAGGCAGTGGCTTAACCCACTGAGCCACCCAGGTGCCCCACAAAATTGATTTTCCAAAGGAATATCCCAGAACACTGAGGAAAATTTCAAAGAGATGGAAATGAGAAACGAATAAGTAAGATCTGAGGTCAGGTCCAAATCTACCTTGCAAGTACCCTGAGGACAAAAGGAGAAAATAACAGAAGTTATAACTGAACTAATGCAGCATTTACTTGAGCTGAAAAACAGTCATGCCTTCAGTTCATAAAGCCTTCAAGTCCCAGGGAGAATTAGCTGAACAGACTCAAACCAAAACAGACGTAAACCTATTTGACTTTAAGGGACTAAGAAAAAATTGTCAGAGTTCCAAACAGAAACCACCAGTTCCTTCTAGAAAATGAGACAGATTATCATTGAATATTGACTTTAAGCTCTATCCCTCAGAGCTGAAAGAACTCTCTTTCTTAGAACTCTTGCTTCCTATCACATATGTAAGGAGATTTCAGGTTGATTAACCTTGTAAATTGGTTTAAGTTCTAACTCTACAAACAAAATGATAAAGAATTTGGAGACAATCTAGGGGCATGTAAAAATTTGGGAAGTGGTAGACTACCTTAGGTAGAGATAAGACCCACAGACCATAGAAGAAATGACATGCCTCTTTATTTTAAAAATTTGAAAAAGATTTGTATATCAAAAAAGAGTAAAGCTGCATGTGGGCAAGAGGCTGTGAAAAGCATCTGTAACATCAGCTGTTCAAGGAGTTCATGTCTCTGACGTGCCTACAAATTGAGAAGAAGACAAACAGTCCTATTGAAAAACAGACCAAATGAGAGGAAGGAGAAGTTCATGGAAAAGGAAACAGAAATGACCCTGGATTTCATAGTGAGCCAGGGAACACCATTAGTTCTGGACCATGCTGAGACACCTTTATTCACTCACCCTGTAGACAAAAACTAAAAATCATCAGGTAGACAAAAATTTGCATGAAATCATATATAAGAAACTCAGCCCCACTCTTTGATAAATTTTACAGTCTATTTTGTGTGATTGTTAAGTCAATTCAAAACAATCTGTTTAGAGACTCTGACTGTTCCCTACTTGGTTACAAATTTTCAGGGAACCATCACTGTATTTATTGAGAATAATTTCCTCATTCTTGAAAAATACATTTGAGTGATGAAAAATAGCAAGAATAATGGAATAGCCACAAATTCAAGGTTCTAGTTTTCCCCCCGCCCTTAGTGGGAAAGGAAACTTTTCACACATGTGAGTCATCTACTTTTATTATCTGGATTTCTTAGTTTCCGTAAAGTCTGACCTCCTGAATCAGTTTGGATGGTTGTCTCATCCTAACTCAAACTGTCTTAAAGATTAAAAAAAAAAAAAAAAAACCTTCAATCTCATGAAGAAGCAGCTCATGGCAGTGCTTGCAGAGAATGTGTTTTATTCACACTGTCTCCATGATTTTCTCCATTTTTCCCTACTGTGCCCTTTCCCTCTGGCCAGTTTGTCTTCCACCCCCTGCTGACTGTGTGATGGCTGCCCGCAGTGGGGGCACTGCTTTTCTTGTTCACATTCAGAGACAACCCAGATATTTCTGTAAAGCCCTTCCCGTTTGTGTGTGTGGGACAACCTAGGTTACTGTCTCTCATAGAACAGTAACAAGGCACTGACTGTCGTGCAGCTGGCTGTGTGAATGGCCCAGGAGGAACATGACTGGCTTCCATGACAGACCCCTTCCCTGTAGTGTGGATGGGGCCAGCTTCCTGTGAGTCACCTGGGCTGCAGTGGAGGAGGCACACAGTGCACTGGGGTTCAGGGAGGGGGAGGGAGGAAGGATGCTGGCAGTCAACTCTCCAGATCCAGTACTGCCACACCCTGAAGATAGTCCTACCTAGAAATGGTCCCTGCCATTGTACAGACTCAATATGTCTCAGTGAGTTCTTCTAGTAGTTTTTAGTGCCACTGTAGCAAATGACAAATTCTCAGTGGCTTGAAACAACACAAATTGATTATCTTGCAGTTCTGGAGGTCAGAAGTTCAAAAATCAGTGTCAGTGTGGTAAAATCGGGGTGTTAGCAGCCTGTGTTCCTTCTGGAGTCTCTAGAGGAGAATCCACTTTCTTGCCTTGTCCTGCTTCTAAAGCTGCCTGCATTCCCTGACTTGTGGCCCTTCATTGCACCACCTTTTATCCCTCTGTTTCCAACTTCACATTGCCTTCTGATTCTGATC
Organism: Mustela nivalis; assembly: GCF_964662115.1. Taxonomy (NCBI): domain Eukaryota; kingdom Metazoa; phylum Chordata; class Mammalia; order Carnivora; family Mustelidae; genus Mustela; species Mustela nivalis. Next base: position 298,863 of record NW_028135987.1, on the reverse strand, counting down.
CTCCTGTCTCCTTATGGATCCTCATGATTACATTGGGACCACCGAGGTAATCCAGGATAATCTCTCCCCGTTCACACCTTAATTTAATCATGCTTGCTAAATCCCATTTGCCAGGTAAGGTAAAGTACTCAGAGCTTCTTGGGCTCAGGATATGGTCATCTTTGGGGCAGTCGCTATTCAGCTGGTCAGTTGCCTCCTGTGCTCCCTTTTATGCCTCACACCTCATCTCACATGTATCTGCTGTGTTCCTCTCTTCATCTGCATTGCAAATGAGAAATGCAGCAATTTAAACCATTGAATATTAGATTTTGGAGATAGTTGCAGGAATAAAAGCACATATAATTTTATTTGTGTCCTAAAAGTTTTTGTTTGGAATTTTAAATTTTATCTAATTGTCCCTAGGTAAATTAAATATGATTCAATCAGTTGATCTGAAAAATCTTTTCAAAGAGTATACCGCTGTTGTAAAGGCCCTTCAAAACAGTATTTTGAGTGCTGTTTCCAAATGAAGTTTACACTTTCACCCTTATCACTGTATTAAAGGTCATGTTGCAGGGTTTTGTGTGTGTCTGCTTTTTTCCAAAGTGAACTTGCTTCTCTATCTAAAACTAATACCTCTAACAGTATTTTTCACCAGGGAGGAGAGGAATTAGTGTATCTTCTAGACTAAGTTTTCTTTCCACGTGAAGAATCTGTTAGGACTAATATTCATGGGAGAAGGAAAAGACAGTAGCTCTTACACCCCATATACTATGTTGACAACAACAGTATAAGCCTGACCAAAGCTGTACATCTTGGTGCATCATTTCAGCTGAAACGTGTTCAGTGAAGTATGATTTATTCCTTAGTAATTCATTTTTGTGTGAGATAAAAGTACATCAACAGAAATAAGGGAAAGCAGAGTGGTAATTTTAAAATTTCATCATTGACTGTTTTTTTTTACCAGTTCTATAAGCACATTAATTGATATTAAAACCCATAAAAGCTCATTTGGGAATGAAAAAGAAAGTTTGAGGTGGTATTGATTTTTTAATGATATTTGTATTTATTTGTATGATTACGCTTAGTTACACTTTGATTGAGTCCGAATGTGCCCTTCAACAATAATCCATGGGCTCTGGGTTTCCTGAAGTTGTATGTCATGGGGTGAACAGTTAGAAAAAGTGAATCCCACCAATTGACAACCCTATGGGGGTTTATATATTACACAAACACATTTGTTTGTTGACTGCCACTCCAGTACTTTCTGTGTCCTCGAGCTCCACCCACGTGGTGCAGGCTGCCCCCATCTGTGCTGGAGAATCATGACGGGGCATTCAGTGGCCTTAGGCATCCCCAGAGAGCTGCAGTTGCATCCTCTCATTTCCCACCTAGTTTGTGGGCATCCCCCTTTAGCTTGACCCTGACAGTGGACAGGTCTCAGTATGAGCTGTCTGTGGGAAGAAACAAGATGTTTGGGGGGCAGCGGTAGTTGTTGATGGGAAGTTTTAAGTGTCAGGTTGTATCTTGCAATTTTCTGAACCCTGGCAGTGCAGGCCTGGGCCAACCTGGTATGTCTGTTTCACCAACCAAATCTTCCTCATGTGCCCAAGAAGTGAAACCATATTTGCATTTGCCACCAGAATCAACTAATCTAAATAATAGTTGAGAATTCCAGCTTGATTATAGTGAGTGGAAAATGGACCTCTCTCGGGTTAATTCTTACACTATGATTTTACTGTTCATCTTCATAAAAGGGATAAGAAATGAGGAAACGTGGATTATCAGTTTGTTTTCACTCTCATCACTCACTGCAGTTATAATTTTCAAAATACCAAGATGTTTTTCAAAAGTAGTTGTTTTTTTGTTTTTTGTTTTTTTGTTTTGTTTTGTTTTGTTTTTGTGGAGGGAGTAGGGACTAAGACTAAGGAAAGCATTGTTCTATCAAGAGAAGTCGTTTTCAATTTATGGTATGATGGGAAATCCATCTCGTATGTCCTATTTGGATAACAGAGCTCACTTTTAATTTTTTTAAACTTCCTTTGATTTTTTTAATTGAATTATAGCTGACCCACAATGTTGCATTCGTTTCAGATATAAAACAACAAGATTTGACAAGTCTGTATGTTATGCTGTGCTCGCCGTACTGTACCACCAACCATATTCCCTATGCTGTGCCTTTCGTCCTGCAACTTATTAATTTTGTAACTGGAAGCCTGTTATCTCCCACTGTATTTCACGCATTTTGCCTGTCCACCCGCTGCCTCCTCTTTGGAAACGATCAATTTGTTCTCTGTAGTTATGGGTCTCTTTCTGTTTTTCTGTGTGTTCAGAGAACTTTTTAAGATAACTTGGTGCCTTTAAACATATTCCTTGATTTCCATTAGTTTGGATACGTATTTGCCATGTTACCCAATTAGTTATGTAATGACTTCAAAATTTGGGGGCTTAAAACAACCCTTTTGTCATATTACATATGTTTTGGGGGTCAGAAATTGGGGCAGGATCTCATGGGGCAATTTTTATGCTTAATACGGCATTAACTGAGGTCAGTGGGTGGTGGCCTTCAGCAGGCGGCTGCTTGGTCTAGAGGATTCAGGATGACTTTATGTACATGCCTGTCACTTTGATGGGTACAGTTGGGAGATGAGGCTCAGATGGCCCTCCACTTCCGTGCAGTCTTTGTAACAAGGTTGTTGGACTTATTTCCTGTCCACTCAGAGCTCCAATAGCAAATGTTCCAAGAGAGGGGTTCCTTTTGGACTTGGGCCTGAAACTGACACGTTTATTTCACTGTTTAACACAGTCACATAGCCCGTGTGAATCAAAGGGAAATGGGAGTCATAGGATTTGTGATCATTTTTTAACGTGCTACATATGTTCATATGTGCATTTTTTCCCATTTCTCTGACCTGTGGGAAAATGGAAGTTATTGATCAAAGAGTCACAGGTTATCAAGCTGTATGAGAGACTTCAGACTTAATCCAACCTCCATACTTTATAGATTATAGAATATATACGTAGGTGCACATGTACATCTCCATATCAGTTATTATATATACACTTGTATATCACTAAAAATGGTATCTGTGGATTAGCCAATTCTTCTATCTTCATAGGAATGAAAAGGACTCGTCATTCCCCGGCAAATCTGAAGAAAGAAGCCAGAGCAAGAGTAAGGGAGAAAGAGAGTGAGAGGAGCATCTGATGGGATAGGATTTCTTACAAAAGGACTCCTGAAGTGACCAGAGAAAACAGACCAACAGAAAAGGGCAGACTTTGACCAAGCGGTGCTCAACGACGTGAATATCCACATGGAACAGAAGAGGTTTTAACGCTATTCCCTACTGATGTAGCCTACATACTAAAGAGGACATCAGAAGTTTTCTGGAAGATACCATAGAAAACCATTTTGAGGACCTGGGGGCAGTGGCAGAGATGAGTGGAACAGAACACCAAAAACAGGAAGCCCAAGAAAGCTTGGGTGCCGCTTCCAGATGGCGACAAGAGAAGAATTAGGCACGAACCAGTCAGCTGGAAAAGACTGGGAGCAGGGGACAACAGTCGAAAAGGACGTCTGCCAAGAGCAACTCGACAGTCTCACTTTTATTGGATAGAAAACAATAGCCAAAGAAGGATTGAGGAAGGTCAAATGTTAATCCCATCTTGCTGACAAGCAAGAAGGAGGATAAAGTTTATAGTTAAACAAGCACATTGAAAGAACTCTTCTAACTAGCAACAGGCACTTCTGGGAAGAGAAAGGCTCTATGGCAGATAAGGGAGGCAGGCGGTTTTCATTCCACCCTGAGCTAACCTGTCGTTCCCAGGTGCTCCGCTTTCCTGAAGCAGGCGGCATTCCGCCCTGAGCCGGCCGGGCTTCCAGCCAGCGAAGCTTCTGTGAGGGGGCTGCATTCCGCCATGAGCAAGCGAGGTATCCCCCGCTGCCCAGCTTCTGTGAAGGGGCGGTGTTCCGCCCTGAGCAAGCTGGGCATCCCCAACTATAAGTGCTACCATTTTACTTAAAACTGTGAAATTGGGTCAGATTTAAATTTCAATTTATGTTAAAACATTCTGTAAACTGTGTTAAACTTTGACATTTGTTCCCTCTGTTCAGTGAATAACACTATATCATATTCTGAAAAATACGCTAATTTTCATTTTGAAAAATATCCCTTTTTCCTCTTATGGTAATTATTAATATGAATTAATAGTAGAATTTGATATGGTTCCATATGCCCATAAATACTTTATTGTATATCATCAAATTTAATAATGAATATAATGTACTTCTTTGGACAATTTTTAAAGACCAGTCTACTCTTAAAACAAAAAAATGGAGACGCACTTCTTTAGTTCACACAAATTTCATTTTATTATATATAACCTCAGATAAATTTCAACAAATCATAATTTATTAAAATTATGTCTACTTAAAAATCTCATAGAAGAGTAAAACCATCAAAAATAATAATAAACACACACAACACACACACATCACCCATGTATTGACAAATGACAATTGCTGTAACAATACATTAGGCATTCCACTGTTAAGAAATATCAAAATTTCCATCAGTGACAAAAAGATTTGTATCCAAATGGACTGATTTTCCAGAATCCAAGAAAAAGTCTCCTAGGGTTTATTTAAAGATAAATATTTGAACAAATACTTCTTAAATTTAGGAAATTCAGAACATACGATTAAAGAATATTTGCAGTGCAGACTATATTCAATCCTTCCTTCAAAATGTGCCTTTGAGTACATAATTCTGTTTTCTCTATCTAAATTGAGCTGTCCTCCAAGGAAGTTTTCTAAAATGTGTGTCTCTGTGTGATAAATGTTCTAAGACCTAACATGCTTCATTGTATTTTTACTGTACTCTCAAATTTAATCAATAATTTGGCTTGATGTATAATATCTAGTTTCAAATATCTTTTCCATCTATACAAACCCCCAGCTGTCTCCTTTATATGCTATTACTATTGAGAATTCTGCTGTCAGTATTATTCTTGTACATTTTAGGTGATCTGTTCTTCTCTTGGGCATCATTTATGCTCTTCTATGTTTTTGATATTCGTAAAACTCATCATAATGTATATGAGTGGTTTTGTGTGTGTGTGGATTTTGTTTTGTTTTGTTTCTGATTTCTCATGTTTGGCATCATTTTAAGTCTGGTAATTTTTATCTTTCTTTAATTCTCCAAAATTTATCTCAGTACTTATTTAAATATTTTCTTTATTTTTTTTTTCTTTTCTGCTGCATTTGGGCAGAAGTCATTAATTTGTTTGTTTGTTTGTTTGTTTTTCCCAACTCATTTATTCATTTTACAGCTATATTCATCTTAGGCTCCATTTATTGTATTCTTTATTTCAACAATTTTCACTTAATTTATATTCACAGTATAGTGTCTTTTCTTTGTATATGTATATCATTATTTTATCATATACTTTTAAGCTATTTTTAAAAATATTTTACTTATTTATTTGACAGTGAGAGATCACAAGTAGGCAGAGAGGCGAGCAGAGAGAGAGGAAGGGAAGCAGGCTACCTGCTGAGCAGAAAGCTCGATGTGGGGCTTGATTCCAGAACCCTGAGATCATGACCTGAACAGAAGGCAGCGGCTTAATCCACTGCGCCACCTAGGTGCCCCTAAGCTATTTTTTTAATTCCTGTTCCAATAACACTTGGATTGCCATATAAAGTTAACCACATCATCTTTTTTAGGTAAGTAATTGTACTTTTTATATGCATAGTTATTTTGGTCCATGAGTTCAGCTCTTCTTCGGATCATCAAATCTCTGTAAAGTCTGGGTATGCTAGGATTTTCTAAGCAACAATAAAATACATTGAAACCTGGTAGCTTAATTATAATAATGTTTTCTTTCTCAATCATTCACAATAGTATTACATTCTGAGTAGCTTCCTTCTATTTTGCAGCTATAGTGTTTGGAAAAACTTGAATTGTGATATCACTGTGATAATGTGAATTAGTCAGGGTTTTTCAGAGAATCGGGAAGAGAAAAAAAGGAGGATATTCTCCAGGGCCAACTCTAGAAGTGACTATTAAAACATCTGTCCAAATTCAATTGAACAAAACTCAGAAATGCCATCTCCAGCGAAATACAAAGAAGATTATATATAGTTCTGGGCACACACATCTCATTTGACCCAATGATGTACATCAATGAAAGACTGAAGGCCAATCACCACTCCATGGGAGAATTTAAAAATAAATTTACTAATGAGGCCAAGAATTCAGAATCACAAATACTTCAAAACTAATAATAACTGCCTTCACTTGATGTTATTCTATAAGATAAATCCTACGATCAAGTTTCAATTTTAAATTCTTACAATTTTAAATTCTTAAATCCTTATGAAGAAGCATCATTTGGAGGGAGCAGTTTTCATAATTTATCATCCATCAGCCTTTTTTTTAAAGATTTTATTTATTGGACACAGAGAGAGATAAAGAGAGAGAGAGAGAGAGAGAGATCACAAGTAAGCAGAGAGGCAGGCAAGCAGGGAGGGAAGCAGGCTTCCTTTTGAGCAGAGCCCGATGTGGGGCTGGATCCCAGGACCCAGAGACCATGACTTGAGATGAAGGCAGAGGCTTAACCCACCACCCACGTGATGAGAGAGCCACTCAGGTGCCCCTCATCCATCAGTCTTAATTGATTGGAGAAAAATGTGTGTAGGAATAATGCCTTAGGGAGCTAATCTCTCTAAAGAATTTTCAAGTCTTTACCCCTTCAAGGTTTTTGTACAGTTCTGATAGCCTCTAAACATCCAGCTGATTTCTACAGTGACAGGCCTGTTAAAACCTGTCTTCAAACCAGGAATAGAGCTTGAAACATACCAGTCAAGAGCAACTTTGAGTCTTTTAAGGAATTTATCATCATTTCTTTGTTTTTGGTTAATATCTGAAATAGTTCCATATTACACTTGCATAATTTCTCCAGAGCTGACTTTGAAGGAGGCATTCAGTTCCAGCTAGTTCCATATTTTGGCAAGAACTATAATTCTATATATATATATAAAAACATATTTTAGGGCGCCTGGGTGGCTCAGTGGGATAAAATCTCTGCCTTCGGCTCAGGTCATGATTCCAGGTTCCTGGGATTGAGTGCCACAGTGGGCTCTCTTCTCAGCAGGGAGCCTGCTTCCATTCCTCTCTCTCTGGCTGCCTCTCCGCCTTCCTGTGATCTCTGTCAAGTAAATAAATAAAATTTTTTAAAAAACATATTTTATACCAGTTATTCATGTTTATTAACTAAGATATCACAATACAAATAATACAAACAGTTGCTCTTTATTAATACCTTCAACCAAGATCAAAAAATATGTCATATTTTCTCCAAAAATTTTATATCATCTGATAGGTCAGATATATATAAAATTACATTTAAAGTTTTAAAAATATCAGCAAATATTTTCATTTAAATGCAAATTTGAAAAAAAATCTACTTTTCCAAACACGACTTTTTATCCTATTTTTTTTTAATTTTGTCGACAACTGATAAAATGTTTAGCGAGACTATAAATGTTAGATCGAAAAAAATGATTAATACATGTAGGTTCAAATTATTATGTTCCATTAAAAATGATTTAGTCTTTGATGAACATCTGTTTGTTAATATGTTGTATCCAGATATAGTAAATTAATGATATATATATAAAATTATAGGGAAATGACACCTTCCGTTCCATTATGAGTAGAGCTTTTAAAATGCTATTTGTCACAATCTGTCATCTTGTCATTATGTAGCATTATGTAGCATTTAAAAAATGTATACTCTTCACTTCGAAGTCTTTTAGAAATCTAAAATATGACTTTCTATGGTTTGTGTTTCCATATTCCTTTATTGCCAGTTTGAACAAATCCACATGCTTGGATTCAAAAGTAATAAATTCCTCTTATTTGGAAAAATGATGTTTATTTTTGTTCTCTCACCCTTCACAGGTGGTTTCATTTTAGCACACTTCAGAGTTATAATTTCATGCTTATTAAAAACATTTATTATGATCTACGTAGATGAATGAAACTTTTATTTTATTAAATTATTTTGACAAAAAATCTGGTATTTTTAAAAATATATTTCCTTTGAAGGGTTAATTTAGAACGTTCAGAGAGGATCTAGGAGTGCGGTATTATGCAGTTTTTAAGTAGGTATGAAATGGTTATTTATATGATTGTTTCTTTAAGGCTTATGTATATTGTCCATTATATGCTATAAAATATTTTGAAAGTAAATTTAAGGTATGTTTTACATAGTTTATATTTTGGAAAAAAATTATTGAAATGACTTATGAAATTCAGTATACTCTCATCATTAATTTATTCTGAAATTTACCAATTGTCTATTGAACCTATTATATGGCAGATATTACTTCAGACTACACTGGTAAATGAAATACTTGGCTTTGTAGAACTTTTATTTTCATGGGTGAGACAATTAAAAGCTATAAACCTTAATAAAAATTGCATAGTGCATTCAAAATTGATGAGTATAATGAGGAAAAAGAAAAATTCGATCAGGGTGAGAAAAATCAAGGTTGCTAGGCAGGGGATGGGGAGTTAAAATTTTTAATAGGAAGATCAGGGTAGTTACAATGAAGCTGACAATTGAACAAAGGTATGGAAAGGTGATGAATTTGCCCAGAACTATCAGCAATAAGGTCACTCCAGACAAAGGAATTGGCTATCTTGAAGGCCATAAGGTTGGATCATGCCTGGCATATCTGAGGAATAGCAAGGAGGCCACTGTGAGTGACTGAAGAGTAGCAGGGAAAGAGGTCACAGAGGTTAAATGAGTGGCTAGATCATGTAAAAGCTTAGAAGTCATTGTAAAACTCTGGCTTTTATATTTGGAAACTTACTGTGTGATAGAATTTCTGCTAATAACTGAGAGTTCAAATGTCCATAAAATTTCAAGGATTCTTATTGTAGTAAGACAGAATAAAGAAAAAGAGTTCATATTTTCACATGGTGTAACAAATGCTCGGAGATCCAAGTGTAGGAAGCTATGGGAGCACAGAAAAAGGCACTAAAATCTCGCCAATATATTTGGTAACTGTGACTATATATAAATTTGTATTTTCTAGATTTTTTTATAGTCATGGAATCACACAGTATATACTATTCATTGCCTGGCTTTTCTTTTCTCAGCATCATTATTTTGAGAATCTCCAACTGTAAATAGTTCATTTTGATGTTGAATAGTAATCTCTCTCATTTTTTTTAAAGATTTTATTTATTTATTTGACAGAGAGAGATCACAAGTAGGCAGAGAGGCAGGCAGAGAGAGAGAGAGGAGGAAGCAGGCTCCCTGCTGAGCAGAGAGTCCGATGCGGGACTCAATCCCAGGACCCTGAGATCATGACCTGAGCCTAAGGCAGCGGCTTAACCCACTGAGCCACCCAGGCGCCCCGAATAGTAATCTCTTTAATGAATAGATCATAATTTGTCTTTGCTCTATTGATGGACATTGATGAACATTTCCATTGTTTTCAATTCTTAAAAATAAAGCTGCTATGAAATTCATATACAAGTCCTTGTATGAACATAGGGTTTGTTTCTCTTGGTTAAATGCCTAGAAGTAAAATGGCTATTTGTGTAACTGCAACATATTTTGCATTTAAAAAAATGTTCAGACTATTTTCCAAAGTGGTTGTATCATGATATATGCCAACAACAGTTTAGATTTTTTGTTGCTTCTCAATCTAGCTCAGACGAAGTACAATTAGCCTTTATAATTTTAGCCATTCTAATAGATATGTAAGCATGTCTCATTATGATTTTAATTTGTATTTCTTTAATGTCTAAATGTTGAGAAATTTGTCATCTGCTTATAAGCCATCCATATCCTTTTGGTGACATGTCTCTTCCATTATTTCCTTCACATGTAAAATTGGATACTCTGTTTGGTTATTAGTAAGGTTTTTTATTTTTATTCATTTTTTAATATTCAGAGTAGATGTCCATTATCAGATATATAATTTGCAAATCCCTTCTCCATCTTTACGGTTTCTCAATGGAGCTTTGATAGCTGTGTCTTTCAAGAAATATGCTACTTCTTTCCTGGTACACTGAGGTATGACTAGAACATTATCAATGTTGACCTTTGCAAAGAAAATCATGGCTTAAGATATATGTAGTCTGCAGTTGTTGGGAGTGTTCACCATCCTTGCCTCTAACTCATCTCTCACTGCCCACACATTCAGATATAGGGGAGTATTGATTGACAAAATATTAATTGCCAAATAACACTAGTTGGAGAATAAGAAAAATGCAGGCACCTGATTATATAATATTACTTAAATAAAATATGTTTTTATAAGTGCTATTGGAAGTAAATTCCTCAATACTTTAATCACACAGAATGATGGAATCCTAGATTTTTTTTCTTGTATTTACTAAGAAAATGATCATGCCTCAAGTATATTAAAATGGAATAGGTAAAATTAAAAATTGTTTTAAGTTGATTTGCGTGTGTTGTGCGTATGTGAGAGAGAAAGTGAGAGAGAAATAGAAAGAGAGAAAAAGAGAAAGGGAAAGACAGAGAGGTGGCTGCAGTGAATTATGAGTTGCAGGATAGATTTTAAAGTTTTGTCATTTGCTTTCTACATTTCCTTTTCCTTAGGTTCAAGAGAACAATCAGTAATATCTCAGATGCCTGCTGGTAACATCAGCAGAAAGAGTTAGAGGTTCCCAGAAAATTAAAGATGAGATATAGTTTTCCTGACATAAGAAAAGTCATTTTTTGTCCCCAGCTATTTTCAATGATCTGTACCCCACCTGTGTACTTGCCCAAGCACACTTCTTCCAAAATTTCCTGGGAGGCTCTTACAAAGAAATGCAAAAACCTCACTAGTTAAGGATTTTGAGGGAACAAGGCAATGGGAAAACTAACAGTCACCACCAGACCAGGAAATAGCCTAAGCTATTGAGACAATAAATCAGTGGTAAAACTCCTAGTGCTATTTCAAAAGTAATCAAGGCCTTGCATTCCTTGTCCCAGAAAATGAGTCCAAGACCCCATCTAGTTTATATCTGCTCTTGAAGCCTGCAGAGTCCCTTTCCCTTGTCCAACAGTTACCTCTGCTTTATTCTAACGTTGAAGTTTCTGCCCTCGGTGGAATACAAGCTTCATTCAGGTGAACATGCAATACATATTGCACAAATACATATGTGGATGTGCATGCATCCACAACCTTATGACCAACCATACACGGGATAATAAAACTCTCCCTTCTGAGTATTCATCTTAAATACTAAATAAAAATCTCTCTCCTGTTCAAACAGTCAAGGCTTTGGAACTTATTCCCTGTGATCTCCTTGTATGTTGTAAACAAAGATTCCTTTGTTTGACAACTCCACCTGTTTCTGTGATTCACCAAAGACTGACCTCAGTTAGTTCCGTTACTGTAATGGCTTTCACTACTCTGATTCTACCTCTGCAAGTCTCCAAATTTAACTATTTTTTTCTCCCAATTCCGCATGTTCTTGGCTTTAAACTGCAACTCTGAAGAGATGCTTTGCTTGTTTTAAAAAAAAATCAAGAAAAGGGAGTAGTAGTCAACATTGTTACTTTGAACTTTCTGCCCTAAGGGGCTCTCCTGTTGTTTCTCTTTGACTTCCTGGACTGAAACGACAGAAATTTGGCAACACATCACTCCCCAATCCAGATTACTGACAGAACAGTTTAGACTCTTAGAAAAATATTAGTTTAAAAGATCACCTAATTAAATACTTAAGCATGTAGGGTAATATAGTGGTTTACAAGAAATATATTTTGGTCATCTGAATATTGGGTTTTCAACCATGGCTACTGACTCACAGCTCCTAAAACTCTTGGAATTTCCTGTGATAAGGGTGAGAGAGGTGTGTTTTGTTATGTTAATGAAGTGACCTTCAGACCTCACTCAAGGCAAGGGCTGTTTGCCTGAAGGACCAACCACTTGGTGAAAGCCTTCATAACTTTTTGCCCAACATGCCTCCCCTTCCTCCCAATTCAGGATTATTTGGGGAGGGAAGAGGAGCTGGAGATTAGATCAGCAAATGACAATGATTTAGTCAGTCATGACTATGTCATGAAGCCTCCACAGAAAACCTGAAAGGACTGGGTTCAGAAAGCTTTTAGTTTGTTAAATGTATAAAAAGGCAGGAAGAGTTGCAGTCTTACAGAAGGTAATAGAAGCTCTGTGGCCATTCTCCATACCTTGCTCTGTGCACTTCTTTATCTATCTATTGATTTAAATCTTCTATTATATCTTTTAATAAGCTGGCAAACATAAAGTAAGTATTTTTCTGAGTTTTGTGAGCCCCTGTAGCAAATTAAAAGAACGTAAGAAGTAGGCCATTGGGACCTCCAACCTGTAGTTGCTCAGTCACAAGCACAGGTAATAACCTGGGGCCTACAGTGAGACTGGCATCTGAGATGGGGTTGGAGATAGTCTTGGAGGACTGATCCCTTAACTGATGAAATCTTACGCTATGTTCAGGTAGATAGTGTCAGAATTTAGTTGAATTCTTGGATATCCTGCTGTTGTCTGAAAATTATTTGGCATTGTTGGTATGATGTCCTTGAAAGACCCCCCCCCCATCGTTAAGTAATTAACTGCTCTTTTGTTGTGTAAAAGTACCCCTCCTCCCCTTGCAATGAAAAGACCCTTCCCCCAGGGTTGAATTCAATGTAACTGCTCTTTTGCCTTTCTGTAACCGCTTGGCTTTTAGGGCATGACACTTGACTCCTGTTTGAACAAGATACCCTCTCCTAATAGCCGGGGCATGGTCCCGTAGGTCACGTAGGCAAGGGGGCTGCATGGTCCCCTAGATCACGTAGGCAAGGGGGCTGCATGGTCACAAAGGTCACGTAGACAGGATGCCTTTCTGCCCAGTAATAAGGTCAAACTTCCCCTCTTTGTTTCCCCTTCCCGCTTTTCTCTTCCCGCGAGGGGTGTCTTCCAGGGCCAATCCACTAACACCAAGTATGCCTTTTTCAAAAGTTCAAACTGTCCACCAATCAGTTGCGCCCCACCCAAAACTTGTTTGTACCTTCCTATAAAAGACCCCGCTTCACTCCGGTCGGTGTGCTCGGTTAGCTGGAGCTGCCGACCACCCGCCGGTACCTGCGTGACAATAAACCTCTTGCTGTTTGCATCCAGTGGCAGTGTTGGATTCTTGGGTAAGGGGATCCGCGGTTCTTTCATCCTAAAACCCAAAAAGATATAGCTACCTCAAAATAAGAATAAGGTTGACAGCTTATATATAATAAGTGAGTATATCAGGGATTTAAAATATACCCAATAAATAATGTAAGGAATTAAGGAAAGATTTTGAAATAATAACAAGAATAAGAACCTAGTGGTACTAATAGATTAAATATATGTAATCTAGTTGAATTAAGAATACAATGGATAGAATACGTAATGGATTCAATAGAGATAAGAAGTCACTTAAGGACATAGTCATCTGGATACCAGCAAAGCATTAAAATTATCAATATAAAAGAGGTGTAAGATGTAGGTGATACGTGTGGAACAAAAGCTAGAGAAAAAATTAGATTTCCTTACTACTCATAGCCTGTTGACAAGTCCTTGAAGTTCCTCTGGGGACTCAGCTGCTTCCATGTGGACACATCTACTCAGGGCAAAAAGCATTCTTAGTCCACCCCCCCCAGGATACTGAAAATCTACTTTCACATGTAAAAATTACTTTGGAAACTTCTTTATCTCTATTCCCCACCCCTGCCCTCAAGATATACATTGGCAATCATCTCCCAAGCATATACCCACTGATACACATCAGAAGAGTCTCTTCCCTGAGTTTTTACTAAATAGTAATAAATGACCTTTCCCTAACAATAGCTAGCCCCCTCAAGATCCTGGAAACCTTGTTTATAAAATACCTTGGAGGCTTGTGCTATCCCTAACCTCCTCCCAAATTGAAAGTATATAATCAGCCACTCTTCATGACCCTCTCTCTCTACTCCAAATAAATGAATAAATATTTTTTTAAATAAAATAAAATAAATGACTTTTTTTTAATGAAAGAAGAAAAAGGAAAAAAATATTTGAATATTAATGTACATCTATTTCTCAAGCATAAAATAGTCAAGACACTGGATTAAAACTTACATACAAAAAAAGAAAGAAAATATTCATAACTATAGTTGACTCTATGAATCCCAAACTAGGGCATACATACCAAAGACAAAAAAAAATCATAAGTGTTAGAGAGAAAAAAAATAATTCATTAATAAAGAAACAAGAATCCGACTGACAGAAATTTTTTAAATAACATCAGATATAAAAAAGAATGAAGTAATAGCTTTATTATTTTGAAAAAAATAATCACAAATGTAAACATTTAGATCCTTATAAAATGTCATTGGAATAGGAAGGCATAATAAAAAAAAATATTTTCAGGAATACAGACCACAGATAATTTGCCTTAATTTGTGTAGGCAGCACTTAAATACTAATATTTTAACAGTTAAAATGTACTCTATGACCTATGGGGTGGGGTAAAAGAGGATGACCAAGTCATCTTGAAATAATTCAGTTTTATGAAAAAAGTAAAAAAGTAAAAAGATCAAAAAAAGACTTGAAGAAAAGAGAGATAAAACATATGCATAATAAAAATAAATAAATAAATAAACAACTGGAGTGCCTGGGTGACTTAGTCGGTTCAAGTTGTCTGCCTTCAGCTCAGGTGATGATCCCAGGGTCCTGGGAGTCTGCTTCTCCCTCCCATTGAGAAAAATAATTTGACTTATTTATTTGAGAGAGATAATCTTTAAATTTTACTTATTTATTTGAGAGAGAGTGAGAAAAGAAAAACATGCACACAGGAGGGGGAATAACAGAGGGAGAGGGAGAAGCACCCCACTGAGCAGGGAACCCCCTGCGGGGCTCTATCCCAGGACCCGGGTATTATGACCTGAGCTATAGGTAGACACTTAACTGACTGAGCCACTCAGGTACCCCAATGAATACAATCTTTAAAAATAATAATAATAATAATAATAAGTAATATTTCATATAGTATGATTTTTTTTAATGTAAGACTTGGTATAAAAACAGGATGACATACTTGTCTAATAATAGCAAAAGACTTTGATAAGTTTAGATGCAGTAGTACATAAAAAATTTAACTTCTTTCATTAACTGATAATTTAATTAGATTAAATTAAAAGACATCAAAATTTAGAGAATCTAATAGTCCTGATCTATTAATAAATGTAGCCATCCTGGGATGTAGCCATCCCAAAACAATAGTCTTCAGTAAGTATATAAGCATAAGTTGAACATTTACACAAACAGGCCATTATTTAGGCCAGAAGTATATGCCAATAAATTCCTAGAGTTAAATATCAGGCTATATTTTCCAAGAATAAGGCAATAAAATTAGAAAACAATGACCAAAATATTAAATTCATATAATTGGAAGTTAACTTCATACCTAAAAAGAAATAATACAGCTAATTCAGAAATTTTTAGAATTACAGTACTTTGGTAATATCAACTCTCAAAATGAGTAACGGACAGGTGGGGCTAGGGAGGAAGAGATCCATAGGGAACTTTGTGAACAGGCTCTCAGAAATCCCCAAAATGTGGTGTGGGAAAACCAGAGTAAAGAGATAAATTGGACCACCCTATCCCAGGGAAGAGCACCCTGATCTAGGCATGTGGGATGGAGGACCACCCTGCCCTAGGTGTATGGAGTGGGTCATGTGGGGTGGGTGTCTCTATGATAAACACCTGTAACCAAAAAAGAATAATCAGACCCTCAAAAGGAGGTAAGCCATTGCAGGAGTTATTGATAGAGATGTTAAAAGGATTAAAGTTGCCTGGTTACCTTTTTATAAAAAATAAACCCTGAAGGCACTCATTGTTAACTGTGTGGGGACCCCTCTTAGTTGTGAGAGCTTTTTCTATATATTCACTTGATAAACTTCTGTCACTTCCTCACTCTCCATTGCCCACGAGATTCCTTCTTTGACTCCAAGAGACAAGAACCTAGCTCTCCCACATCATTCCCTAGAGTTAAGTATCAGGCTATATTTTCCAATGATAAGGCAATAAAACTAGAATAGAATGACCAAAATATTAAGTCCATGTAACTGGAAGTTAACTTTATACCTAAAAAGAAATACAGCTAATTCAGAAATATTTAGAATTACTGTACTACGGTAATATCATTTGTGAAAATAAGTGACAATAATTAAAGGTATGAAAGAAATCTAAAGGTTTAATTGTATTAATTCAAAAGAAAAACAAAACAATACAACAAAAACACCAAAGCATAAAACAACAAAACAAAACAAAAAGAATATAAAGGCAAAACCTAAGAACGACAGCAGTCATAACAAAATATTATAGAAACAAGCAAATTTTTGGAATAGATTAATAAGAAAGATTTGACCAATGAGTACTGGTCAGGAATACTCAGAGATGATGAAGATAAAATAAAATACTAAATGAAATGTATAAAAACTAAATTATAGACCTAAGAGACTGATTAAAAATGCTTCTAGAAAAAGAGTCTCATTTGAAGACAATAAAATTAATAGCACCATAGAGAAAACTGTATTTGTGACATAGGGGATCAATTAGAGATGATAAAGTATTTCCTTAAATATCAAGATAACAATTAGACTCAGTGGCTCAGTCAGCTAAGCCTCTGCCTTCACCTCAGATCATGATCCCAAGGCCCTGAGACTGAGCTTGACTCCCTGCTTGGTGGGAAACCTGCTTCTTCTTTTCCCTCTCCCTCTGCAGCTTCCCCTGCTTGTGCTTGTTCTCTCTCTCTCTCACTCTCTCTCTCAATAAATAAAATTTTAAAAGTTAAAAAAAATTAAGAAATAAGCATCAAAGATTAATCCATAAGGTAAAAATATTTATTAAAGTGATTAATTAATTTATATTAAAATTAAATATTTCCTTGCAATTAAGTGCAGTGTGGAGAAAAAGTTAATAGACAACTGACATAGGAATGAACAATACTTAAAATATTTAAAACTGACAAGGAATTATTAGATTTAGACTCCATGATGATCTCTATGTATGTGCATATAAAACACCTTAAAATACTTTGTAGGAATGTGCTACAGGAAATTAAAGAGACAGGGAGATAAAGGGGGAAAAATAGCTCAACTTGAAATGACTAGTTGGCTGCCACTGTGTTTTATTTACATTTTCCACCACTTTTTTGGTCAATGAAATTATTTTACATGTATCTATTATTATCTTGTAGGACATGTTACACTAATATCATTATTAATGAAGTTGAGAATAAGAATATGATGCCTCATTTCATCATAATTGTTAAAAATGATCCCTAAGCTGGTAAATGCAGGAAGCCAGAAACAAACAAATAATAATTAGCACCAGTTCAAAAGCTTGTCCACCTGGAACCTGTAAGAAAATCCAACTAGATCCTGAAAATAATGAGTGATTTGAGGAAACTGGACAGGAATATAGATTTCCAGATGCTTTTTACTTATAATGGCAATAGCAACTTAGACAAGGTAATGGAAAAAAATCTATTAATTGGCAGTAGGAAAATTATTTAAAAAATATAAACCATAAGCCAATGAACTTGGAAAAATTATGAAGAATCTACATAAACATAAAATGAAACAATATATATTTGCCAAGGCACATTCACATTTTAAAAAATAAGTTGAAAGGGGAACAATATGCCATAATACATATATCAATGTTTTTCATAGAAGTTTAGTATAAAAAATAAACATTTTAAATAATTTATTTGGAAATTGATATCACATATCTGAAAAACTTGGAAGAAGAAATGGATAACCATGACTAAACAAATGTAGCAGAAAAATGATTTACAATAATAGATAAAAGCTATTCAAAAATGTAGTGAATATTGGCCAAAGCTTAGAAAAATCGATAAAATATAAAATGTAAAATGAATTCATGAATGAAAAACAGAATCCCATTAAATCTAATTTGGAAAGAACTAATATATTTTTTTTTTTGCCTGAATCTGCTCTGCCTTTCATTAGGTGGGACACTGACCAAGCCCACTCAGCTCCTCTCTCATGCCCATTAATAGAAAAGTCAGGAACATTAATTACTTCTGGGATGAATTTTAACCACTGTGGATAGGATGCAGAAGCCAGTGGGTTAAACAGATTCTTTCTTGTTTCAGGAAAATAATTCTGAGATGTATTCTGTGCATTAGGATTGATGCTCAGTTGTCCACAATCATAATCCACTCAGTCTGAACTCATATATGTTTCTCCTGGACCACTTAGCTCTTCTCATTCTCTCCTCTTCCACGTGATCAAATCCCAAAATAATTATTTAGGTTGTGTATGCAAGTCCTGATTTTGAAGGGAAACTCAGTTACAGAAAGAGATGAAAATAAAGATACAGGGAAAAAAATGGGGCACTTGGGTGACTCAATTAGATAAGCAGCTGACTCTTGATTTCAGCTCAGGTTGTTATCTCAGGGCGATGAGATGAAGCCCCTTTAGGCTCTGTGCTGGGCAAGGAGGTTGCTTAAGATTCTCTCTTCTTATCCCTTTCCTTCCACCCCTCACCTCCCATGCTGTCTTTCTCTTAAATAATAAGCACTTCTGAACTATCTTAGATTCTGTACCTTCTCTCCAGTCATGAACCTATCACTGTCTTTAACTCTTGAAAACTTCATTAGACAAATTAATGTGATGAAGGAAGCAATATGAGAAAGCCTATTAATCTGATGAGCATGGAACTGAACAAACCCTATAGATACTTTCCCTTTGATTTCTAGCCTATCAATACCTACAGTGAGTCACATACACTCAAGATTATTGTTTTTATTGTATACTTCATATATTCATTAATTTTTGACTCATTATCATTTTGTTGAAGTGTTAAACTATGGTAATAAACAAACTTTTAATTAACTTTTCCTCCTAGGATACAAATATAACTTGCACTTGAGCTTTAGCTAATTTTATGTTCTAAAATTGCCAAAACACAATGATCAAGGTTTCTAGATTATTTACTGTATTTTCTACTATATAATATTGTTCTATCTCTTCTGTATAAAGAAAATGAATGCTTGGGGCTCTTGGGTGGCTCAGTGCGTTAAAGCCTCTGCCTTCTGCTCAGGTCATGATCCCAGAGTCCTGGGATAGAGCCCCACATCAGGCTCTCTGCTCAGCAGGGACCCTGCTTCCCTTCCTTTCTCTCTGCCTGTCTCTCTGTCTACTTGTGCTGTCAAATAAATAAATAAAATCTTTAAAAAAAGCAAATGAATGCTTGATAACTAAATGAATGCTTTTCTGAATAAATTAAATAGGGCAATAGCATTTTATTTTATCATGCTTTACATATTAAACTATAATATTATATCACTAGTCTACAAATAATCTACTCACATAGTGATTTGGAAGCTTTTATTTTTTTTATTATTTTTTTTTTAGATTTTATTTATTTATTTATTTGACAGAGAGAGATCACAAGTAGGCAGAGAGGCAGGCAGAGAGAGAGAGGAGAAAGCAGGCTCCCTGTGGAGCAGAGAGCCCGATGCGGGACTCGATCCCAGGACCCTGAGATCATGACCTGAGCCAAAGGCAGTGGCTTAACCCACTGAGCCACCCAGGCGCCCGATTTGGAAGCTTTTAGCAAAAGAATTCTTCCTCCTGATTGTAGTATAAAAGCCACAGAAATATACAGAAGACTCCCAGGATAGAAAGTTAAATCCAGTTATCCGTGATGCCTTGAGTAGGACCTGACCTATGTATGTCCTGGGATGCACTAGTAACTGTTACATGTGATAGGATTATATTTAATATATACAGTTTCATTTACTTCACAAAGGAGATATAAATTTGAGAATAAAATATTTGATGAATCTATAAAGTCTATATCTATTTGTAACCAATGTGGTAGAATTAAGATGTTAATTTGAAAAAAAAATTTCATTGAACACATACACATATTCAATTGTTTTTATATATATAAACAGCATTATTTTTTTATGTAAATAAATGCATTGTCAGTAAAATCCATTTACTTATCAATCATAAGGGTACTTTTAAGTACTAAGAATAAGAAATATGTGAAAAGATAAGTGTTCAAGAGTGCAGTTTGTGGTAATTAATACAATATGATAGGCTCATAAAAAAGATATATTACTTGAACTTAAAAGCTTCTATAATTAAGCAATGACCACTTGAAATTTGTAATTAGTCTTGCTGCAGTTTTTCCTTGCACTTATTGCCCTTCCCCAGAAGTTCATTAAGAATTTCTGTGAATGTCCTTATGTTTAATCTCATTCATAGATTCCACTGCTGCTCACAAAACAAAGCCAAAAAGAGAGGTGACTCTATGTGGCACTCCATCCACAAGCAATACATTCATAAATAATTAAAAAGCTCTCTACTTCATTTGTTACCCATTCAGCTGATAATTTAAATGAGTAACTGAGGCCATTTTATCAGCACTTTTAATAGAATGCGACTCAGAAACTTCACAGTGTTATTTAAGAAGAAATGCTCATGTGTTAAGGTTTTTATTTTTTTTTAATCAACAAAATAATTTTCAAATATTAAAACCAAATGTCTCCTTTTCCTCCAAGTTTCCTTGCTACGTCAAAGTTATAAATAAATACATTACAATCGTATTTTGAGTAGTAGATAAAAACAAATGTTTTGAGGGGCGCCTGGGTGGCTCAGTGGGTTAAGCCACTGCCTTTGGCTCAGGTCATGATCTCAGGGTCCTGGGATCGAGTCCCGCATCAGGCTCTCTGCTCCACAGGGAGCCTGCTTCCTCCTCTCTCTCTCTCCCTGCCTCTCTGCCTACTTGTGATCTCTCTCTGTCAAATAAAAAAATAAAATCTTTAAAAAAAACAAATGTTTTGAAACTGTCTGTGGGTTGAGAATCTGGGTTAACTGATCTCAATGTATTTAGACTTTATTAGATGGTGGTTTTTAGACTATTTAAAAATACATGCTCAGATAATGACAACATTATTTTATTCATTTTAATAAATAAATTATTTTATTTAATTATGTTTAGATATTTATTTATTAAATTAATGATTTAATATTTAACAATCTAAATTTGAAATATTTTAAATTCTAAAAAATAGTTATTTAATTAAATCGATATATTTAATATAAATATTTAATAAATTATTTAATCATTATTATAATTATGCAATACATTATGTATTGTTTAATAATTGCATTTTAATAAATAAATAAATAAATGTATTATTTACATTATTTTATTTTACTTTATTTTATTTAGTTGACAAAGAGAGGGAGAACGCAAGCAAAGGGAGCTGCAGGCAGAGGGAGAGGGAGAAGTAGGCTCCCAGCTGAGCAGAAAGTTCAAACTGGGGTTCCATCCCACGACCGTGGGATCACCACCTGAGTCAAAGGCAGATGCTTAACTGACTGAGCCATCCAGATGCCCAAGGCTTTGTATTCTTTGCTTCTAAATATTGATGCTGCTTCATCTCTGGAGTTAGTAAATTGATGCTGAGAATTCATATCAAAGAATTGATAGTAGCTGTTAAGCAGAAACATGTAATTTACGGGAAAAAAAAAGAACAGAATGAAGAGAAAGGACAAAAGTCAAAAGCATATTAATATAAAATTTAATTAGATAAATAAAGCTGGTATTCCTGAAGGGGGCTAATAAAAGAGCTGCAAAGAGCTGATAGGATTAGGAAAATTGTCCACTCCTGGTCATTTCATAATTTTAAACTATTCCTTATTAATAAATATACTTAGTTCCAGAAACACAACCACATAAGGACATTTCCACCAAGTTTCCTCTAACAGCATTTACAAATTAGACGTTCAAACAATGTAGTTTTTTACATGTTGCATCTGTATCTTAAAGTTTAAACACTTTCTGTGACACATTTTCTAACAATGAAAATATATATATATATATATATATATATATATATATATATATATATACCTTATCCCTAAATGGAAAAAATATATATATATATAGAAACCTTATCCCTAAATGAAACCTTTCTTTGTTTATTAGCTTAAATAGGTAAATTAGCAACAACAACAACAACAAACAGCTAATATTATAGAGGTAGGAACAATTTACCTTTTCATTCATTGCTATTTTCTAAAAATTCCTATTTTATTTTTTCTCAAGTCTGTCATAATAATTTTCTAAATCTCCTGCCTTATTCAATTTTTTTCTTTTAGTGGAAATCTCTATTTCATATTTATTTTCTCTTCCTCCACTCTTTGCTCTAATAATTCAATGTATTATTAGATTTTCTGTTTTTCTCTTTATCCAGATATATCTTTTCTTTCTTTCTTTCTTTTCTAAATAATTTGATTTGCTGGCATTTTACATCAGTACATGCTTTCTTATAAATGTTAGAAATGTCTGTGGAACTTCTAGAAGAATAAACTTTTTTACCTTTAAGAAGTTTACAGTCTAGAGTGCCTGGGTGGCTCAGTTGGTTAAGTGTCTTCCTTCAGCTTAGGCCATGATGCCAGGGTACTAGGATCCAGTCCTGCATCAGCTGCCTGCTCAGCAAGGAGTCTGGTTCTTCCTCTCCCTCTGCCCCTCCCTCTCTCTCTCTAATAAATAAATAAAATCATTTAAAAAAAGACTTACTGAAATCTGAGACTGAATTACTAAATTCAGTCTTAATATAAGACAGCTAAACAAAGCAATGATCACAACTGGAAAATTTATTCAGATCATGGTTTAACATTTTTGGTTGACACAGGACCTCTTTCAGTAACAACTTTCCCTAAATATCAATTTCTTTTTAAGGCAAAAAATTTTGACAAGAAATCCAGATCTTCTCATCATTTTCATATCAATTTAATGTGACATCCTCGGAGTATATAATCAAATATGTAATTATTCTATCTGTTGCCTTGTATATTGCCTGTATCTTTTTCAGACTCAAAGTTCCATTGAGGTAGAGTTTTTTTTGTTCTGTTTTTAAAGCAGAGATTTTTAAAGTGTTTGATATATACAAGATGCTTAATAAGTGTTTACAAAACCTATGTATTTCAGAAGCCTTAAACAGGCTTTAAAATAATGTAGGTGATATTAGTAGTCATATCAAACAATTTGTAGGTTTCAGTCATGTAAATAACTACATTTCTCAGAGACAGAGAAACATACAAATGATCTGGGTCCAGTAGGATAATGCTAGCATGTGTTGTAAATTCTCTTATATGACCTTATTCTTGCAAGAATTGGTTATGTGGCAGAAAAAAAGGTATCACTATCTTATACTTTATGATTTAAAGAGATTTATGGAAGTTGTTAATTTCTTACACTACCCCTTTGTTTCAGTGGACCCAATTTCTGTGGTAATGGTGAGAGGAAAGTAGGCAATTTAGGCAGCAGCAAAAATCTCCTACAAGGCACTATAAAATAAGGCTTGTTCTAGATCATGGGTCTGTCCAAAGGGGAATGTTAAGGGGTAGAATGGATGATGGATGCATTGTGGACTTATAACTATAAGATTAATACTGTTATGCCCCAATAATGGGTCTATGATTAAAGGAGCGAGACTGATGTAAAGCGAAGGTCAAGCAAAGCCTTATTTCATGCCAAGCATCAAGAATCTAACCGAACGTTCAGAGCCACACCTCTTATGAGAGAAGGCAACCCTTCACTGTTTCACAGTCTAGCTTTTAAGGGCAAAGGCCATGAAGTCAGGCCTGGCCACGCACAGGTGACCAATGAGATTTTAACACACACAGGAAACTCCACAGTGAGGCTAGGTGACCAATTGAGGTTCAATTTATCCTAGTATAGACATTTGACCCAGCCTATTACACCTTGATTAGGATTGGTGCCAAAACGGTTCCCAAAGGGCAGAGGAGTGGGGCATACTCCTTAGTATCTAAGGAGACAATATGCAAACACCGCCCCCCCCTCCCGCTGATTGATGTCTCCACCTGGCCTGACCCACCCTTGTATATGGGCTTTGTTACCTGGAGCTGATTTCCAGGTCTTGTTTTTAAGTGAATCCCCTGGGGGAAGGGGAGCAAGGACAGTTTCAGGGTTAACCGCAATGGAAGCCTCTTGCTAATATATAAAAATATAAAATAGGTCCTTACATTACAACAACTCAGTAGGGAAAGTCCCTGTGTGGTGATAAAAGAAGTGATGTAACTTGCATTGCACATTTTATTTTTAAAACGTGTAAGTTGTATTTTTCCCTGCCATGACATCATACTTTATCTTCATCTCTGTCTACTAGTTTAAAACTAGTTAAACAAACTCAACAATTTTTTAAAAAAATATTTTATTTATTTATTTAAGAGCAAAAGCCAGAGAGAGAGAGAGAGAAAGAGCGCATGAGCAATATGGGGCTCGATCCCAGGACTCTTGAGATCATGATCTGAGCCAAAGGCAGACACTTAACTGACTGAGCAAACGAGACTCCCACAAACTCAACAATTTTATAAAATTTTTATTTGTTGGGGTGCCTGGCTGGATCAGTCAGTAAAATATGTAACTCTTGATCTTGGGGTTGTATGTTTGAAATCCACCTTGGGTGTAGAGGTTTTTAAAAATAAAATCTTTAAAAAATTTTTTTTTTCATTTTTATATTTAAGCCGTTGTATGGCAGTGTTGATCACTATATTGTACACCTGAAACTAATATTAACCTTATTTTAACTAACTGGAATTTAAATAAAAACTTTAAAAATAAAATAAAAATAATAATCATAAAAATAAAAAGAGGAAAAATTATTTGGCAGGCAATTTTCTTAATTGAATTATTATTTATTATTATCATAGTCTGTGTGTGTCGGTGGGAAGTGGCTGGTATTCCAGTGAGTTCCATATCTGTGTTACACTGAGGTCCATGTCTGTAGTCAGTCTTTTTTTTTCTTTTAATTTATTTTCAGTGATCCAAAATTCATTGTTTATGCACCACACCCAGTGCTTCATGTAATAAATTCCCTCCTTAATACCCACCACTGGGCTCACCCAACCACCTGCCACCCTCCTCTTCAAAACCCTCAGTTTGTTTCTCAGAGTCCACAGTCTCTCATGGTTTGTCTCTCCCTCCGATTTCCCCCAGCACACTTCTCTCCATCTCCCAGTGTCCTCCACGTTATTCCTTATGTATTGAGTCTTATAAAAACTTTTATTTCTTTCCCTATTCTGCTTTGCATATGCTTATCTTAGATGTTAAAATGTTATAAACCCTCCTGCCTGGTCCATTTTCTCTCTCTTCTCTCATGATTTCTCATGCTCTCCCTGCCAACCCCACATGCCTTACAATATCTGGATATGACTAATTTCTTCCTGAGCTACTTTATTCTACTCTGCCATATGGTTGCCCTTCCTTCTTCTGTACCATAACTTCTATCCCCTGCATTTGTGCTTTAACAATACCTAATTCTTTTCACTACATCTGTATCTTTGAGGTCAATACTCAGTAGTGCAATCGCTGGGTCATAGGCTAGCTCTATTTTACTGGAAAGAAGGGCCATATGCACCCCAGTGTTCATAGCAGCAATGTCCACAATAGCCATTCTGTTGAAAGAGCCAAGATCCCCTTCAACAGACAAACGGATAAAGAAGATGTGATCTATGGATACAATGGAATATCACTCAGCCATCAGAAATGATGAATACCCAACTTTTGCATCAACATGGATGGGACTGGAGGAGATTATGTTAAGTAGAGAAAGTCAATCATCATATGGTTTCACTTATTTGTGGAACCTAAGGAATAGCATGGAGGACATTAGGAGAAGGAAAGGAAAAATGAAGTGGGGGCATTGGAGGGGGAAATGAAACATGAAAAACTATGGACTCCAAGAAACAAACTGAGGGTTTTAAAGATGAGAAGGATGTGGGGATGTGTGAGCCTGGTGATGGGTATTAAGGAGGGCACATATTGCATGGGGCACTGGGTGTTTTACACAAACAATGAATCATGGAACACTACTTCAAAAACTAATGATGTATTGTATGGTAACTAACATAACATAATTTTAAAAAAAAGGAGGGGGACAATACCTAACACTCAATATTTGCTAGTTTCTTGTTTACCTCCTTTTAAGAGTAAGCTCATTAGTGGTTTTTTGTTTGTTTGTTTGTTTTTGTCTCAACTAAAAGAAGAAAAATAATACACATTATTTTGAAAACTTTTTGAACAGTGTACAAACGTTAGTCAAGTCCACAATGTCTCATCTCTTCTTCCTCCTAACATGGCTAAGTTGAAAAACCCTTTATCTGGGAAAAGACCATTCTCCTGCCACCTTGTGTAAGATTTTGGCTTTAGCTTAGATTATCCTTTCTTTCCTTTTCTGAAAATAAGTTGAAAATATTAATAGCCTCAGTTTCTTCTTCCAAAATATGACTGCTTCTTTACCAAGTGAAAAAGCAACTCATTTTGACCATAGTAAACAGCTTGGACCTACTTTTTTTGGCTCACTGTTTTAGTGAGACAAGTGGAGTGAAGATGACACACCATTTCCAAATGTATTCATAATTGGTAGACCATACTTCTAACTTGAAGTTTTGTTGCCATTAAACTACGACCAGAATCGCTATAATTACAGAGGTAAATTCTTTATATTTACTATATTTGAAATTACCATATAATACCAAAATAAAATTATGATTATGTGAAGAGTCTGTAATATTAAGAAGATGACTTTGAAATTATTGCTTATCTAAATGAAATTTCCCATTTTATAATCTTGTATAAGCTTCCATTGTCATTTCCTATTATAATCTATTGGAAGGCACTCTTATTTTCCCTTAAGTGGGAAGTCAAATGTGGAACAAATTCATCCCAAAGGAACTGATTCTATATTCCACTGAAGACCAGGTGGCTTCCATGTGGCATTTTGCCTCTTGCATATTGTTCATCTCCTACAACAAATGGGGGTATGCTCTTTAGTAAACTAATTCAACTCAATTAGAGACATTGTCTTCAAGGGATAACATCATAGAGACTAGAATCAGAATCATACTTTTGGGAAAATTGGGCCCAGGTTTTTTGTTTTGTTTTGTTTTGTTTTAAGATTTTATTTATTTATTTGACAGACAGAGACCACAAGTAGGCAGAGAGGCAGAGAGAGAGGGGGAAGCAGGCTCCCTGCTGAACAGAGAGCCTGATGCAGAGCTCGATCCCAGGACCCTGAGATCATGGCCTGAGCCAAAGGCAGAGGCTTAACCCACTGAGCTACCCAGGCGCCCCTGGGCCCAGGTTTTGATGGCTTCTTTCCTCAATCTTATAAAACCTATTTGAACTCTACTGGATGCCAATCTGCTTAAAAATATTTGGTCCCTTGTAATTTTAACCTTCCAGAGTTCAATGCACCTGATTCATGTAATATCCTATAGTATTTTTGTCAAAGGAAGACTCTCAAAGTGTGTTTCTTGGGAGACACTTTTCAATTGGTTGCTTACATTTCTGCATTTATTATTTGTTCTAGACCGTCCTTTGAAGATGGTTGTATTGAATAGACTTGGAGGACAGAAATAGTATCTTTTTTTTTAACTTAACCTGTTGTGTTTGCAAATATTATCTGCCTCTGTTTTGATTCTTCTTGTGGGAACTGAGGCTCAGAACTGATATATAACTCCCACCCCTACACACACACACACACACACACACACACACACACACACAGAAACACACACACACACAAATACTGTTAATATTCTGGCTACTTCTAATGCTGTGAATAATAAACTATATTATTTCTGAACCATGAGTCTGCGTCTTCTATCAACACCCAAGAAACCACGGCAGACTCATACACCAGCTTTCAAATAAGGGAAAATAATCTCAGATGCTTTATATTTTTTGATAGTGTTACCTACTTCTGAACATATGACTGAACACATATAAAGCTGGAGCCATGACCATTTAGAGCTTCTTCTGTGGAAGAACTATGCATTCACTAGTAAACAAAAGTAGTTTTATCTTTTTTTTTTTTCCTCCTGGACACCATTTCCTCTCTCACACTGTTGCTCAAATTGGATGGAGTCTAAGGTCCTTTGAGGAAATTTTTGTTTAATGACTCAAAATAAAATAGGAAGAGTCTAAAGTGCTAAAATTAATTCTAGATAAAAGGTATAAGTCATGCCAGAAAGGATAGTAATTTTATCTAACAACTGCCTGTTCACCCCTTATTTGTTCATTAACTAATCTCCAAATTCCTGACTAAATCCCTTTTGTAAGCCAGAATGTGAGCTAAAAACTGGGATTTTAAAAAATTTTCATTTGAAATCCAGTTAGTTAACATATATGGTTGTATTAGTTTCATGTGTACAATATAACATATAGCACTCGGTGCTCATCATGACAAGTGCTCTAATTAACCCCCATCACTTATTTAATCCATCACTCCTTTCAGATCCTCTCAAGTAACCATCAGTTTGTTCTCCGTTATGAAATGTCTGTTTCTAGCTTTGTTTCTCTTTCTATGTGTTATTATTTTCCCCTTTGCTTGTTTGTTTTGTTACTTTTATTCCATATATGAGTAAAGGTATTTGTCTTTCTCTGACTTATTTCACTTTTAGCATTATACTGTCTAGTTCCAGCCATGTTATTGCAAATGGCAAGATTTCAGTCTTTTTTATGGCAGAATAATATTCCATTGTATATACATACCACTTATTCTTTATTTATTCATCAATTGATGGATACTTGGGTTCTTTCCATATCTTAGCTTTACAAATAATGCTGCTATAAACATAGGGGTGCTAGCATCCCTTTGAATAAGTTTTCTTAAATTCATTGGGTAAATACACACCAACAGGATTGTTGGATCACAAAGGACTTCTATTTTTAAATTTTATGGACATTCCATACTGTTTTCAAATATGGCTGTATCAGTTTGCATCACCACCAACAGTTCACAATTGTTACTTTTTCTTTTTTTTAAGATTTTATTCATTTGACAGAGAGAGATCACAAGTAGAGAGAGAGAGGAGGGAGCAGGCTCCATGCCTGGCAGAGAGCCCAATGTGGGACTTGATCCCAGGACCCTGAGATCATGACCTGAGCTGAAGGCAGAGGCTTAACCCACTGAGCCACCCAGGCAGCCCCCACAAGTGTTACTTTTTCACATCCTCTCCAACCCCTTTTGTTTCTTGTAGTGTTGATGTTAGCCATTCTGACAGGTGTGAGGTGGTATCTCTTTCTAGTTTTGCTTTGCGATTTCCTGATGATACATGATGATGGACATCTTTTCATGTATCTACTGAACATTTGAATGTGTTCTTTGTGGAAACACTTGTTCATGTCCTCTATCCATGTTTTTATTGGATTATTTGTTTTTGGATGTTGACTAAAAACTGGATATTAAGTAACACACAAGACAGGTTTCCTTGAGCTTAAATTTTATTTGCATGAGTATCATTAACAGGAAAAAATATGCATATGTGTATGTACAAGTGTGTTTATGTATACATCTATCTATCTATCCTCTATCCCCTGTCTTCTAATTGTGGTAAAACCTGTAAGGTGGGGAATGGGATAGTCTGAAGAAATATGCTGCTGGATATGTTGGGTAAGCAAATTTAATTGCACTCAGATGCATTGGATATAAGTGAATCACTCAAATGAGTTATTTAATATTATATAGAAACAAATTAAAATTTTATGTAGTTGAAAATAATAGGTAGTTAAAATAATTTTTGTTGTTTGTTGTTTTTGTGTCTCTTTTGTTTATATATACTATGGTGTGAATGTTTATGTCTCCCAAAATCATATTACAAAATCTAACTCTGGAAGTGATAGTATTAAAACATAGGCGCCTTTGGGAGGTGATTAGGTTATAAGTGGGATTACAGTCCTTTTAAAGGAGACCCCAGAGAGTTCTCTTGATTCATTCATCATGTACGTTTACAGTGAGAAGATAGCCATCTATGAGGAAGTGGGCTCTCCCTGGATCTGCCCATTCCTTAATCTTGAACTTCTCAGTTCTAGAACTGTGAGAAATAAATTCCTGTTCTTTATAAGCTATTCAGTCTATATCATGTCCGTTATAGCAGCCTGCATGCAGAAGGACACTATGACCTAAAACGAGAGCAATAAATATAAAGTTTCAGTAAAGTCAGTTGGTACAATGTTTTTTTACTTAGAGAAGACATGCTGCTTCATGTTAAACCTTGATATTGTATATGTTTCTTGAAGGGCCACTTCTTACTCCTTTGTGTGTTTTCCACAAAGTCCAGGATGATGCCTTACATAAAGGTAATATTTTATAAATACTGTTGGAAATATATACTTCTCTAAAATCTTATTTTGCCTACAGATTACTTGGATCCACTTTGCCTTGTGTAGAATATTTGAAATATATTAAGAACAGAATGTCTCTCTAAATAACATTTAGAATCATCATTAAAAGATTGGTAGCAGACTGAAGGAAAAGTCCAAGAAGCTGGCAGAAGCAAAGGACCAAATTTTTGACCTGGCAGAAAAGGATTGGTAAATAAGGAAACAAATCCAAAGAAAGAAGGAAGAATGATGAAACATGACAATGAGCTTAGGAAAGTCATTGACTCCAAGGAATAGAAAGAGGTGCTTATTGTAGGAGAAGTAGGAGTGAGAGAAAAAAAAAGAGGGCTGAACATGGATTTGAGAATTCAGAGCTAAAACTGTCCCTCATCTGGGAGCAGAAACAGAGATCCAGATTCAGAGGCAAGGAGGACTCACATCACCATCCACAGAAGCATAGAACAACAAGACATAGTTTCATTCCCTCTGCAAAAGCTATCAATGGAGGAATTCTCTTTACCTAAATATACGTGGGAGTGTAGTTTGTACATAGCCAAGTCACTTACCTCAAGAGGACAAACTATACCAGCTCTCGAAGCAGGCCAGATAGCTCAAGCAACACCAGCCCAAGCCAAAATCCATTTCCCCTGCATTTGTGAACAATGACAGAGCAGTGGTTCACGTCTAGAACTAGGACGTATTCAGAAGTCAAAGATTGTGTCATGGATTGTGCCTATCAGTTCAGAGGCGTCCTTCAGCTCAACTCATGATCCCAGGGTCTTGGCATCGACTCTGTTCTCAGGTTCCCTGCTCAGGGGTAAGTCAGCTTTTCCCTCTCCAGCTCTACACCCTGATTGTGATCTCTCTGTCTCTCTGTCAAATATGTGCATGTGCATTGTTTGACAAAAAGACAAAAACATAACCGGGGTACAAGGATTGACTGTGGCCAGGGGATGTTTTCTTTAATTTGGACCTAGATCTCTATGGAAGGCAGCCAGGTTCAGAGAACCTCCCACCATCCTCAAATGCCAGACCTTCACTCAGAGCTCCAATGTTCATTCTCCAGTTCCTTGTCTTCCTGAATATCCTCACCAACCTGTAGCATACGCTGTCTGTGGCTCTCTAATGGCCCTTTGTTGTCCCACTGTTCATCTTCTGCTGCCTCCATTAGAACACGCCCATCTTCCACAAGAGGCATTGTTTGCTTATCCCATGAAACCATTTGGGGGATGTTCATGAGAGGGTGAAGGCAGGCTTGTGCTGTCACATCTACATGTACTTCTCCAGAGGGTATCTGCAGGACCCTGTGGGAATGCTCCAGGTTCTTTGACATTTGAATCCTCTTCAATGCGTCCTTTTGAAGATACAAGTTGTCTTCCTGAAACGGGTACGGACGTCTTTCAGATGGCTTCTTGGGCTATGGGTCTTTTCCAACATGCTCCATGCTTGCTCCTGTGGACTCCAAGTACATGAGTCCATTCTGGACCTAAGGTTCTAGGATGTAGAATCTGCCTTTGGTACATCGTCAGTTTTGAAGATTTGGAAGTCATTTTGGCTCGATTTCTAGAGACGCTACAAGTACTCGTTATAAGGGCCGCTAGGCCAGAGGGAGTCATTTTGTGTTTCAGCAGTAAACTTATATTGAACCCATGCAGTAAACTAAATTGACCCTACTCCTCCCAGAGGAGCTTACTCTCAACGCCTAGATACAAGGGTGAATCAGGCCAGGAGAAGACATCCCATTAGAGGGGCACGCATATATCTACTAGGGTAAATTGAGATCCAATTGTCCACCCATGTGTTACCTAGCATTTTTGTTTTTGTGGTGTAGCAGACTTAGCATGACTGTGCAGTTTTTTCTGTATTGTTATCTCATTGGCCAACTCTGTATAGCCTGGCTAAACTACCGCTATAAATGTTAGTCTGTGAGGCTGGGAGTGGTCGCCTCTTTGCAAGAGAAGGCCCTGACCGGTCAATATGATTCTCGATGCTTTGTGCAAAATTAACGTTTGCTTGAACTTCACTTTGTATCAGTCTCGCTCCTTTGAATAAGGACCCTATCTTTGGAGGGCCACCCGAATTCAAATGATGAGAACTGAAACAGCATTGGAATTTTTGGAAAAGCCTCTGGAGGTAAGATCATGGGATCCTGCATGGAGCTGCAGGCTATGGCCCACTGGTAGAAGTTGGCAGCAGCCATGCTCCCCAGAGCTGGTGTGGATGCGGAGATGCCCCATCCTCTGCTGGTAGATCGTATGGGGGTTCAATTCCCCCTGGGTGGTCAGGGGGTTCGAGTCCCCCTAGATGGTCAGGGGGCTCGAGTTCCCCTTTGCGGTTAGAGGGGGTTCAAATACCCCTAGGTGAACTCCAGGGGGTTCGTCCCCCTGGATAGTCAGGGGGGTTCGAGTACCCCTAGACATTCAGGGGGTTCAAGTCCCCCTGGGCGGTTTGGGGGTTCGAGTCCTCCTAGGCGATCAGGGGATAAAGAAAGCCCCCACCAGTGGCAGGTTATGGGTAAGAATCGTTGGGCCTATGGTTGCCTTTGCCTGGTCCTTTTGTTGTCTGTTGTATTGTTTGTTATGATTGAAGGAATGGGGCAAGCAGAGAGTAAAGGGACTCTGACTTTCATCTCTCTGTTCTTCATAATAGATGTGAGGCTTCTCACTCACTCATTTCGTGTGTTAAGGGCTATGACTGTAGCCAACTGGGGTTAGTCTAAGAGTGAGTTAAGGTGCCCATGCTGAGGCTCATTGGAGCTGAGCATGGAATATGAGTGCCTAATGGACCACTATTGGTAAGCAGAACTGGCACTGTGGGATGAACCGACCTTGAGCCAAAGACTTTAAAAAATATTCCCCAGCAGCTGCCGAAACCCCCTTTGTTTTGGGGAATTATTTGCCTTCTCTGGCCTGATGTGGACTGCCTAGCCCCTCCCCCTTGTTGGCGGGAGAGCATGGCATCTGAAGTGGAGATAGTTATTTGTCTGTCTCAAGGTTTTAATGGGTAATTGTTAAAGTGGCTTCCAAAGTCTTTGGTAACTTGAAACTGTGAAGGGTTGCTTGAATGACAAATGGAATTAAATTCGTTGGACATGTAGGTCTTAACCAAATGAGATATAATGCTAGACCATTAGGTCAAAATCTCATCTTGACCACCACACACGCTATCGCGGACCTTCGTAGACTCCAACTGACTGATGGATGGTGAACACCCGAGTGACAGGGTATCAGGCCCTCCTCCTCAACAAACCAAGAGTGATCTCACAGCCACAAGTGGTGCTAAATCCAGCCACACTGCTCCCAAAGGAGCTGGCTGAACATCCACACAACTGTGCGGAGGTCCTAAACCAAGTCACAGGAATAAGACTGGATATCAGAGACATGCTCTTCCCAGATGCAGACATGACTCTGTTCATGGAAAGAGGTATGTGAGGTATGTGAGGGCTGTGGTAGTTTATCCTGAGCAGGAATTCTGGGCAGCACCCTGCCACATGGAACTTCGGCACAACAAGCAGAACTGATTGAAATCACTAAGGCACTGCAGATGGCTAAAGGTAAAACCACCAACATCAATACGGACCACAGGAATGTCTTTGCTACTCTCCATATACATGGAGCTACTTACAAAGTAAGGAGCCTATTAACAGCAGAAGGAAAAGGAATTAAAACAGAAGAGAAATATTGGGACCCAAAAGAGGTGGCTGTTATGCATGTCTTGCGACACCAAAAGGGGACTGATCTGATTTCAAAAGGAAACCAATTATCAGATCGAGATTTAAAGCAAGCAGCCTGAGAAACAATGCAAGAGCTGGTTACACACCTGGATCTATCCCTACCAGATAAACTGGAATATTCAGAGGAAGATTTAAAGTATTTACAAAAATGGCTAAATTATATTATAAAGGAGACTGGGCTAAGACTAAAAGAGGAAATTTAATTCTTCTTCGAAGACTAGGTAAGAAATTAGTAGACCAGATACATCAGGGTACTCACCTGGGGTCACTCAAACTCAAGGAACTTCCAGGCTTCTAAATTACGGTGTATGGTTCAGGATATAGTTGATAGATGTGCTCAGTGCCAGGCAGTTAATGTGGGAGGAACTAGAATTGGAAGAGGGAAAAGAGAAAGAGGTAGGGTACCAGGAATTTATTGGAAAATAGATATTACAGAAATAAAACCCAGAAAATATGGGGACAAGTATATGTTAGTTTTTGTAGATACCATTTCAGGCCAGGTTGAGGCTTTTTCCGAGAAACATGAGACGGCAGGAGTGATAGCCAGAAAGCTACAAGAAAAATAAGTCCTAGGTCTGGGCTGCCTCTCACGGTTGAGTCAGACAATGGCCTTGCATTTTGAGTTCAGTCTCACAGGAATTGGCCAAGGCCCTGGGCACAAATTGGAAACTACATTGTGCCTATCAGACCTAGAGTTCTGGGCATGTAGAGAGAATGAACCGGACTCTTAAAAAAAGAGACCTTGACAAAACTAACCCTGGAGACGGGCAGTGGATGGGTGGATCTGCTTCCTTTCACCCTACTCAGGGCAAGATGTACACACTATTTAAACAGGGTGACCCCATTTGAAATGTTTGGGAGAACCCCTGCTCCCGCTCTGTTTTCAGCTACAAAAGGTTGCCCTAGGAGAAATGACTGATCAGTCTGTACTCCAGTCACTGCAGGCATTACAGTCTGTATTAAAAAAAAAAAATGCAGGGATCCAGACTGCCCACACTGGTATGGAGACGGAGGTGGGACCACTTCCTTTCCAACCCAATCACTTGGTTTGGATATGACATTATCAAGTGGGGAGCTTGGAGCCTCGCTGGATGGGACCTTTTACTGTTACCCTGACCACACCACAGCAGTAAAAGTAGAATGCATCAGGGCCTGGATTCACGCATGTCACATCAAACGAGCCAAGGATGAAGATGACCCCAAAAGGTGGAAGCCACAGCCAAAGATCCCGTTCACTGTGGACTAAATCTAAGACTGAAAAGACTATGAGTTTGTTGTTGCTCCTATTTTTACCTGTTTATGTATAGGTAGTTAATTAGATAAAGGAAATTAGAAAAAAAAATGGAAAGGGTTCTATGAAGCGGTAAATGGGTAAGTCATCAGCCGACTGTGCACTAGTGTCATTTACACTAGTGTAAATATACAGCCGACTGTACACTAGTGTCATGTACAAAAGAAAATGAGAGCGATAAAAATGTTAGAATTACATGCTCAATAAACCCTTTATAACCAGAGAATGTAGAACTGGATGAAAAGTCAAGGATTGGACTAATCTCCAAAGAATAGGGAGGAATGTAAGAGCCTGGGTGGCCAGAGGGAATCATTTTGTGTTTATGCAGTATACATAGATTGACCTCATGCAGTAAATTTAGATTGATACTGCCCCTTCCAAAGGTATTTACTCTCAAAGCCTAGATATAAGGGCAGGTCAGGGCAGATGAAGATATCCAGTCAGTGGGGAGCTTATATCTACTAGGTAAATTGAGATTCAATTGTCCATCCGTGTGTTACTAGCAGTTTTTTTCTATGTCTGGCAGACCTAGCACCACTGTGCAGTTTTCTCTGTGTATTGCAATCTCAAGGCCACCTGTGTATAGCCCAGCTAAACTACATCTATACATGTTAGTCTGTGATGCTGGAGGGGGTCGAATTTGGAAGAGAAGGCCCTGACCAGTCAGTATGATTCTCGATGTTTGGAATGAAATTAAGCTTTGCTTGACCTTCACTTTGTATCAGTCTTGCTCCTTTGATTAAAAACCCTAACACTTGTGTCTGCACTGTGGAAGACTCCAGACATGTCTATGTCATGATTGGGGGTGTTCCCTTTGAGCTTTCCTTGGGTGGCCCTTCTCCTGTTCAGAAGATTGGTGAATGGGTGGGAGGGCCTAACCCTTGTGCAGGGCTCAGATTCCCTCCCCTGAGGTTTGCTTGAGGCCTGATTGTTACTTGACCTTTCCTGGCTAAGATGGAATGGTGGATTCTTGCCTTTCTCCGAAATCCAGAGGGCTGGTGCTGACAGTCAGGACCAAACACTACGAATCGGGCCATGGAGATGGTGATACCGACTCGCTTCACAAATTGCCTTGGTGAGAGACCCAGGCGGCTCCAGCGGTTTGGGATGGCTAGGGGTCCTATTGGCACACCCATGAATACTCCAACCAAGTGTAGTGATCAGGCATGGGTTTATGAGGATTGGTTGCTATGACCTCAAAGCGTTGTGACATCACAGATGCTGGCTTCACTGAAGCAGCTGTCCCTCTCCCATGACCTTGGTATCCTATGGCTTTAGGTAGGAAGCCCCGGGAAGGATAGAACAAGAGTCCTCTGAGCCTGATCAGGAACTCAGGTTGTCTTGTGGGTTAATGTCCCATTTCCCCTTTCTAGATAAATAGGAAAAAATGATGTTCATTATACCTTCCTTTAGGCCAACAATTCTCCAGAGACAGCAAGGTGTCCTATTTCCACTACAATTTCTAGATCTCAAGAAACAGTGAGGCATCTTGGGTACCAACAGCTCTCCATGGGGTTTGTCATCCTGTGGGTGAGCAAGTCCATTGTCAGTGTCTTTTCCCAATGGGTCAGTGATGACTAACGGACAGAAAGTCCCTTTTTGAGGAAAAAGGTGAGGGCATGGATATATGGTACTGCCTTTGTCCTCATCTCCTAGAGTTCTGAAACACAAGGTTAAGGGATTAGGGCTCTGTCTACCTGGTTTTCCCTTAACTTTGCAAAGTCTTCGAGGAAAGTGACGTTCTGATCAGAGCTAACTCTTCAGGAAGAGGCCTGGACTACATATATCTTAAGCCATGATTTTCTTTGCAAAGGTCAACATTGATAATGTTCTAGTCATACCTCCGTGTACCAGGAAAGAAGTAGCATATTTCTTGAAAGACACAGCTATCAAAGCTCCATTGAGAAACTGTAAAGATGGAGAAGGGATTTGCAAATTATATATCTGATAATGGACATCTACTCTGAATATTAAAAAATGAATAAAAATAAAAAACCTTACTAATAACCAAACAGAGTATCCAATTTTACATGTGAAGGAAATAATGGAAGAGACATGTCACCAAAAGGATATGGATGGCTTATAAGCACATGACAAATTTCTCAACATTTAGGCATTAAAGAAATACAAATTAAAATCATAATGAGACATGCTTACATATCTATTAGAATGGCTAAAATTATAAAGGCTAATTGTACTTCGTCTGAGCTAGATGGAGAAGCAACAAAAAATCTAAACTGTTGTTGGCATATATCATGATACAACCACTTTGGGAAATAGTCTGAACATTTTTTTAAATGCAAAATATGTTGCAGTTACACAAATAGCCATTTTACTTCTAGGCATTTAACCAAGAGAAACAAACCCTATGTTCATACAAGGACTTGTATATGAATTTCATAGCAGCTTTATTTTTAAGAATTGAAAACAATGGAAATGTTCATCAATGTCCATCAATAGAGCAAAGACAAATTATGATCTATTCATTAAAGAGATTACTATTCAACATCAAAATGAACTATTTACAGTTGGAGATTCTCAAAATAATGATGCTGAGAAAAGAAAAGCCAGGCAATGAATAGTATATACTGTGTGATTCCATGACTATAAAAAAATCTAGAAAATACAAATTTATATATAGTCACAGTTACCAAATATATTGGCGAGATTTTAGTGCCTTTTTCTGTGCTCCCATAGCTTCCTACACTTGGATCTCCGAGCATTTGTTACACCATGTGAAAATATGAACTCTTTTTCTTTATTCTGTCTTACTACAATAAGAATCCTTGAAATTTTATGGACATTTGAACTCTCAGTTATTAGCAGAAATTCTATCACACAGTAAGTTTCCAAATATAAAAGCCAGAGTTTTACAATGACTTCTAAGCTTTTACATGATCTAGCCACTCATTTAACCTCTGTGACCTCTTTCCCTGCTACTCTTCAGTCACTCACAGTGGCCTCCTTGCTATTCCTCAGATATGCCAGGCATGATCCAACCTTATGGCCTTCAAGATAGCCAATTCCTTTGTCTGGAGTGACCTTATTGCTGATAGTTCTGGGCAAATTCATCACCTTTCCATACCTTTGTTCAATTGTCAGCTTCATTGTAACTACCCTGATCTTCCTATTAAAAATTTTAACTCCCCATCCCCTGCCTAGCAACCTTGATTTTTCTCACCCTGATCGAATTTTTCTTTTTCCTCATTATACTCATCAATTTTGAATGCACTATGCAATTTTTATTAAGGTTTATAGCTTTTAATTGTCTCACCCATGAAAATAAAAGTTCTACAAAGCCAAGTATTTCATTTACCAGTGTAGTCTGAAGTAATATCTGCCATATAATAGGTTCAATAGACAATTGGTAAATTTCAGAATAAATTAATGTTGAGAGTATACTGAATTTCATAAGTCATTTCAATAATTTTTTCCAAAATATAAACTATGTAAAACATACCTTAAATTTACTTTCAAAATATTTTATAGCATATAATGGACAATATACATAAGCCTTAAAGAAACAATCATATAAATAACCATTTCATACCTACTTAAAAACTGCATAATACCGCACTCCTAGATCCTCTCTGAACGTTCTAAATTAACCCTTCAAAGGAAATACATTTTTAAAAATAACAGATTTTTTGTCAAAATAATTTAATAAAATAAAAGTTTCATTCATCTATGTAGATCATAATAAATGTTTTTAATAAGCATGAAATTATAACTCTGAAGTGTGCTAAAATGAAACCACCTGCGAAGGGGGAGAGAACAAAAATAAACATCATTTTTCCAAATAAGAGGAATTTATTACTTTTGAATCCAAGCATGTGGATTTGTTCAAACTGGCAATAAAGGAATATGGAAACACAAACCATAGAAAGTCATATTTTAGATTTCTAAAAGACTTCGAAGTGAAGAGTATACATTTTTTAAATGCTACATAATGCTACATAATGACAAGATGACAGGTTGTGACAAATAGCATTTTAAAAGCTCTACTCATAATGGAACGGAAGGTGTCATTTCCCTATAATTTTATATATATCATTAATTTACTATATCTGGATACAACATATTAACAAACAGATTTTCATCAAAGACTAAATCATTTTTAATGGAACATAATAATTTGAACCTACATGTATTAATCATTTTTTTCGATCTAACATTTATAGTCTCGCTAAACATTTTATCAGTTGTCGACAAAATTCAAAAAAAAATTAGGATAAAAAGTCGTGTTTGGGAAAGTAGATTTTTTTTCAAATTTGCATTTAAATGAAAATATTTGCTGATATTTTTAAAACTTTAAATGTAATTTTATATATATCTGACCTATCAGATGATATAAAATTTTTGGAGAAAATATGACATATTTTTTGATCTTGGTTGAAGGTATTAATAAAGAGCAACTGTTTGTATTATTTGTATTGTGATATCTTAGTTAATAAACATGAATAACTGATATAAAATATGTTTTTTAAAAAATTTTATTTATTTACTTGATAGAGATCCCAGGAAGGCAGAGAGGCAGCCAGAGAGAGAGGAATGGAAGCAGGCTCCCTGCTGAGAAGAGAGCCCACTGTGGGACTCAATCCCAGGAACCTGGAATCATGACCTGAGCCGAAGGCAGAGATTTTAACCCAGTGAGCCACCCAGGCGCCCTAAAATATGTTTTTTTTTTTAATATATATATATAGAATTATAGTTCTTGCCAAAATATGGAACTAGCTGGAACTGAATGCCTCCTTCAAAGTCAGCTCTGGAGAAATTATGCAAGTGTAATATGGAACTATTTCAGATATTAACCAAAAACAAAGAAATGATGATAAATTCCTTAAAAGACTCAAAGTTGCTCTTGACTGGTATGTTTCAAGCTCTATTCCTGGTTTGAAGACAGGTTTTAACAGGCCTGTCACTGTAGAAATCAGCTGGATGTTTAGAGGCTATCAGAACTGTACAAAAACCTTGAAGGGGTAAAGACTTGAAAATTCTTTAGAGAGATTAGCTCCCTAAGGCATTATTCCTACACACATTTTTCTCCAATCAATTAAGACTGATGGATGAGGGGCACCTGAGTGGCTCTCTCATCACGTGGGTGGTGGGTTAAGCCTCTGCCTTCATCTCAAGTCATGGTCTCTGGGTCCTGGGATCCAGCCCCACATCGGGCTCTGCTCAAAAGGAAGCCTGCTTCCCTCCCTGCTTGCCTGCCTCTCTGCTTACTTGTGATCTCTCTCTCTCTCTCTCTCTTTATCTCTCTCTGTGTCCAATAAATAAAATCTTTAAAAAAAAGGCTGATGGATGATAAATTATGAAAACTGCTCCCTCCAAATGATGCTTCTTCATAAGGATTTAAGAATTTAAAATTGTAAGAATTTAAAATTGAAACTTGATCGTAGGATTTATCTTATAGAATAACATCAAGTGAAGGCAGTTATTATTAGTTTTGAAGTATTTGTGATTCTGAATTCTTGGCCTCATTAGTAAATTTATTTTTAAATTCTCCCATGGAGTGGTGATTGGCCTTCAGTCTTTCATTGATGTACATCATTGGGTCAAATGAGATGTGTGTGCCCAGAACTATATATAATCTTCTTTGTATTTCGCTGGAGATGGCATTTCTGAGTTTTGTTCAATTGAATTTGGACAGATGTTTTAATAGTCACTTCTAGAGTTGGCCCTGGAGAATATCCTCCTTTTTTTCTCTTCCCGATTCTCTGAAAAACCCTGACTAATTCACATTATCACAGTGATATCACAATTCAAGTTTTTCCAAACACTATAGCTGCAAAATAGAAGGAAGCTACTCAGAATGTAATACTATTGTGAATGATTGAGAAAGAAAACATTATTATAATTAAGCTACCAGGTTTCAATGTATTTTATTGTTGCTTAGAAAATCCTAGCATACCCAGACTTTACAGAGATTTGATGATCCGAAGAAGAGCTGAACTCATGGACCAAAATAACTATGCATATAAAAAGTACAATTACTTACCTAAAAAAGATGATGTGGTTAACTTTATATGGCAATCCAAGTGTTATTGGAACAGGAATTAAAAAAATAGCTTAGGGGCGCCTAGGTGGTGCAGTGGATTAAGCCGCTGCCTTCTGTTCAGGTCATGATCTCAGGGTTCTGGAATCAAGCCCCACATCGAGCTTTCTGCTCAGCAGGTAGCCTGCTTCCCTTCCTCTCTCTCTGCTCGCCTCTCTGCCTACTTGTGATCTCTCACTGTCAAATAAATAAGTAAAATATTTTTAAAAATAGCTTAAAAGTATATGATAAAATAATGATATACATATACAAAGAAAAGACACTATACTGTGAATATAAATTAAGTGAAAATTGTTGAAA
The DNA here is from genome assembly GCF_964662115.1 of Mustela nivalis. Taxonomy (NCBI): domain Eukaryota; kingdom Metazoa; phylum Chordata; class Mammalia; order Carnivora; family Mustelidae; genus Mustela; species Mustela nivalis. Next base: position 257,258 of record NW_028135987.1, on the reverse strand, counting down.
TAAAGAATACAATAAATGGAGCCTAAGATGAATATAGCTGTAAAATGAATAAATGAGTTGGGAAAAACAAACAAACAAACAAACAAATTAATGACTTCTGCCCAAATGCAGCAGAAAAGAAAAAAAAAATAAAGAAAATATTTAAATAAGTACTGAGATAAATTTTGGAGAATTAAAGAAAGATAAAAATTACCAGACTTAAAATGATGCCAAACATGAGAAATCAGAAACAAAACAAAACAAAATCCACACACACACAAAACCACTCATATACATTATGATGAGTTTTACGAATATCAAAAACATAGAAGAGCATAAATGATGCCCAAGAGAAGAACAGATCACCTAAAATGTACAAGAATAATACTGACAGCAGAATTCTCAATAGTAATAGCATATAAAGGAGACAGCTGGGGGTTTGTATAGATGGAAAAGATATTTGAAACTAGATATTATACATCAAGCCAAATTATTGATTAAATTTGAGAGTACAGTAAAAATACAATGAAGCATGTTAGGTCTTAGAACATTTATCACACAGAGACACACATTTTAGAAAACTTCCTTGGAGGACAGCTCAATTTAGATAGAGAAAACAGAATTATGTACTCAAAGGCACATTTTGAAGGAAGGATTGAATATAGTCTGCACTGCAAATATTCTTTAATCGTATGTTCTGAATTTCCTAAATTTAAGAAGTATTTGTTCAAATATTTATCTTTAAATAAACCCTAGGAGACTTTTTCTTGGATTCTGGAAAATCAGTCCATTTGGATACAAATCTTTTTGTCACTGATGGAAATTTTGATATTTCTTAACAGTGGAATGCCTAATGTATTGTTACAGCAATTGTCATTTGTCAATACATGGGTGATGTGTGTGTGTTGTGTGTGTTTATTATTATTTTTGATGGTTTTACTCTTCTATGAGATTTTTAAGTAGACATAATTTTAATAAATTATGATTTGTTGAAATTTATCTGAGGTTATATATAATAAAATGAAATTTGTGTGAACTAAAGAAGTGCGTCTCCATTTTTTTGTTTTAAGAGTAGACTGGTCTTTAAAAATTGTCCAAAGAAGTACATTATATTCATTATTAAATTTGATGATATACAATAAAGTATTTATGGGCATATGGAACCATATCAAATTCTACTATTAATTCATATTAATAATTACCATAAGAGGAAAAAGGGATATTTTTCAAAATGAAAATTAGCGTATTTTTCAGAATATGATATAGTGTTATTCACTGAACAGAGGGAACAAATGTCAAAGTTTAACACAGTTTACAGAATGTTTTAACATAAATTGAAATTTAAATCTGACCCAATTTCACAGTTTTAAGTAAAATGGTAGCACTTATAGTTGGGGATGCCCAGCTTGCTCAGGGCGGAACACCGCCCCTTCACAGAAGCTGGGCAGCGGGGGATACCTCGCTTGCTCATGGCGGAATGCAGCCCCCTCACAGAAGCTTCGCTGGCTGGAAGCCCGGCCGGCTCAGGGCGGAATGCCGCCTGCTTCAGGAAAGCGGAGCACCTGGGAACGACAGGTTAGCTCAGGGTGGAATGAAAACCGCCTGCCTCCCTTATCTGCCATAGAGCCTTTCTCTTCCCAGAAGTGCCTGTTGCTAGTTAGAAGAGTTCTTTCAATGTGCTTGTTTAACTATAAACTTTATCCTCCTTCTTGCTTGTCAGCAAGATGGGATTAACATTTGACCTTCCTCAATCCTTCTTTGGCTATTGTTTTCTATCCAATAAAAGTGAGACTGTCGAGTTGCTCTTGGCAGACGTCCTTTTCGACTGTTGTCCCCTGCTCCCAGTCTTTTCCAGCTGACTGGTTCGTGCCTAATTCTTCTCTTGTCGCCATCTGGAAGCGGCACCCAAGCTTTCTTGGGCTTCCTGTTTTTGGTGTTCTGTTCCACTCATCTCTGCCACCGCCCCCAGGTCCTCAAAATGGTTTTCTATGGTATCTTCCAGAAAACTTCTGATGTCCTCTTTAGTATGTAGGCTACATCAGTAGGGAATAGCGTTAAAACCTCTTCTGTTCCATGTGGATATTCACGTCGTTGAGCACCGCTTGGTCAAAGTCTGCCCTTTTCTGTTGGTCTGTTTTCTCTGGTCACTTCAGGAGTCCTTTTGTAAGAAATCCTATCCCATCAGATGCTCCTCTCACTCTCTTTCTCCCTTACTCTTGCTCTGGCTTCTTTCTTCAGATTTGCCGGGGAATGACGAGTCCTTTTCATTCCTATGAAGATAGAAGAATTGGCTAATCCACAGATACCATTTTTAGTGATATACAAGTGTATATATAATAACTGATATGGAGATGTACATGTGCACCTACGTATATATTCTATAATCTATAAAGTATGGAGGTTGGATTAAGTCTGAAGTCTCTCATACAGCTTGATAACCTGTGACTCTTTGATCAATAACTTCCATTTTCCCACAGGTCAGAGAAATGGGAAAAAATGCACATATGAACATATGTAGCACGTTAAAAAATGATCACAAATCCTATGACTCCCATTTCCCTTTGATTCACACGGGCTATGTGACTGTGTTAAACAGTGAAATAAACGTGTCAGTTTCAGGCCCAAGTCCAAAAGGAACCCCTCTCTTGGAACATTTGCTATTGGAGCTCTGAGTGGACAGGAAATAAGTCCAACAACCTTGTTACAAAGACTGCACGGAAGTGGAGGGCCATCTGAGCCTCATCTCCCAACTGTACCCATCAAAGTGACAGGCATGTACATAAAGTCATCCTGAATCCTCTAGACCAAGCAGCCGCCTGCTGAAGGCCACCACCCACTGACCTCAGTTAATGCCGTATTAAGCATAAAAATTGCCCCATGAGATCCTGCCCCAATTTCTGACCCCCAAAACATATGTAATATGACAAAAGGGTTGTTTTAAGCCCCCAAATTTTGAAGTCATTACATAACTAATTGGGTAACATGGCAAATACGTATCCAAACTAATGGAAATCAAGGAATATGTTTAAAGGCACCAAGTTATCTTAAAAAGTTCTCTGAACACACAGAAAAACAGAAAGAGACCCATAACTACAGAGAACAAATTGATCGTTTCCAAAGAGGAGGCAGCGGGTGGACAGGCAAAATGCGTGAAATACAGTGGGAGATAACAGGCTTCCAGTTACAAAATTAATAAGTTGCAGGACGAAAGGCACAGCATAGGGAATATGGTTGGTGGTACAGTACGGCGAGCACAGCATAACATACAGACTTGTCAAATCTTGTTGTTTTATATCTGAAACGAATGCAACATTGTGGGTCAGCTATAATTCAATTAAAAAAATCAAAGGAAGTTTAAAAAAATTAAAAGTGAGCTCTGTTATCCAAATAGGACATACGAGATGGATTTCCCATCATACCATAAATTGAAAACGACTTCTCTTGATAGAACAATGCTTTCCTTAGTCTTAGTCCCTACTCCCTCCACAAAAACAAAACAAAACAAAACAAAAAAACAAAAAACAAAAAAACAACTACTTTTGAAAAACATCTTGGTATTTTGAAAATTATAACTGCAGTGAGTGATGAGAGTGAAAACAAACTGATAATCCACGTTTCCTCATTTCTTATCCCTTTTATGAAGATGAACAGTAAAATCATAGTGTAAGAATTAACCCGAGAGAGGTCCATTTTCCACTCACTATAATCAAGCTGGAATTCTCAACTATTATTTAGATTAGTTGATTCTGGTGGCAAATGCAAATATGGTTTCACTTCTTGGGCACATGAGGAAGATTTGGTTGGTGAAACAGACATACCAGGTTGGCCCAGGCCTGCACTGCCAGGGTTCAGAAAATTGCAAGATACAACCTGACACTTAAAACTTCCCATCAACAACTACCGCTGCCCCCCAAACATCTTGTTTCTTCCCACAGACAGCTCATACTGAGACCTGTCCACTGTCAGGGTCAAGCTAAAGGGGGATGCCCACAAACTAGGTGGGAAATGAGAGGATGCAACTGCAGCTCTCTGGGGATGCCTAAGGCCACTGAATGCCCCGTCATGATTCTCCAGCACAGATGGGGGCAGCCTGCACCACGTGGGTGGAGCTCGAGGACACAGAAAGTACTGGAGTGGCAGTCAACAAACAAATGTGTTTGTGTAATATATAAACCCCCATAGGGTTGTCAATTGGTGGGATTCACTTTTTCTAACTGTTCACCCCATGACATACAACTTCAGGAAACCCAGAGCCCATGGATTATTGTTGAAGGGCACATTCGGACTCAATCAAAGTGTAACTAAGCGTAATCATACAAATAAATACAAATATCATTAAAAAATCAATACCACCTCAAACTTTCTTTTTCATTCCCAAATGAGCTTTTATGGGTTTTAATATCAATTAATGTGCTTATAGAACTGGTAAAAAAAAACAGTCAATGATGAAATTTTAAAATTACCACTCTGCTTTCCCTTATTTCTGTTGATGTACTTTTATCTCACACAAAAATGAATTACTAAGGAATAAATCATACTTCACTGAACACGTTTCAGCTGAAATGATGCACCAAGATGTACAGCTTTGGTCAGGCTTATACTGTTGTTGTCAACATAGTATATGGGGTGTAAGAGCTACTGTCTTTTCCTTCTCCCATGAATATTAGTCCTAACAGATTCTTCACGTGGAAAGAAAACTTAGTCTAGAAGATACACTAATTCCTCTCCTCCCTGGTGAAAAATACTGTTAGAGGTATTAGTTTTAGATAGAGAAGCAAGTTCACTTTGGAAAAAAGCAGACACACACAAAACCCTGCAACATGACCTTTAATACAGTGATAAGGGTGAAAGTGTAAACTTCATTTGGAAACAGCACTCAAAATACTGTTTTGAAGGGCCTTTACAACAGCGGTATACTCTTTGAAAAGATTTTTCAGATCAACTGATTGAATCATATTTAATTTACCTAGGGACAATTAGATAAAATTTAAAATTCCAAACAAAAACTTTTAGGACACAAATAAAATTATATGTGCTTTTATTCCTGCAACTATCTCCAAAATCTAATATTCAATGGTTTAAATTGCTGCATTTCTCATTTGCAATGCAGATGAAGAGAGGAACACAGCAGATACATGTGAGATGAGGTGTGAGGCATAAAAGGGAGCACAGGAGGCAACTGACCAGCTGAATAGCGACTGCCCCAAAGATGACCATATCCTGAGCCCAAGAAGCTCTGAGTACTTTACCTTACCTGGCAAATGGGATTTAGCAAGCATGATTAAATTAAGGTGTGAACGGGGAGAGATTATCCTGGATTACCTCGGTGGTCCCAATGTAATCATGAGGATCCATAAGGAGACAGGAGGATCAGAATCAGAAGGCAATGTGAAGTTGGAAACAGAGGGATAAAAGGTGGTGCAATGAAGGGCCACAAGTCAGGGAATGCAGGCAGCTTTAGAAGCAGGACAAGGCAAGAAAGTGGATTCTCCTCTAGAGACTCCAGAAGGAACACAGGCTGCTAACACCCCGATTTTACCACACTGACACTGATTTTTGAACTTCTGACCTCCAGAACTGCAAGATAATCAATTTGTGTTGTTTCAAGCCACTGAGAATTTGTCATTTGCTACAGTGGCACTAAAAACTACTAGAAGAACTCACTGAGACATATTGAGTCTGTACAATGGCAGGGACCATTTCTAGGTAGGACTATCTTCAGGGTGTGGCAGTACTGGATCTGGAGAGTTGACTGCCAGCATCCTTCCTCCCTCCCCCTCCCTGAACCCCAGTGCACTGTGTGCCTCCTCCACTGCAGCCCAGGTGACTCACAGGAAGCTGGCCCCATCCACACTACAGGGAAGGGGTCTGTCATGGAAGCCAGTCATGTTCCTCCTGGGCCATTCACACAGCCAGCTGCACGACAGTCAGTGCCTTGTTACTGTTCTATGAGAGACAGTAACCTAGGTTGTCCCACACACACAAACGGGAAGGGCTTTACAGAAATATCTGGGTTGTCTCTGAATGTGAACAAGAAAAGCAGTGCCCCCACTGCGGGCAGCCATCACACAGTCAGCAGGGGGTGGAAGACAAACTGGCCAGAGGGAAAGGGCACAGTAGGGAAAAATGGAGAAAATCATGGAGACAGTGTGAATAAAACACATTCTCTGCAAGCACTGCCATGAGCTGCTTCTTCATGAGATTGAAGGTTTTTTTTTTTTTTTTTTAATCTTTAAGACAGTTTGAGTTAGGATGAGACAACCATCCAAACTGATTCAGGAGGTCAGACTTTACGGAAACTAAGAAATCCAGATAATAAAAGTAGATGACTCACATGTGTGAAAAGTTTCCTTTCCCACTAAGGGCGGGGGGAAAACTAGAACCTTGAATTTGTGGCTATTCCATTATTCTTGCTATTTTTCATCACTCAAATGTATTTTTCAAGAATGAGGAAATTATTCTCAATAAATACAGTGATGGTTCCCTGAAAATTTGTAACCAAGTAGGGAACAGTCAGAGTCTCTAAACAGATTGTTTTGAATTGACTTAACAATCACACAAAATAGACTGTAAAATTTATCAAAGAGTGGGGCTGAGTTTCTTATATATGATTTCATGCAAATTTTTGTCTACCTGATGATTTTTAGTTTTTGTCTACAGGGTGAGTGAATAAAGGTGTCTCAGCATGGTCCAGAACTAATGGTGTTCCCTGGCTCACTATGAAATCCAGGGTCATTTCTGTTTCCTTTTCCATGAACTTCTCCTTCCTCTCATTTGGTCTGTTTTTCAATAGGACTGTTTGTCTTCTTCTCAATTTGTAGGCACGTCAGAGACATGAACTCCTTGAACAGCTGATGTTACAGATGCTTTTCACAGCCTCTTGCCCACATGCAGCTTTACTCTTTTTTGATATACAAATCTTTTTCAAATTTTTAAAATAAAGAGGCATGTCATTTCTTCTATGGTCTGTGGGTCTTATCTCTACCTAAGGTAGTCTACCACTTCCCAAATTTTTACATGCCCCTAGATTGTCTCCAAATTCTTTATCATTTTGTTTGTAGAGTTAGAACTTAAACCAATTTACAAGGTTAATCAACCTGAAATCTCCTTACATATGTGATAGGAAGCAAGAGTTCTAAGAAAGAGAGTTCTTTCAGCTCTGAGGGATAGAGCTTAAAGTCAATATTCAATGATAATCTGTCTCATTTTCTAGAAGGAACTGGTGGTTTCTGTTTGGAACTCTGACAATTTTTTCTTAGTCCCTTAAAGTCAAATAGGTTTACGTCTGTTTTGGTTTGAGTCTGTTCAGCTAATTCTCCCTGGGACTTGAAGGCTTTATGAACTGAAGGCATGACTGTTTTTCAGCTCAAGTAAATGCTGCATTAGTTCAGTTATAACTTCTGTTATTTTCTCCTTTTGTCCTCAGGGTACTTGCAAGGTAGATTTGGACCTGACCTCAGATCTTACTTATTCGTTTCTCATTTCCATCTCTTTGAAATTTTCCTCAGTGTTCTGGGATATTCCTTTGGAAAATCAATTTTGTGGGGCACCTGGGTGGCTCAGTGGGTTAAGCCACTGCCTTCAGCTCAGGTCATGATCTCAGGGTCCTGGGATCGAGTCCTGCATTGGGCTCACTGCTCGGTGGGAAGCCTGCTTCCTCCTCTCTCTCTGCTTGCCTTTCTGCCTACTTGGGATCTCTCTCTGCCAAATAAATAAAATCTTTAAAAAAATCAATTTTGTTCTCAGCAGTGATCATTACTGTTTACAGGGTTCCTATTACATGTTACAACTAGTGAATTTAAGTTTCAAATCTTTCTTGTATTTTTATGTTTTAAAAGATTTATAAAATTTATTTGACACAGAGAGACAGAGAGAAAGTGAGCACAGACAGGGAGAGTGGCAGAGGGAAAGGGAGAGGGAGAAGCAGACTCCTCACTTAGCAGGGACTCCCCACCCCCCACCACAGGGTTTGATCTCTGGCAGACATTTAACCAACTGAGCCATCCACGCACCCCAAAGCTCCCTTTCAAAATCTTCAGTAAGTATTTTGCTGCTCTTTACTGTAACTGTATCCCCCTCAGACTTCTTGACAATAAGTTTGTCTAGCTCTGTAGTCAGTTCTTAATCAATGAGGACACGTGCTCTGGACCTCAGTTTGGTGCTCCTCCACCAAGATGCTACCTGCCACTCAGGTGTGTGAACTCTTGCAGCTCAGGCCTAGTCACACTTTGGGGAACTCTGGGGCATCAGCGAAGCTACTCTAAGGGGACCATGCTTTGTGCATAAAAGCAGGCCCCTGCCATGAAGCAGCCCCTCTCAAACCTCCCCAAGTTGTCCTTCCTTACACAGCACAAAGTCTCTAAGAAACTCAACCTGCTGGGAAAGCCCATTTCTCTATGACCAAGGACCACAAGAGAGGGAAGGTATACCATGGGCCCCACACAGAAAGAGGTCTTCACTGAAAGCCTTCTAAAGAGAGTCTGCCTTTTCTTCCAGGCATTCTATCATGGCACCTCAAAATCCTGAGATCTCTTCCACTGCTCCCTCTGAGATGCCAAGAGGCACTTGGCAGTCAAATAGGTCCTTCCCACAGCCCACCTACATGATTATTGAGGGCCTGCCTGGTGCTGGGGATGGGTGAAGGCAACACAGGCCCCTGGTCTTATGCTCTGATGTCACTGGCTCTTGAGCAAAGGAAGGAAAATGAGAGGGTCCAGGAGACTGCACACAACATCATGTTTTCAGAACATCTCCCTGGCCCCCAAGATCACCTTGTCATGGCAATGTCAGCAGGGCATGGCAAGTGCTATCTCAGAAGTCCCTCTGACGCCTCAGCAACAGAGAGAGAGCCCACCCATAAACATAATCCCTAGAACCAGCATCCTTTAGGAACCAAAACCCCTATGAGTCAATTACTTTGGTATGTGTTAGTGTATTTTTACCTATGTAAAATATAAGAAAAAGAGGAATGACATACCTGTATGATTTGGGGCAGTACAGCAACTCGATTTTGAGTGTTTTGGATTATAGCTAGATACTTTTTTCCAAAAAGAAATTTATAATCCATTTAATAAAAACAATGTGAATTGCCATGTATGGAATTTTTATACTATAAATGTTTTCATTGTCTTGAGTTGTAGTAATGTACATACACTGGCGCTGGTCTCAAATGGGGGATGTCTGGAAGGAAACAGAATACATGATTAGGGGAGTGAGTGTAAGCCACCACCCTAAACAGTTCAATTTCTCACAAACATATACCTCAGCTCTATATTTGATTGGATGAATATCAACTAAAACTTTAAAATTAAAGTACCAGAAATTATTAGGGATGACATTTTTTGGTAGACTTGTTTCTGATTCTGCCTTGTGACCTGACAAAGGTGGGATGGTGACTCCTGTTACTGCTTGCTTATTATAGCTATGGCATACAGCGGTGGAAGTACTAAGTACTAAGCCACTAGAAAATTTGAGAAAGGATAAGCAATTCTAATAGTAAGGATATTTTCACATACATTATAACTAATTTAATATTTTAGGACTGAAACAAATCTAGAAGAATGTACAGACATTCTTCATCAATTCAGGTACTTTAACATCCAATACTACCCTAATCCAATCCATGGGACTTTAGTTTTATAGCCTTTTCCTTGTCGGTGAATCTGAAGAATAGAATCAGTATAAACTACTTTATGTCTGAAAAAATTCATCTTTGAATTTTGACTTGACCAGCTCCACAGAATTAATAACAAGTCCCTTTCTTGGTGCAGCCACATTGGGAAACAGTGTGGAAATTCCTCAAAAAAATTAAAATGGAGCTGCCCTATGACCCTGCAACTGCACTCGGTATATACCAAGAAGATACAGATGTAGTGAAAAGAAGGGCCATCTGTACAGCAATGTTCATAGCAGCAATGGCCCAAGTCACTAAAGTGTGGAAATAACCAAGATGCCCTTCAATGGATGAATGGATAAAGATGTGGTCCATATACAATATGGATTATTATGCCTCCATCAGAAAGAATGAATACCCAACTTTTGTATCAACATGAACTGGTCTGGAAGAGATTATGCTGAGTGAAATAAGTCAAGCAGAGTCAATTATCATATGGTTTCTTACTTCTGGAGCATAAGGAATAACACAGACGACATTGGGAGATGGAGGGGAGAAGTGAGTTGAGGGAAATTGGTGGGGGAGACAAACCATGAGAGACTGTGGACTCTGAGAAGCAAACTGAGGGCTTTAGAAGGGAGGCAGGTAGGGGGTTGGGTGAGCCTGGTGATGGGTATTATGGAGGGCACATATTGCATGAAGCACTGGGTGTGGTGCATAAACAATGAATTCTGGAACACTGAAAAGAAATAGAATAATAAAAAAAAGTCCCTTTCTCCTTTAAATTTCATAATCAATACAAAAAGTTACATGGTATTGGACTTGAGCTACTACTTGCTGTATGTCCAGCTCTCTTACTTTCTTTTTTTTTTATTTTCAGCATAACAGTATTTATTGTTTTTGTACCACACCCAGTGCTCCATGCAATCCATGCCCTCTATATTACCCACCACCTGGTACCCCGACCTCCCACCTTTTATATACCTGGAGGCACTTGCATGAGGCAGACAAGTTCTCAATAAAGAACTTTAATTCAATATATTAAAGTATACTATGTTTTCCACAGTGAATATAGACTATTTATCAAATCAGAATCAAGTTCTGAAAAAAATACCCATATACAGATAGCTAACAAATACACAGCCCGGTACCTCTAAAGGTTAGTACTTCTACATATTTCAAAAGGCATCAAGTTTTTGCTGCTTTCCCCTGATCCAAGCATGCACATTTGTGTGTATGTAAGTAAACACCCAAAGACAACTGAATTAGTAGTCCACATTCACCACATGGATTAATGCCTGTTTTGATCTCTTTCCCTCCCAAATTGTTTCTGATTATTCACTTTAACTAATTTTGCCTGCTTTCCAATAATAGGGAGAAGAAAATTTGCTTCCCCACCCAGCACCAATCAAAGGGATACTTATGTCCTGTGAGCCTTCATTTTTCATAGGGGAAAACAAACAAACAAACAAACAAAAACCCAAAAAACCCTGAGCAGTGAAACTAGAAATTCCCTCATGTTTCCTTCCTTTCTGGAGCTTACTGCCCTTAGGTTGCACAGTTGCCCAAATATTGGCCCCTCCATAAGAAGCTGTAAGTAGCACGTAGAGGATGAAAGATTCAGGATATAAGGAAGGGCTACTCTGGGCAGTTGCATGGCCTGGGATGGTCTGCCTCACCACTGGGCAAGGTCTGGGGTCTGCAGTCACCGTACCTCAACACCGTTAAGAGAAGACTTCAACGAGAATGTTTATTTCAACATCTTTGCATGAGAAAATAAACACTGCCTTCAATAAACAGTTTCAATTAAAAATTAAAATTTTAAAACTTAATTTTAAATATAATTATACCAAGAAGAATCATGACACATGTTGAATTATTTTAGGAGCCACAGTCTTCCTGAGGTACAAATAAATAGTTTGTACAAATAGGTAAAATCATTTATTAGGAAACTTTAAACCTCTTACAATAAAGTTACCATTAAATATAAGAATAAAGTGACTATTTTGCTTAAAAATAAACAAAGGTCACTTTGAAAGAGAATGGCAGCTTCCCTGTGGACATCCTCTATACCCAGCCCAATCAGTACTTACCAAGTACAAGTTTGTAGATTTTGCTAACATGGTAAATGATGGAAATAAATGAGGAAGACAATATTTTCAAAACAGTGTAAAAAGAACTTTAAAACAAGTATCTTGATTCTCCTTATTCTTCCACTCTAATTTGTAGCCTTTGGATAATATGTGGGAAAGAACATATATACATTTAAATTTTAACTTAAATGTCTACTGAAATAAAATGCTATCTTATTAAAATTCCTATCCAAAATTTAAAAAAAAGTCATGGTGACAAATAATGTTGACAATCATGTAATGTAATCCTATCTTAAAACTCAAATTATGCTAAGAATGAATATTTCAAAACTAAATGGTTCACTTTGTTAAAAATATTCTTACTGAGTATTAAAAAAATCACCCAATGGTATCATGTTTTTAAACTCATTCTACTCATCATGCCTGTATTTTATCCTACCAGTTCTCTCTAATGACAGCATTCTTTCTTGTCTGCTCTCCTCTCTCATTTCCTTTCACCAGCACCAAAAACACAAAGACTCCAAAGTCCTGAGAACAGACTGAAGTATCCCTTTGCCTTCTAGAAGCTGTGCATTTTGACCCTACTGGTCCATTCCACCTGCCCAATAGGCAAGATTGCCCAATAGGACAGTGCAGTCAGGAAGGGAGGCAAGGACAGAATCTTGAGGGATAGCAGAGAGAAAGAATCACCTTAAGAAAACTGGCAAGAATTCCTATCTTACATTGAGGTCTTCCATCCATTTTGAGTTTAATATTTTGTTCTGATAACACAACTCTGGGTGGGATCCGAGATGGCTCCTCAGTGGGGACACATCACCAGGAAGACCACACCATGATTAGAATTTAGAATCTTCGGCACCCCCACCCCAACCCCTACATTCCCACAGAGAGGGGAGGGGGCTAAAAGCAGAGCACATCTATGTAAGGAAGCCTCCATAAAAATCCTCATAGCAGGGATGCCTGGGTGGCTCAGTTGGTTAAGCAGCTGCCTTCGGCTCAGGTCATGATCCCAGCGTCCTGGGATCGAGTCCCACATCGGGCTCCTTGCTCAGCAGGGAGCCTGCTTCTCCCTCTGCCTCTGCCTGCCATTCTGTCTGCCTGTGCTCGCTCTCTCCCCCTCTCTCTCTTTGATAAATAAATAAAATCTTTAAAAAAAAATCCTCATAGCAGGGGTTTCAGGAAACTTCCAGGTAAGTCAACATATCCAGGTACCAGGAGGGGGATAAAACCCAGCTCCACAGGAATAGACATTCCTGTGCTTGGGACCCTCCCAGACTGTGCCCTTTGTGTCTCTGCATCTGACTGTTCATCTGTATCCTTTATCATATCTTTCATAAATTGCAAATGAAAACAAATGTTTCCCAGAGTTCTGTGAGCCACTCAGTTGAACCGGAGGAGGAGTTGAAGGAACCTCTGATTTGTAGCCAAGTTGTAGAGAAGTTGTGGGTAACCTGGGCTCCTCCTACTTATGACTGGCACCTGAATGTGATGGAACAGTCTCACGGGACTGAGCCCTTAACCTGTGGGATCAGATGCCATATCAAGGCAGACAGTGTCAAAGCTGAGTAAAACTACAGGACACCCAGCTGGTGTTGCAGAGTTGCCTGGTGAGGGAAAAATCCACAGCCTCAGCCACAGTGTTAGAAGTGAAGTGTTCTGTGTGAATATGGTAATATAAAAGCAGATGGGAGAACTGAAATGTTTGCTTGACATACACTGTCACACAAAATATTATGTATGCCAGGTCTTTGCTGATGTGATATAGCACATATTCAAGTTCTAGTGAAATATCATAAAGAGTCAACTCAAAAAACAAACAAACAAGCAAACATACAAAATATGAATGAGCTGGGAGAAAATAAGCAATGTTTCCTCTTTCCTATCAAGAGAAAGACCATTCCTGAATTATCCAAGATTTTGCTTTTACCTGAATAACCATACAGTTCAATAGTACTTGAAGGAAAAAGCACGTTTGGTCCTCAGTGATCCTTTCCCCTGATATGGCCGGCAAGAGTGGAGTGATTCTTGTGGATATATCTTTGCTCCAGAGTGGGGAAAAAAAGGAGTTCTTTCACCAACGTTCAAAGGGTTTTTAAAAAATGGCCTTCATTAAAATACATCTGCCCCTCCTTTGGAACCTGCTCACGCTACACTCCAGGCCAGCGAGCATCAAGGGGTTGGAAATACGGTACAAACTCCCATGAAGCCACCTCTCCCTCTAAACTATTCTTCTCTCTGCCAAATTCTGCTTCGGTCAGCCTAAGGATCAAATACCTGTCTTTGGGCAATAAAGTGATGTGCATTAATCAATCATTGGCCCTAACTGGCAAGTTCCTTAAAAACTCATGGGACACAGATGGTTGCCATGACTTTCCCAGGAAGCAGCTACTGTCTTTCCATGAATGCGGCATGAAAATACAGGGCTGGGTGAGCAGATAAATGTCCACTCGTGAAACAATCATGCTGAGGACAATAAACAGTAGTTTTGGATGGCAGATTTAAATTTCATTCACAGCCAAGGAAACACTCCAGATACATGATGTGTCTCCACTTCCTGTTGTTCCCAACATCTGAGTCCTCCCTTCCATTCCTGTTTCCACCACTTCAGTAAATGTCTCCCATCCTCATTGCATATAAAAAAAGGCTCTGATTCTTTCTATTCTAATGTCTGTAAGACATTACTGTGAACAAGAGCAGGGGATAATTCCTCCTCCAAACCCATCTATGAAATAAAGGGTTCTATTCAGGATCCTGACAAGCTGAGGAATCCCTCAAGAGAACTTCCAGAGTCATTTCAACCTGTAAGGCTGGCTAAAATGTTCCTCACCATCCGCCACACCAGGGCTAGGACTGATGAGTGTCTCCACCATGCAGGTCCCTAAGGATGACATGATCGCTGGGAAACCAGGCACGAGGCAAGCAAAAATCAGCACCTGCTCTTCTGCAAAGTTTGTCTGAAGTGCTTGAAGCCACAGAAGAAACAGATTGACTCCTTCAGATCTTACCTAAAAACAAAATTAAAGGTGACAAAATTAAACACATGTTTATGCAGAGATGCACTGCAATGCAGATTCAGTTCTGAGAAAGAAAAACTAGAAGTTAAAGGTACCGTTAAACTCCTGCACCAAGTTCTTAGTGACAAGAAATCAGGCGTGCTGCAAGAAGCCCAAGGGTGAAGAGTTGGGGTCTGGAGCCACAGTGCCTGGTTCCAATGCAGGCTCTGCTTTTTGCTTTTTGCTTGCTTAGCTGTGGCCAGTGGAGAACCACCAAACTTCTCCCTTTGCATCAGTCTCTACCTCTGAAAAATAAGGATGATAAAAGAATTTACCACAAAGTGTTTGCACAGGGATAAGTGACTTACAACAGTGCCTGTATCATCAACTGTCATTTAATCACAAAAATAATGCAAAGACAATCATCCTCCAAATTTACAGTGTGCTTTGAATAGTGTTTTTTCTATAATATGCTTATGTATCATGGAAAGTTCTTGAAAAATCTCCGAGCTTAATAAGACCTTAAAGACCTGGCTCAGTTATTTGACCTTGAAGCCCATATATTAGGCATTTCTACACCAGCCCTCCTTTTTTTTTTTTTTTTTGCCTGTGCAGGTAGCTACCTTGAGGGCTGCCACCAAATCATCACTTCCACAAAGAACCATTCAGAAATTTCTGGAACTCATATCATTGCTGGACTTCTGGCATAAGTCCATTGTTCCTGGTGGATGCTTCCAGTAGTAGGAAATGGAACATGCTCAATGAGGGCAGGGGGTTGTGTTTGACTTGCCCACTGCCATATCTCCAGCACCTAGAAAGGTGCCTGAAACACATAGCTGGCATCCAGTAAATGTGTGCAATAAATGAGTGAACTAGACAAAAATAGATATGCACTGGTAGATGTGGCCTGTGGAGTACAGCTTCAAAAGCAGGAGAGTATTGAGAGTCCTACATGGTAGGTTGCATGGCACTGAGTTAAAGAAAATGGGTCCTACAATCAGACCAAAGGTTAAACCTCGAAAGTTGTGCGATCTTGGACAAGTCACCTACAAGAACAAAGACCCCTGTCTTCTATTGATAACAGCTGGGAAGAGAGAATCCATTTCAGAACGAAAGGGGACACAGGACGGCTGTGTACGACACTTATATTGTGGTCAAGATGGCAGTGTAAATTCACTTCATGGGGTCCCACACCATCATCCCTCACTACCATTTGAAATACATGGTAATAAGAGATGAAATATATATATATATTTTTTTCAGTGTAACAGTATTCGTTGTTTTTGCACCACACCCAGTGCTCCATGCAATCCGTGCCCTCTCTAATACCCACCACCTGGTTCCCCCAACCTCCCACCCCCTACCCCTTCAAAACCCTCAGATTATTTTTCAGAGTCCATAGTCTGTCATGGTTCACCTCCCCTTCCAGTTTCCCTCAACTCCCTTCTCTCCATCTTCCCTTGTCCACCATGCTATTTGTAATGCTCCACAAATAAGTGAAACCATATGATAATTGACTCTCTCTGCTTGACTTTTTTCACTCAGAATAATCTCTTCCTGGAAGAGATTATATATATATATTTTTAAAAGATTTATTTACTTACTTATTTATTTGACAGAGAGAGATCAAAAGTAGGCAGAGAGGCAGAGAGAGAGAGGAGGAGGAAGAGGGCTCCCTGCTGATGCAGGACTCAATCCCAGGACCCTGAGATCATAACCTGAGCTGAAGAAACAGGCTTAACCCACCCACTTAGCCACCCAGGTGCCCCTAGATTAAACACATATATTTTTTAAAGATTTTATTTATTTATTTGGCAGACAGAGATCACAAATAGGCAGAGAGGCAGGCAGAGAGAGAGGAAGGGAAGCAGGCTCCCTGCTGAACAGAGAGCCTGATGTGGAGCTCAATCCCAGGACCCTGGGATCATGCCTTTAAGCCGAGTCAAAGGCAGAGGCTTTAACCCACTGAGCCACCCAGGCACCCCTAGATTAAATATTTTTTTTTTAAGAGAAGAGAAAAGTTAGCAAGTGAACCTCGGTAAAAAACAAAACAAAACAAACAAAACCCAAAACTGACAAACATCTCCATGAAGCAGCAACCGCAGAAATTCTCAGTGATGCACAGATGTGTAGTGACAGGAAAAGATGTCTGGAGGCTGACTTCAAGGAGGACAAGTCGCTCCCACTGGAGATAAAGGCAGACAGAAAGGCCTGCTCGCTTGCTGCCTGAAGCCACAACTTCAACTGGGCTGCGGACTTGATTGCACACCACTTGCTTCACCAGAACACTGTGAGGTTTCCAGTAGCTCATTACATCTAAACACTACTGCCTCCTTTAACAAGGTTTCCCTTCCAGATTGCCCCTGACTTACAGGGATAGGCAGTAGGTGTCCCTCCACGTGCTCCTTCCAAATTCTCTCCTCTCTCTGCTTTCTTCTGATCCACTTTTTATTTATGGGCTAGCTTTACAGGATATCCCTTCTGTGATTAAACAGGTCTTAATAATTCTACCTTTTGTAAAGGAAGCCTTCCCCAATTATTTAGATGTTGATAAATATTTACCTCTGAATCTCCATAAATCATCACTTTATATGGCACCAACATGTAGAAAATAAGAATGAAGTTACCCAATTTTCAGAATGAACCATACAAATGACAACCTACCATCTAAAGCCAGAGACAGAAAGCGAACATCTGCATAAACTAAAGTAATGCGGGTTCCTTATTCATTCATATTTATTATGCAAAATGGAAGTTTTAGGAAGATTAGAATAATGCATACTTGTTCTATTATATAGGCAACTAATCCTCTGTAGATGGTAATGTATCCATAACTCCATCTCCAATCTAGAATTTCTGAACACGAGGAGAGGGTATTAAAATCTCCTCTGTGGGAGGCAGAGCATTACAGTGTCTGGCTCTGGCCTTCCTGCTGCAGGATGAGACTTGCAATTAGTGATGGCAAATGGAATTCACAAAACATTTCTGGGCTTTAGAAGACATCGGAAAACTAGCAAAGGACTTAGAAAATGGTAGGAAAGGAAGCAGGAAGAGGGAGGTGGCAGAAACAAGTGAGCCAAAACCTGATCTGTAAGCAACAAGCTCAAGAGAAACAAATCAGGGTGCCAGAGAACAAATGCCATTTTCACTGCAGGATCTCTACAGGCCTGTGCCCTCCAGACCCCGTTCCCACCACACGGTAAGTTGGGGGAACTGAACCTGAGATTTCCTTAATAAACCAGGACCCTCAAATGGAACCAAAGTGATCCCAATCAAGAACACTCCCAGCCTCCTGGCAAAGGAAAGACAAACCCTCCAGGAAAAAACAGACAGACAAACAAACAAACAAACAAACAAAAAACCACCAAAAAACAGAATTAAAAGAGATTACATCTATGTTCCAATAAATCTGGTCTCAAAATCCCTTCACAGAGCATGCAAGAAATGAGGCCACTGTGAGAGACAGAAGACTGAGGGAAAATGAAGACTTTAGACACTGGAATGATCAGATACAGAATAGAAAATATTACATGTTAATTGTTTAAGAACACAAAAGAGGTTTAAAAATAAAGAAGGATCAAGAGCCTATCAAAAGCAACAGGCCAAGTGTGAACATGGAACTGAAAGAAGTTAAACAGGGACCAAAAATCACTGAGACGTAAAACACAACAGAAAACACACCAGAATGGTGGGGCAGTAGATGAGCCCCGAATGAAGGACTTCACAACACTGCACCAAGAAGTGAAGACATTCCCCAGAATGCAACACAAGGAGGCAGGAGAAGAGGATGAACGCCAGCTTGAGAGACACGAACAACAGACGGGAGGTTTAAATAAGAATCCTGGGAAGTACAGCAGAAGGACAGAGTCAAAATTTCAGAAGAAAACAGCTGAGGATATTACAGAAATGATAAATCCAGAAATACAGGAAATGCACAGATACCAAGCAAGATGAGAAATCTTCAATTAAACATTTTGTGGTAAAGCTATAGAACACCAAAAACTAAGAAAAGGTTTTAAGGAAAAGGCATTTAAAGGAATGAACAGGGTGGAAACAGGGTTTAAAGCTGCTACAGTGGTAAGGAGATGCTAGTAAAATGGTACCTGTAAAGGGTGACAGGAGTATTTTTACTGCCACTACTGCTAATACTGTGTCTAATGCACATAACAACTGAAGACTGCGAAGGTTAAGCTGGAGCAGAAAAAAATTAAACGAATTATGACCCTCAAAAGAAGGATCATGTCGGGGCGCTTGGGTGGTTCAGTGGGTTAAGCCCATGCCCTCAGCTCAGGTCATGATCCCAGGGTCCTGGGATCGAGCCCCGCATCGGGCTTTCTGCTCTGCAGGGAGCCTGCTTTCTCCTCTCTCTGCCTGCCTCTCTGCCTACTTGTGATCTCTGTCTGTCAAATAAATAAATAAAATCTTTTTTAAAAAAAAAGAAGGATCATGCCAATGAATTTCACAACTCTGGTGATCACTTTAAAAGCATCTCTTCTTTTTATCATAGCATTTGTATCATGTCCAGGATGAGATATTACAGCACACATGATAGAATATTTTAAAACAATAGTCCATTTTGCTCAAACTCCATGTTGAAAGCAAACGACTCTGTCAAACACTTTGAAGAAGGTAAAAGTAGTGGAACCATGTTTTGTCAAGAAAGCCCAGGGAGAAAAGCAGGTAGTAAAACCAAGTAGCAGTATCGAGGAAGGGCAGCCTCAGGAAGAAAATGAACACCGTTTTCTTCTGCTTTGTTCTCTTTTTTGTTTTCTTGTTGTTGGTATCTTTTTTTTTTTTTTTTTTTTTTTGGTCTTTCCCAGAAATCACTTCATATATATACATTTATCTGTTCAACTTCAGTGAAAGTTGGGAGGAAAAGGGCCAGAACTTTTGAATGGTTGTCTTCAGCTGAGTGCTTATTTTCTTCCTTCAGTTTCTCTGGGGTTTCCCACTATTCTTCAATAAACATGTGTTGCTTTCTGGCAGGGTAAAGCCAAATGCATTTTTAAAAGAAGTAATGGCAGGTCATCCGTCCATCCAGATCAGGAGAGAGCCCATACCAGAAAAGGCAGAGAGGGTAGTAGACTCCCCTCTGTGAGTTCCTGCCCTCTTGGTCTTTCCTCAGCCCTTGCTCTCTGCTATGTCTCTCCAGTCACACCCCAAACCCAGAGAAACAAAAGGACTCTTCAAAACTTAAACCCTGTGAGAAGGGCCACGCGGAGGCAAGGAGAGCCCTGTAAGACTCTGAGCCATGTGGTCTGTATCTGAGACTGCACATCTCCTTGAGCCACGTTCCATTCCCTCCATGCCTAATGTTGGCCTTGTGTTCTACAGAAGCAGTCAGGGCATCCATACACTCCTCTCTGTGTGCTTTTCTGTATACCTGATCCCATCTCAACCCACAACATCCAGCAGCATGCACCATCTGTCATCTCCCTTCAGTCAACCTGCAAATAGGTAAACACAGCCTGTAAAACCCACCCTTGTCCAAGCTATGTCTGGAGTTATGATCGTCTGTGTCTTTACCATCAAACTTTCTAAAAGGCTATTCTTGTGTGTGACCTCCATGGTCTCACGCCCAGGCACTCTATCTCTATGTCTGGCTTAGGACTCCACTACTCACCTCCCATTTTCTTTCAGTACTCAGTGACAACCTCCTCGATCTACCCCCACCCCCTAATCAAGCTGCTTTGCAACTTTTCACATCATCGAACATTGCTGACATTTCATTCCTTGAAATCTCTCTTCTCTAGACATCTGTGCAAAAATGCCTTCCTGGCATCAAAGCCATGTCCCTCCCCTTCCATCCACTACTCCTTTATTCTTCCCCTTTATCTGCCCAAGAAAAGAAGGAATTACCCTAAATCCTTAACTGTCACTCTCTCTACAAGGAATATATCCCTTGGCAACAGCATGATTGCATCTCTCTTCCCCCAAGCACCCATTCCTACATTTTGACTGTCAAACCAGAACCTACACCTGCACGTCCAACAGACACCTCAACTCAGATTGCCTAAAGCTGCACTCCTCCTCTTACCTCCTGCACCTGGCTCCCTTCCTGAGTTGCCATGACTGTTGTGGCAGTTGACACATCAGACTCAACATTCTGAAAGCACAGAGGCACCCCTAAGCCTACTGCAGCATTTTTTTTTTCCATAGCCGAGATATGGAAGCAGCCCAAGTGTCCAGCAACAGAAGACAAAGTGGTACATACACACAATGGTATATTACTCAGCCATCAAAAAGGATGAGATCCTGATATTTACAACAGTATGGATGTACCTAGAGGGTATTGTGCTAAGCAAAATAAGTCAGACAGAGAAAAACAAATACTGTATCTCCAGGGATGAATCCTTAAAAAATGCCCTACATATTCAAGTTTTAAGGCAGGACCAGAAGCAACAGTTTTAGCATATATTACCACGATATAAAATAAAATCTTTAAAAAAAAAAGGAAATAATAGGACAACAGCAATTAGGGTAAAAAGACTTAACAACTGTCTTGCTCAACATCACCAGCACCACAACAGCTACACGTCTGACCCCCAGACCAGCATAGCAGGTGTGAGGACAGGTCCAAGCAGAGAAAGTGTTACTTGTCACATTTTTTGAAAAATGATAAACAGAAGGGATGCCTGGGTGACTAGGCTGGTTGAGCGGCCAACTCTTGATCTCAGATCGGATCTTGATCTCACGGTGGTGAGTTTGAGTTCCACACTGGGCTCTGCACTGGGTGTGGAGCCTGCTTTAAACTAAACTAAACTAAACTAAAATAACACCTCTGTCAAAAGTACGTGAATTCACAACTTACATGTAAGTCAAGTTCTACTTGTTCTAAGACAGCATGAAAACCAAGATGTCGTTAGCAAGACAGGAAGCAAGATAAATTGTGTATTCCATGTGCCGTGAGATGACTCCAACTGCATCCAAGTCAGCCATGGCCCGCCACACATCTGCAAGAGAGGGTATATTATCCACATTAGCACAGAGGAAACCAAGGCTCAGAGAGGTTAAAAAAAAAAAAAAGAGTCCAAGATCATAGCATCATTTAGCAGCATAGCCAGAATGTATAGGAATTACTTCAAAACAGGCCACACTAGTGGAAGAATACCTTAGTGTGGAGTTATGAAAACCCAGGTAGAACGCTGCCTCAGAAAGGCAGATAATCAATAAAGGAAAAATAAAGAGGCGCCTGGGTGGCTCAGTCGGTTAAGCATCTGCATTGGGCTCAGGTCATAAATAATCCTGGGATCTTGCCCTATGTCAGACTTCCTGCTCAGCAGGGAGTCTGCTTCTCCCTCTGCCTCTGCTCCCCATTCATTCTCATAAACAAACAAATCAATAAAATCTTACCCCAAAAAAAAGAAAAAAATAAAGATTATAAGCTTACAATAAAGATATGAATGATGAGTCAAAGCTTTCAGTGACACACCCACACCTGCCTACAGTTCTCTGGCTAAAACATGGGTGGAATTGATGGGGTTAGAAGAACAGGAGGCACATAGGCCCGGACAGCACAGCCCCAGCAGATGCAGAATCCTGGTGTAGGTTTAGCTAGCTTTCATTGTCCTTTAAAATGTCAAAGCTAAAGAAATCTGGTAGGGTTATTGAAGTCTGATCCTGGGGGATGCCTGGTTGGCTCAGTCTGTTAGGCAGCAGCCTAACATGACTCAGGTCATGATCACAGGGTCCTGGGATCAAGTCCGACATCAGACCCCTTACCCAACCAGAAGCCTGCCTCTCCCTCTGCCTGTTGCTCCCCCTGCTTGTGCTCTCTCACTGACAAATAAATAATCTTTAAAAAGAAAGAAGAAAGAAAAAAAAGAAAAGAAAAATAAAATCTGATCCACAGTATAGAACAACACAAAGGATAGTACTTTTTGGGCTGATTTCTGTTTGTTGAATTTAAGTAGGTTCCACAGCCAGCACGGACACTAGTGCAGGGTTTGATCTAAGGACCCTAAGACCATGAACTGAGCCAAAGGCACACAATCGATTAAGCCACCCAGGCACCCCACTTTCTTGGGTTCTAATGGGACTTTTCCTAGGTTCTAATCCTAGCTGTACTGGCTGCCAGGGGGAATGAAGTCCAGCACCACAAGAAAAGCATCCCAAGGCAGCAGTCCTCTGCAGAAGATTTGCTGGTGGCTGCCATCATCAAAGAGTCAGTGGGTGAAGTTGTTGAAGCACAGTGGGAACAATGATAGCCACTGCCTTTTGGGTGTCACTGAATCATCCTACTCATCTTCAGGAAGCCTGGCCCTTCTCCAGTCAACGCAGCAAAAGCAAACTTGTTAGAAGAACAGGGGAGGGGGTCATCTCCCTCCCTCCCAGAAACTGAAGCAACCAGCCAAACAGTGCAGCACTGGAGTAAAAATAAAAATATGAAGGAATGTGGCTGCACCTGGGTAGTTCAGTCTGTTAAGCATCTGCCTTTGGGTCAGGTCCTGATCTCAGAGACCTGGGATCTGAGACCCACATCAGGCTCCATGCTCAGTGAGGAGTCTCCCTTTCCTTCTCCCTCTGCCCCCGCTCCTAGCTCATTCTCTCTCTCTCTCAAATAAATAAAATCTTTAAAATAAGAAATTTAAAAATGAAGGAATGAATCAAAATGCAGAATTCAGAAACAGAACTACAGATATAAAAACTACATATAAAAACCTGAAATATGACCCGGTGAGTGAGGAAGGATTATTAAATCATGATACTGTATGAATTGATTGCCAATTTTTTCTTAGAACATAGAGCACACTGCACTACACGAAAACGAAAACACAAAATTAGGATTGAATACAAAAACAAAATTATCAGTGTTATTCCATCAAGTGTTTCTCTAACCTACTGATCAAAACCTCAGTTCATCCTCCAAAAGAATCTGGGCACCACCTCAGCACACATGAACACATTTTCAGGCCACAGTTCACACTGCTCCAGTCCTCACTCTAAGTCCTGAGCCATGGGCTCCTCCAGGCAAAGCCACCACCAACTAGGCCCCTGCCCTAGAAATCCCCAAACCCAACCACTTCACAACAGGGAGACTCAGGGAGATTCAAATGGGCAGAAACGTGGGACTTTGACTTTTTTTTTAATTAAAAGAGAAATACAGCAAGAAACATTTCTAGCACAAAGTGAAGAGCTAATCTTTCACAATGTCGAGAGTATTAGAATTATCAATACACCATCAGTAGTTTGATAGGTCAAACAGGCCAAAAGCTGGAAACACAAGAGGAAATGCTCACAGCAAACAGACCTGAAAGCCAGGGCCTGGACCGGCTGACATGGCTCTGCCGCTTACCACAGCGAGAAAGTGTAACTTTCCTGGGCCTCAACTTCCCTCCTGGCCAGCAGGAAAGTGGCAACACCACAAAATTCATATCTGGTCGGGGATTACGTGAAAGGAGAATGCTCAGTGAGAGCCCCGCCACACCGCCCGTCCAGCCACAGTCTGCGCCCAGTGAATGGGAATTTCCTCTACTGCAGCCACACGAAGAGCTGAAGGATCTGCACAGGATGCCTGTTTATTTACCAGTCACAAAACCACGTTCTGCCATAAACAGAGAGGGCAAGAGACCCCAAGAGATGGGAATATCCCTCACCCTTGCCTGGACCAGGCTTTCAAGACAAGTTGGAAAGCCCACAGCAGCTCTGCCACTGACTCTGAATGAGCCTTTGGAAGACAACACCATCCCAAACAACAGTTTAATTTACTTCTCTTTAAAAAGCAGTGAGACAAGGTCTTGGCCACATCTTCATAAATTAACAGCTTAGGAGGCTAAACCCCAATGATTTAGTTATGTCCCCAGCAGGCACACCTCCACTCGTGGGCAGCTTCAGGGAGAAAGGGTGCCTCCCCATCCATGAGGACACCCTCTGACATTCATCTGAAGATGCTTCCTACCCATGGGCATTTACTCCCTGGAACCCCCCCCCCATCTAAGTTCCTCTCTGGATGCTGCACGAGGCAACTTCCTCACACCCCCATCACCACTGGTGACACCGCAGCTACCCCCGAGCCTTCAAGCAGGGTGCACCTGTCTTTGCTGCCAAGCGTCCCATCAGCCCAGCTCCATCACTGATTTCTGTACCCATAATTAATTAACTTATGCATGTATGTATTTATTTATTTTTACAGCTTCATTTATTTTAGGGAGAGATAGACAGAGAGAGAGAGATACAGAGAGAGCACACACACACAAATACAGGGAGATAGAACCTCCAGCAGATTCTACACTGAGAGCAGAGCACACCTCAGGGCTCAATCCCACCACCCTGAGATCATGACCTTAGCTGAAACCAAGAGTTGGATGCTTCAACGACTGAGCCACCAGGCACCCCTCTGTACCCTTAATCTTAAGAAAAGACAGACACCGCTTCTTTCTGTCAGCCACGGCCTCATAAGCCATCTGTCACACAGCCAAAGTTTCCAGAGGGTAGGACCAGGTCTGCAACACCAGTGATGCCAGAGTATCTCCATAAAACTACAATCTAGTGAGTACCAGGCTCTGCTCTAAGCTCCTAATATGGCCTTCTATTTTGTACCCGTCACAGACCTACATGCTAGGTATTATCCACAGTGCACAGAGGAGGACACTGAGGTCCATGGCTTACCCAAGCGATCTACTTTTATGTGGCAGCAGCAGGAGCCTGAATCCAAGTCTGTGACTCCAAGGCCCCTCCGTCAACTCTGTTACTCATGCAGCCCCAACACAGTCATCAAATACCTCCCTAAACCCTCATCCCTCCTGTGAAAAAGCATGGTCTTCTGCCATTTCCCAGATGGGAAGAAAGCCGGCGTGAGCCAGATATAGTGACCTGCCCACGATGGTACAGGCGATGTCCCCTCTGTTCTCCCCCCAACACCCATGTCATTCTGCACGAGGCCCCATGGGGTCCTTCATGCTTCCAGTGGAAAACTCTGGTGAGACCACCAGTCTCCTGGCAGGCCTTCAACTTGACCCTGGAGGACAGGACCAGTTAGGAGAAAGCAGCTAGTTAAGCCTCTGAAATGGGGTCCTACCACCCAGGAAAAGCCCCTTATCTCCAGGGCATCACCCGTGTGAATTAGCTGGATTTGTAGAGGGCTCCACAAGCACCAGCCTTGCTGAGTCACTTTCTCTAAGGTGGTGGCTGAGACAAAAAGGACCCAGGAAAGAAAGGCATAGGCTGTTGAGGAACTGCAGTGCCTTGGCATCAACAATTAATGTGAGCAGCTGCCTCTGCTCACCAGATCTGCATTTTATGTGGGGCACACTGTTCAAAGTTTACACCCCCCATCTCTGTAACCTTCACGACAACCCCTGGAGCTCCCTGCACCATCATTACCACCTCACAGACAAGGAGACAAGGCATGAGGGGTGTGTAGAATGATGCAGCTCTGTGCTGGGGCCAACCGGGGGAGGACTCCCACAGGCTTGCTCTTCCCACTGCTGCAGAAGCAGCTGAAAACAACGAGTTTTTCAGTTTGCATTATGTAGAGTGGAAAAGTCAACCATAAAGGTCATTCAATTTTTAAATGGGTTATTCCTCAGGATAAAAACAGTTCCAAAAAATAATTTCCGAGAAGTTCAACATATTCCTCCTTCCAGGTGCCTGGAATGTGATGGAATGTTGTTAAAATAAGTTCTGGCCCATCAGTATGCCAGACAGAAACTGGAAGTAAGCTGTTGCAGGTCCCCAAAGGCTCCGTCACAACCCTAAGGAGAAGACATATAACTTTCACTGTCCCAAAGTGGTTATGTTTAAAAAAAAAAAAAAAGGCACAGGTGGAACATTTTAAATTACAGACTTTCAATGCAGGGGCAGTGGGGGCGGGGGGGGGGTGTCCCCCAACTACCCCCAAATGTTTCAGCTATATATAGTGACTTACCAAAGTGACTCATCACAAGTACCTACCAGGCGACTGACAGGCAACTGACCGGCAACTGACCGATGAGGAAGGTATTCGGACTGCTTAACAAAACCAACACAACTTAGAATTTTCATGATTAAGAAGAGAAAACCATTTATTAAACACTCGCCAGGCACCAAACCCGCTAGGCACTGTCACACGCTCTACTCATCACAAGGCTGCCAAACTCAGTGCAGAAATTGAGGCTGAGTAAGTCACCTAAGATCATGCAGCACCAGAAACTGGATTCCAACCAGTTCTGACATCATTGCCCACCCCAGCTTGTTGCAATGCTTCAGAACCTAAGCTTTGTGATGATCAATAAACTGCATGCTTAACAATGTTTACACATCTCTGTTAGAATTCAGGGAAAGGTTTATAAAAATGACATACACAAGGGGAAAAAATAATACAGTTTCTGGAGGCAGGCTGCCCAGGGTTCAAATCTTGGCTCCTCCACTTGCAAGCTGTGTGACCTTGGACTCCTTTAGCTCCCCTGTGCCCATATTTCCATGCATTAAAATGGTAGCCATAACAGACCCTATCTCCTAAGGCAAATAAAGCATTTTGGTGTTGTTGTTCTTGTTTTAAGATTTTATTATTTATTTGACAGAGAGAGAGAGACAGGGTGAGAGGGAACACACACAGGGGGAGTGTGAAAGGGAGAAGCAGGCTTCCCACTGAGCAGGAAGCCTGGTGAGGATTAGATCCCTGCACCCTGGGAGCATAACCTCAGCTGAACAACTGAGCCACCCAGGTGCCCACAAATAAAACATTGAGAATCATTCCTGGCATGAGTTAAACGTCAGAAGGTGTGGGCTAGTGTTACTTCTTGCTGGCCACTAGATAGAGTCAGCAGCCTCAGGCCCACTGTTTTAGCAACTCATTTGCATAAACAAAGCCCAGGCTCAGCCACTTTGTGCTTACCCTATGATTTCTTCCTGTCACTAACATCTCTCCTCACTCCTGCTCTGTGGCACTAAGCTCTGGGCCTCAACTTCCCATCTGTCAAATGAGGTGAGGAGCCCAGCTGATCTATCTGAGGTCCTTCCAGCTGGGCAACCTAGGGTTCTTGGTAACTCAGGGCCCAGAAATTTCAGAACCATCCTAACACAAACATTACCAGATGACACTCACTCAATTTCCTCAAATCTTCTCTTCCGTGTTATGTATAAATGCTTATTTTCATGGCAAATCTTCTCCAAGATCCCAGAGCTCCACGAGCACCCAGAATAGGCTGGGCAGGCATCCCCAGTGCTGAGGCTGGGGACATGATGGTCAGAAGCTCTGACCTCCAGGGGAGATGGATTCCAAATCAAGCTGCTCTGATAAGCAGGTCTTCCCTGTTAGAGAGGATTTCAACAGAGCACAGTTAAGAGGAAGTGCAGGTAAGAAACTCAGAACTTGGCCCACCGGACAGAGGGCAGTAGGACAGTGGGCCGGAGGAGTGACAGAGGGATTGAGAGGAATGGCACGATCAACAGAGGCCAGCCAAGGCAGCACTGATACTCAATGTGAGAGGGTGGGCTGGGGATACACTGTGAAAATGGCTTCAAAGGCAGGAAGCAAGCCCAGCTCAGCACAAAGCAAAGTCCTGAGCAGGAACCTTCTGGGACCAGGTTGGACACTAAGGTGAGCTGAAAATGGCTGTGGCACCCAGTGCAGTCTGAATCTCACCCATGCCTCTCACAGGCTGGGTGACCCCGGACCAGTTATGCTATGTCCTTTAATGTTTCCTAAAGGGTATATTCACTCCATAACCCTGAGCCATGTTCTCATTTCGGTGAGTGTGGGAGGCCGCAATAAGGCTTGAGACGAGAACCAAACCAGACCCTGACTTGTGCCTCCTTTAAAGTCCAAATAACCTAACAAAAGGTTTAGGACGGGAAAAGTTCAGTAGCACTGGGAAAGAGTCTGTGCTATGTGTTGTGTGCTCGCCTACGTGACTTCCCACACGCTTACTAAACAAATGAGAACAATTCGGTTGGGCTAAAAAGTTCGTTGCTGGTCCTTGCTGCCTTAGTACAACCCATAATTTACTTTCAGGTTTGCTGTATTTGTACTGGCATCAGCCATTTGGCGTCATGAGGAACCATAGTTGCTTAACTAAACACAGATGTAATGTCACTATATATATGGCCTTAAGGCTTTGAATAAACTTAGCACTGTTGGACATCCTCCTCAGTGCTCCTCCTGTCCCCCATCTCTCTGCTTCTCGAGTTCTTTTCTTCATCCTCTTACCCTCATGTTCCTGGTTGATTTGTTGCGCCGGCCACGACAGGTGAGGATCTGATGGTGCCCACTATCTACAGAGATCCAATATATACAACTAGGACAGCCTGGAGGGGGGTGGGCAACCCAGGCTGGACAGGGAGTTAAGAAGGAGTCAGGAAGGGCGCCTGGGTGGCTCAGTGGGTTAAGCCGCTGCCTTCGGCTCAGGTCATGATCTCAGGGTCCTGGGATCGAGTCCCGCATCAGGCTCTCTGCTCAGCAGCGAGCCTGCTTCCTCCTCTCTCTCTCTCCGCCTGCCTCTCTGCCTACTTGTGATCTCTCTCTGTCAAATAAATAAAATAAAATAAAAAATCTTAAAAAAAAAAAAAAGGAGTCAGGAAGAAGTCATTCCCACACTTGAGGCATGGGTTGGTACTGACCAGAGACACTGGGCAAGAGACAGTGTCCTAGGACTGCTGTAAGACTAGCCGGGTCCAGGCAAAGCGCCTAACAGTGTGTAGATGTAACCCATCTGTAAAAGGTGGACGGGGGGTGGTGGTTGCAGCTGGTTGAGCATCTGACTCTTTGTTTTGGCACAGGTCCATTCACCTGGCCCATTCACCTGTGCCTGCATGTGTTCTGTGGTGTGCTCTTTATCTCTCTCTCTCAAATAAATAAATCAAAAAGAAAAAAAAAAAAGGAAGTCAGGAAGGATCAGGAGACCTGCTGTTAAGGTCCCAAAGACTCCACCCTCCTCAACTAGCCTCCGGAAATAAAGTAAGTGGATGCCCAGGAGCCTCCTGGACACAAAACTTTCCAAAGCAACGCTTTCAATTTCATACTGGAGAAAAGGTTGCTGTGCAAATTAAAGACAAAAAAGCCAGCCATGGTGGGGTGGGTTTGGACAGGGTTGGTCCTGTAGGGCTCTGGCCACTAAATGCCCACTGCCCAAGCCAGGAGCCTGGAGTCTGTGCAGCCAGTGCTTCCTGAGGCTTCCATATCATAGCCTCACTCTGAAGTTTCCTCCTGGAAGCTCCTTACCCAGGGAGGCCACCTGTGAGCACCCCCCCACACACACCCCAGCTTCTGCCCCTCCATCCAGCTGGAGTGAAGGATCCCCAAGCCTGCTCTCTCTGGTCTCTCCTGCACAGAGAGGAGTATGTGCCCTGGAAAGGAGGGTCCCTGAGGATACCTGAGTCCTTGGCCCAAAGACAGCTGGCTTGAGAATGTGGGGTTTCGGTGCTCTAGGCACAGCAGTTCCTAGAGGAAACAGGGTAGGGAGCTCCAAGGTGGAGGGGAGTCCCGGGAGTCTGGGATCACAGATGCCAGTGGCCCCCAAGTGGAAGGGTTTCAGTAACTCCAGAGGTGAGAGGGGCCAGGGGTCATGCCTGGAGGTGGACAAGGACCACCAACAAGGGGTAGGGGGCCGGAGATGGAAGTGATCCCAGGGTGGTTGCAGGCCCAAAGTAGAGGTGTGGGGGTGGGGGTGGGGGAAAGGGGTCCATGGGCCAGAAAAAAATGGTATCCTGGGGCTCCTGGGTAAAAGGAACTTGAGGTGGAGGGGGCCCAGTGGGGCCTAGGCTGCGCGGGCTGAGCCAGCGCCTCTCAGGCTGGGGAGCCCGGCGATTCTGAGGGACAAAATTTTCCATCAAGTTCTGGAAAAGAAGCCTGTCAGCACAGGCGTCTCTCCGGGGTCCAGACGAGCCCAGTGGTGCTGGGCCCCTTGATGTCAGTAGGGCCCCACGGGTTCCCTGGATACCGAGAAGTGGAGCGAGGGCTGTGGGGCAAGGGCTATGGGGCGTATGAGCACCAGGCCGCCAGGAGCCTGTCCGCCAGGCCCCCCTCCTGCTCCCTTGGACGAAGCAGCAGGTGTCAGCGGGCAGCAGGGCCCCAGTCTCCCTCTCTGCCTAGCGCCCCTACCCCTCCCCAGCCCCTCAGTACCTGAGTCAGCGGGGCACCGATGCACTCCCCTGCGCCTTGCCCAGCCAGCCCAGAACCCCTGCCTTCCCGGGAGGCGCTACTTGCGCAGTGAGTTTGCTGGGCCCACAGAAGGCGGTGGGCGGGGCAGGCAGGTGCGGGCGAGCTGTGGCGGGTGGGGGGCGGCAAACAGCAGTGCAGGCCTCTCTGCAGGCCCGCGCACACTCGCCCAGCCTCCTGTTCTGTCCTGTCCGGTGAGGGGGCTGGCTGCGCCCCCTGCTGTTTCCCGCTGCTCTTCTGCTGACTCCAGGACCCCAGGCCCTGCCCAGTCCTGGCTTCCCTGCCGCTCCCTGCCTCTGCTTGAGCTCCAGGCTAGGCCCGCTGCTGCTCCTGGGTGGCCGAGCTGCGGCCCCGGTGCGGTGTGGCTGGCCCTTTTCTCTCCCCAGGGCACAGTGGAGCCACGAGGGAAGGCCTGAGGGGATCTTCCGTCTGCTCAGTGCCAGTGGACACTCTCCAGGGGCCTCTCTACCTGGTGGGCTCCACCCATGGCCATCTTGGAACCCCTGGAATCCCCTTCAGAGACCAGGTGAAGCCCTCCTTGGGGAATCCAGGCTCCTGGGACCAAGGCGAGTTGATCTTGTGTACTGCTGTGTTTGTTCCCTGGCCTGGCATGGATTGACAGTTGCTGAATGGATCTATTCTGGGGTCATCAAGGGCAGAGCAAAGAGTTCAGGGCTGGGATCCCCAGGCATGGGGTCCACACAGGCTTGGAGCACTCTTGGCTGTCCCTGACAGAATGACCAAAGAGGAACCCTCAGAAACATGGATCTGCCTTGAACTGGCAGAGCATTCAGGGACAGGAAGGGGAATGTCTCCTTCGCAGAGTATCTGGAAGCCTGCAGTGGAAGATGGATTTGTCTGAGCCATGGTCATTAGTGTTGGGCCAAGGAACCCCTGGCTTGCTTCTCCTACCTGCATCCTAGGTCTAAAAGGGTGTCTGGGTGGCTCCCTCAGTGCAGCATCTGTCCAGGGTCCTGGGATCCAGCCCTGCATCTGGCTCCCTGCTCAGTGCAGATCCTGCTTCTCTTTCATCCTCTCCCTCTACTTGTGCTGTCAAATAAAATAAAAAAAAAAAGTTAAGAGGGGGGACAAAATGGCGCGGAATTAGAAGGCGTCTTTTCAACTTGTACCCCAAAATGAGCTGATTACCTACCAATCACCCATGAACTCCAATCACCCATGAAATCAGCCTGAGATCAAAATTATACATGTGTGGATCTCTACAGGGGGAGAAGAAGCCAGTGGGCAGGTAAAGCGGAGTGGGAACTGTGAACTGATATCAGAAGATAAACAAAAGGGGGAGGGAGCTACCAGAGGCAAACAGTTGGAAAGTAATACCCCAATACAAGCGAGAGTGCCCTGCGTCTGGGGACCAGCATTAACTCGGAGACTGGTTGAAAGCACTCCAAAAGAGCAAAGCATCTCTGGGGAAATTGTGGGAATCGGGGCGGCTAGGGACAAGGGCTTAAGTCCCTGGTCCCAGGACAGCCTCCCTTGGCACTGAGTCAGAGAGAGTGCGGCAGAGAAACCAGCTCTTGGTCCCTAAGCTGCCAGTGCAAGGAGAATGCATGGGGTCCGCTTCCTGTGAGGGAATGGGAGCCACACCAGGCGGCAGAATGCAAGAGTCCTGCTATAGAGCCTGAGATACTCCCCTGAAAGAGGTATAAAGGCCCAGCCGGTGCCCTTTGATAAACGCCCTTGTTTCAGAGCCTGCATGAAACTCTCGCCCCAGAGAGGTGCGCGAAGGCCCAGCCTGGTGCTCTCGGACCTGTGCCTCATTCTCAGAGCCTGAGACCCGCGCGTGAACCTCTGCCTTCCCTGAAATTGGTGCATGTAAGGTGGGCGCTCTTAGACCCAGAAAGACCGGGCACTCCCAGCCCGGGCCAGCGGGAAAATCTCAGTGTGCGATTGCTGCTTGGAACCTCTCTAGCGGTCTAGAGGTGCCCAAAGCTGCTGCTGCCATGCTTTTGGGTACAAGCAAAAGATCCTCCATCCCCAGGGACAGCGACTTGGAACCTGCTCTGCCAGCGGCCAAGGGGGAACTTATTTGGGCTCTGCAGCCAGACTGAGGCTTCTCTCTGAGAGGGAGATCAGGGTGCGGTTTGTTTTCCTCTAAAACTACAAAAACCATCAAAAGCGGTCAAAGTGAGAAAAAAAAAGTGAACAAACAAAAAACCGCCAGAGAACAAAAGCCTGAAAAAAAAAAAAAGTTTCCTCAGAGCCCACCCCCTTGAGGGGGGCGGTAGGACTTAAGTCAGGGAACATCATTGACTGAAAACCCACATGGCAGGCCCCTTCCCCAGAAAACAAACCAAGAAAGAAAAAAAAAAAAGAGAGAGAGAGAGAGAAAAAGTACTACAAGAGAACTACCACTACTACATAGGAAACTTTTATCTTTCATTCATTCCCACTATTCTGGTCCTTTTTTTTTTATATATATAGGTAATTTTTTTAACCCCAGCAGGATGGTGGAAGGGGTACATGGCTGAGTGCCTCCCGGGTCTGACCCTGTGTGACGCCACCCGGTGCCTGCAGCTGCCCTCTGGAAGGTGTTGCTTTAGTGGCAGAGCCGGAGGGCACCAAGCATGTGTGTGTCTCCAAAGTCTTGGGCACCACATCACAATGCCTTCCTGAGAAGCAGAATCAAGGACAGTTGCTGATCTTCATTCCTTCCTACCAAAGGTATCTCATACACCATAATTGGAAGTTGGAGCCGGGGGGCGCCTGGGTGGCTCAGTTGGTTAAGTGTCTTTCTTCAGCTCAGGTCATGATCCCAGGCTCCTGGGATGGAGTCCCACACATTTGCCTCCCTGCTGAGCTCCCCTGAGCCTGCTTCTCCTTCTCCCTCTGCCATTCCCCCAACTTGTGCTTTCTGGCTCTCTGTGTGTCAAATAAGTGAATAAAATCTTTTTAAAAAGTTTGGGCCAGGGGGCGCCTGGGTGGCTCAGTGGGTTAAGCCGCTGCCTTCAGCTCAGGTCATGATCTCAGGGTCCTGGGATCGAGTCCCGCATCGGGCTCTCTGCTCGGGAGGGAGCCTGCTTCCCTCTCTCTCTCTCTCTCTCTGACTGCCTCTCCATCTACTTGTGATTTTTCTCTGTCAAATAAATAAATAAAATCTTAAAAAAAAAAAAAAAAAGTTTGGGCCAGGAATGCCTGGGTGGCTCAGTTGGTTAAGCCGCTGCCTTCAGCTCGGGTCATGATTCCAAGGTCCTGGGATCGAGTTCCACATCGGGCTCCTTGCTCGGCGGAAAGCCTGCTTCTCTCGCTGCCTCTGCCTGCCTCTCTGCCTGCTTGTGTGTACTCTCTCTCTCTATCTCTGGCAAATAAATAAAATCTTAAAAAAAAAAAAAGTGTGGGCCATACTCTTTAGCCATTCTACTTTCCCTGGGGAAATTTGCCACCTCCCTGAATTTACCTGCATCTTTCCCAAAATGTACTTAGCTTCCTGCCTTCGAGACAATAATGAGTCTATAAATTTTCAATAGTGTGAACTTACACTTGCTAATATTTGTATAACATGCACTTCTTTCGATCTCAAAGAAAAGCTTCACACCACAATGGTCTCTAATCTCCAATTAGTTTCTGTTCTGGGATCCCACTGGAATTCTATGCGCCTGTCCCCTAAGATCCCATAAATTGTGGTCCAGTTTCCCAGCCAGCCAAGGAAAGCACATGGGAAATCTTGCTGAAGTATGAGTAAGAGCCAACGAAAGGGAACATATTTATCTGCCTCGAATGCTGGGACCTGAGGAAAGCAAGTTTCATTACAGACAAATCAGGAAGGAGGTGCAGATTGCTTTTTATGTCACTCTGGAGTGGAGGTCTGCTCACTCACAGAAGCTCAAAATCTTCACAAAGGCAATGCCCCCCACCCCCAAAGTCAGCTGGGGATTCTCAGGAAAACTTTAATTGAAAGTATTACGGATTCTCCAACTTCCCAAAATGCAGGAGGAACATCTACAAGCAAGACTGTCACCACTTTTAGGCAATTACACTTATTTACCTTTTTTCTTCCTAGAAAATCATCCTCTCTCCCAATCCATGATCTTCTTTTTGTAACAGTTTCCTAAAGAAGGAAACAGGTGTCCTCCCATTCCAGTTCCATCCAAAATAATAAAATAAAAATCTTTAAAATTAAAAAAAAATTGTGATTTGTTGAGACAGAGCACATATGCAGAGGGACAAGCAGACTCTCCCACTGAGCAGGAAGCCCTATTTGTGGCTCGATCCCAGGACCCTGAGACCATGACCTGAACGAAGGCAGATGCTTAACCAACTGAGGCACCCAGGAAGCCCCAAAATAATTCAATTTTTAATCACTTTGCCATAGACACTTTTGGGTGGCTTTGAAACACCAGAATCTCATTGACTTATCAGTGTCCTCTTCACCATCTCAGAAAAGGACTGGGTGCCTCTCAGAGGCCTCTCTCCCCTCCTGACCCAGGTCCCAGCCAAAGGTCCTTCACATTAGAGTATGAGGAACTGAGCGGGATGGGGTGTGGAAGCACCCTGGGGTGGGGGGCTCTGGGGCCCTCCCACTCCCAACTTCAAAGACAGCGCCTGCTTTCCCCTGCCTCATATAGGTACCCTTGGTTTGCCCTCTTTAAGGTTCCTGGTTGCTGCAAAGGTCTGAAAATCTCCTAAGTAGCACAAAAGCCATCATGTGCATTTTGGCCACACGGGACAGAGGGAGTTTAAAGGAAGAAAGATAAAGCTCCCCAGAATGAGCCAGCAGCTCTGGGCTTCCCCGCACATCTTTCCTGACCTTCAGAACCCTGGGAAGGAGCCCCTTGGTGCAAAGTCACAGGGGGAGCCCACGCACAGCCCAGGCCTCCTGCCCCAGGTCCTCTCCAGCCATAAACTGACCCCCTAGCCCCTTCCAAACCGTCTACAGCCTCAAACCACTGACGTGCGGTTCAGCACCCAACTCCAGAGCACAGGATGCACGTGGCTTCCCGGCACCCTTCCGTGGCCGCTCCCAAAATCACCGTGGGAATGTCGCAGCAAGGAGACAGGGAATCGATTTTTATCCTCTGGGTTGTCTTCCCTCGTAGCCCCTCAGGAGTCCCCACGCAGCAATGCCGCGTGGGCCCTACTGCTCTGAATCCACTTCCCTGGAGGAATCCGCATTTCTTCAGCATCTGTGTCTGCAAACCTGGCTCCTCTAACACCCCCCACCAAACGTACCAAGAACCAACGGGGGAAGAAGTTCATTTCTGGCCGACAAGCCTTTAATCCCTGAGAGCTGTGGCTGATGCAGGAGCAGCTTTTCTCCAAATGGTGATTTCGATACGAGGTCGTTTTGCCTGCCAGCCCCCAACATCCCTGACGTGTGGCTCCCAAGGGCCTCCCCGCGGCCAGGCCTGAGAGTGGAGCCCACCCTTGGGCTCATTTTCCACCGCGCTGAATCCAGGCAGTGGCCCCGTCTCACGACAAAGGGTGCTGAGTAATGAGGTGCTGCCACCAGGAAGAGAGGCAGCAGGTCAGACAGATCTGGAGAATGACACTGGCCTTCAAGGGCCCCTCACAAGGGAAATACCATTAAGTAGCAGATCTGAACAGATATACTGTGTTCCACATTCACGCCGTAAGGATGGGGTTTCCTCGAGCCCTAATCAAAGGAACTCTTTCACCTGAGATCACTTGACCAATCGGTGACTCAGTTTCCTTATACTAAAAATGAGGATAACAATACATCACAAGATTGTTTTGAGGAGCACACACGTTACAAAGTGTTTAGAGGCACCTGGGTGGCTCAGTGGGTAAGCATCTGACTTCAGCTTAGGTCATGATCTCATGGTCCTGGGAGAGGGCCGTGTCAGGCTCCTTGCTCAGCGAGGAGTCTGCATGTCCCTCTCCCTCCCTCTTCACTTCCTGCCCTCTCTCTCTCTCTCTCAAATATATAAATAAAATCTTTAAAAAAAACCGAAGTTCTTAGAACACGATATGCACATAGTACAGGACACACAAGCACTTGTTAAACAGATAAAAGGGTACAAGAGGCTGGCTTCCCTTCAGATTTCTAATAGGCTCCTGTCTGGGGGTCTCTAGCTCTTAGGAAGTGGGGAGGCCTCAGAAGCCCAAGATTGTAGAGTTCCTCCGAGGCCAAGTTCAGTTTTCTATGCAGGACAGAAAACCTGTAAAACACATCCCAGACTTGCTTCGCTGCCTTCCTAGTAGGGAATCCGTTCCCTCAAGAGTGGTCCAACCTCTCTTCCACTATTTGGGATGTAGAAAACGTTTAGACATTTCTCCATTGGTGCTCATTCCATCCTCATTTTTAACAATCTAGCTGTGTGTTCATCTGGTCTTCTGTTAGTTCCTTTATTCAACAAACATAGAGGACTCACTGTGTCCTAACTGTGACCAAGACATCCAGCATCTCATCCCACAAAGGAAACATATTAGCAAATGTGGCAGCAAAGAGGGATGGGGTAAGGCAGTGACATCTGAATCAAGATCAAACTAACAAGCAGAGCCTGCCATGAAGAACATTCCAGGTGTGGGCCCCATAGGCATGAAGGCGGAAATGAATAGATTATGTGCAGACAGCAGGACAGGGGACCAAGGGGACACTGGAAAGGAAGGCTGCGGAGCAGCTGTCGGCATTGGAGGCCTTGCGAAGGACTCTGGAATTCTCTTTGGTTTCAGCCAGAAGCTACATGAAGGTTTAAGCAGGGAATCATCAGATTAGCTTATACTTGTAAAAGATCGCTCCTCTTCCACCGAAGACATGGGGATGGGGTGGGGGTGTCCACGAGCCTAGAAGCTGGAAATGGAAGCAGATGAAGTTTCCAATATCCTGGCCAAGGAGTGAGTCTGTCGCAGTGAGAGTGTCAAGATTTGCAGTTCTAAACTTTTTAGTAAAGTGGCTTATTAAACACACAGCTAACTATTGCCCGGGGTTCCTACTTTTGTAATAAGTTTTTTCTGAAACTCAAAAAGGGGAGAGGGGCTCTCTGCACCACGTGCCAGTCAGGGCGGAACATCATCGTCACATTACAGGGTGTTTTCAGAGCCTGTTATCCTTTTAGTACGACATCCCTCCCACCCCGAGACAACACCGTGCCTCTTTCCGCCAACAGAAGTTGAGTTTTTCCCTTTCCCTCTTCCTTCTTTCGAGGGCAGAGCTCAGGGCTTCTCCAGAGATTCCATCCTAAGTTCATAGATCTCACCGAGCCGACCACATTCCCCTCCCTGTGAGCGCCAGGAAACGCCGGAAACATCTGTATCTGCACCTGAACATGGGACCTTGGATCCCAGCTACAGTTTCTTGTGCTGTGGTAACAAGGACATCATGTCGCGTTTCAGGACATTTTCGTATATAAGGCCTCGGGTCGGGATGCTCAGGGTAGGAAAAGGGTGGGTTCGCCCCTGGGCAGAGTGGCATACCTTCTCTCTCCTCCTGGCCTTTGCCCGAGTTGGAGATGGCCTGTTCCTTCCTCTTCACCTGAGTAATCATTATCTCTGCTTCCAGAAGCAGCTCAGGGGGCCACCTCCTCCCCAACCCCGCTGGACCAGGTGACCCTCCCCAGAATTCCATATAAATCCCTGTTAACGTTGATCCCACTGCTTCCCAGAGGCTCTTTCTCCTTGTCTTTACTTTGTCTCTCCTGCTGGACCCCAGGAGACAGGTCTCACTCATCATTTTATCCCAGCAGGGTTCAGTATGTTGCTGAATTAACACATGGCATGTCCCGCACATCGCTGGCAGCTGGATGAACTAGAACACAGTGTGGCAGCATGTACTGAAGCAGGGGTTCTCAGAGCACCAGGGGATTCAGTCGGTGAAGCATCTGCCTTCGGCTCAGGTCATGATCCTAAGGTCCTGGGATCCAGGCCTGCACCGGGATCCCTACTCAACAGGGAGTTGGCTTCTCCCTCTCCCTCTGCTTCTCCCCTCCCTCTCAAATAAATACATAAAATGTTTTCAAAAAATAAATTTTAAAATAAATTTGAAAAAAATTAAGCAGTTGTTCTCAGCTGCAGGTGATTTGGCTCCCCAGGGGACATATGGCAATGCCTGGAGAAACGTTTGGTTGATGTAATTGGAGGAAAGGGCGCCACTGGGCATTTGGTGGGGAGAGGCCAAATTGGAGGTGGCCAACATCTGGCCATGCACAAGACAGGCCTCAGCAAAACATCACCCAGTCCACGAGGTCGACAGGGGAGACCCGCATCTAATCTAGGACCTGGAAAACCTTTTCCTAGCTTTACATGATCAAGGGAAATGTATCTGTCCATCAAAACCACAAGAATGTCTAAAGCAGCTTATCCTCGGAAGCCCCAAACTGGATGCCATGTAAAAGACCATTAACAGGAGAACGGATAACCGACTACAGTACCTACGTGATGAAAGACAACAGACGATAACGAAATTTAAGATGCCACATACGCGACAACAAGAAGGAATCCACAGATGTCCTGAGGAACCGAACCACCAGAGCAAGGTAACAGGCAAACTTGATCGCAGGTGATGGAAGAGAAGCAGGGGGCAGGGAGTGACTGACTGGGAAGGAGCAGGAGGGAACCTCTGGTGTGCTCAGAATGTTCCTGATCCTCATCTGGGTAGTAGTTACACACAGCGTGCCACATGCTAGGACTCATGTGCTGTGTGTGTGTATTACACCTCAGCAAGCTTTACCAAAGGCAACGGTCCTCCAAGAGCCTCGGCGGGCAGGATTCACACACTGGAGCAGGTCCTCCGAGCATGACTTTCTAAGGATTTCGGTGCACAGCCGGCAGGAGCATTGTAGATATGTTTATGGAGACCTATTTCAACACAGACACCAAAAACCTTACAGTGGGTCCTTGATTCAATTCTGCTTCGGTCATTTTCTGCTAAGGATTGTGCTACAGATGTGCACACAGACTTAGGTTTCAAGAATATTTATCACAGCAGAACAAATACAAGAGGGAGGCAGCAACAACACGGACCCAGAGGAAACTGTGTGATACCGCGGACTCATTAAAATCGACATTTAAAAATGTAAATGGAAAACGACTACAATATATTAATTACAATTAAAGAGCAGGTCACCCAACAAGCTGACACCTAAGATATATGAAGAATATACTCAATATGATTAACTATGATTAGCTAAGGTCATGAGGGGTTATGGGATTTCTTAAAATTTTATCATTTTCCCCTAAAATGTACATATATTACTTATTAATAAGAAAAAATACACAATCACACTTCTTAAAAATAAAGGTGAGTTTTCAACTCTAAAACTGAGTACCAGGGGCACCTGGGTGGTTCAGTGGGTTAAAGCCTCTGCCTTCGGCTCAGGTCATGATCTCAGGGTCCTGGGATCGAGCCCCGCATCGGGCTCTCTGTTCAGCAGGGAGTCTGCTTCCTCGTCCCTCTCTCTGCCTGCCTCTCTGCCTACTTGTGATCTCTATCTGCCAAATAAAATAAATAAAATCTTTAAATAAATAAAATAAAACTGAGTACCAGACCCCACACAACTCCCAGATTCCCCATGGATTCAGAGCCCTGCTGCCTGCAGAAGTGCTCTATTGACACTCATCACAGTGGCTGAGACAGATTAAATAAAGAGATAACATTGCAGATTTCCTGTCTCTTATCTGACTGTGCAGATTGGTTACACAAATCCAAATCCATACATGCATTAGATCTCACTGAACTGCGTACACCCTGAGAAAAAGACCCTGTAAAGCAATTCCCTGTAAAAATACAAAAGTATTTCTGACAGCAAAAGTTTTCAGATGCTGTAAAGAAAAAAAAAACTAAACAGGCACGACCTTCCCTGATTAATCAAGTCTCCCTCGAGAAAAGGCTACCACTTCCCCAGGTAATCTCATCGCCTCAGACGAAACCATGTTTCTCTGTGAAGTGGAGGTGATCGCAGCTCTCTCGGAGTACTCGCAAAGGTTTGGCGTGATTATGAAATGAAACACTATGACCGGGGCCCGCTGGTTGTGGTCACCGTCATGCCCACAGCCTGAACACCACCTCCCTCCAGGAAGCTCCCTTCTCTGAATTCTGTGTGGTAGGGGCACGTGGCTGACTATTAGGGAGCACTGCATAAGGCGTACCCTGTCGCTTGCCCAGACGCCCAGCTCCTCCCGGAGCCACCGAATGCCATACAGAGCTAAAGCTGGGAGCAGTGGCTCACCGTGGACACCAATGATGAGGGCTCAGGTACCTCAGCTCACAAACCCATTACAAGCATATACATTTAACTCTAGCTTTAAGATGTTTCTCCTCTTACTTCTCAGTCAAAAAAGACTTTAAGCTGAGTAAACCAACAACAAACCCTAAGATAAAACATTTAACCGTGTTAACTTCCTAAGGCCTACGGTCGTCTTCAGCTTCTCAAGGTCACACCTCCCTGCTGAATGATTACCGAGGGTTGCTGACACGGTACACAGAAAAAAAAAAAAACTCTTAGGATGTCCAGCCTCTAAGAGAAAAAGCAAACAGCTCAGAATGCAGCCAGCCATGGCAAAGGAACCACCGACAAAGCCAAACACAGAGGAGCCCCTGAGCATCTGGGAATCTGCCTGTTCCTTTGCCTCCTCAGAGGAAACGAGTCACAAGACTGCTCAGAATGGGAAATGAGAAGGGCAGAAGCCCGGAAACCAGCGCGTCCGTCCTGAATTTCGTGCTGCTTCCAAGGAGTGAGCCTGCCTGCTGTGCTGCTGTGCTGTTATTTACACAGTGGGCAGGTGAGGCTGACAGCTTGAAGGGGTTATTTTAGAGGGAGAGCTGTAAGTCTGATCAGGAGAAGGTTCTGGACCCTGGGGTCCCAGCACGCATCTCCAGCTTCCAAGCTGACCCTCCCTTCAGACAGGGTTTAAGAGGCAGCAGGGCAAGCATGGTCTTTGTATTTAAATCACCTCAAGGGGGCCCATATCTCCAGGCACAACCAGAAGCCAGGGAGGAGAGGGAAGGGGGAGAGGGAGAGGGTACCTCCACTCCTATCTGCTGGCTGCACTTCTGGAGCGCCTGATCCAGGAAGCTAAATGTGTGGACAGAACAGAAGGAAGAATCTGGGAAGACTGGAAGACTAGAAGAGCTGTTCGTGGACTAGTCTCAACCTGAACCACAGAAACACCTCTGCCTCCCTGCCCTCCTCCCCTCGGCTGGGCACCAGGTGCCTCCCTACTGCACTCCAGATGCAGATCCAAGCTCAGGGGTGCCCAGTGCCGATGCCTCTCTCCGGCGCAGGGACTCTAGGGCATCAGCGGGACTCCTAGACAGCACCTGTGATCTCTAATTTAAAACCAAAACCAAAATCCCCAACCAGCCCAATCCCGCACAAGCAATACATATTTATGTGTAAGACACCTATGCACACATACACATTCACTTATCTACACACACACACACACACACACACACACACACGCTTTTGCAGCAGAAGGCAGGCATGAAACCTGTTCCCTAAGTCCTTTGCTTTCCTCATCTGCTTCTAGCAGCAACAGCCATTTCTGCTACGGATTTTCCTATTCGAGGGTTGATCACAGATCCAAATGCCACCATCCTGTTTGCCACCCTTTCCTACCCCACCGGCCCGCTGACGTCTGTCAGTGAACCAGGGAACAAAGATGGAAGACAGGCCCAAGCTGCCTTCCTAAAGTGGGGTTATATTTGACACTTTAATAAACCTCAGAGCCTGAGCCTCTCTGCTCTCAGACTGGCCAGGGTGCAGCTCTCACTCTTACCAAACCCGTCCATCTCTCCTCCCCCCACCGCGGGGCACAAGGGTTTTCTCTGCCCGGCATCTATTTCCAGGCCCCATAAATCATATCCCATTGTTCCAGGCCATCTGAACTCATGCTTAATAAACCATCCACCTCACCCTTCCGCCACCACCCCGAATTTCCCACAGGGAAAGACTGTTTCAAGAAGAAAAGGAAATTCTTCATTAGGGCTGGATTTTAAAAGCAAGCTTCCACAAAAAACCAGAAAACAAAATTGGGTATAAATACCATCCAATAACCACTAAATGTCTTTGGTTAAAGCACCTGCCTGCCTGTGATTCTCAGGTACAGATGTGAGCTCAGTGCACATCCAAAGGAAGCAGAATTTGAACCTGATGCTAAATGAAAAATGATCCTGAACTTCATGACCATTTAAGTGCCACAGTGGCTAGACTAAATTGCTCTGATGCAGAATTTCTCCCAAGTATAGGTTACTGAGAAACAGAATATTGCTTGAAAATGTATTTAGGTGCGCTCATCCTTCTCAGACCAACACTCATGGGCTCTTAGTCATAACCAGGCTTAAGCTAACACGATTCCCCTATTTTCCCCAGAGAGGAGGGAAACAAGAGGACATGTCTCTCATGTTCCAAGATCAAAAACTGGATCACAGCACTCACAGCATCAAGTCTGCCAAACCAGAGCTCTGGGTACGTACAATTCTTAAAGAGCTAATTGAATGGAAAACAGCCATCTGGGGCTGGAAACCCTTATGACATTCTGGGAAATGTATGGGCTTTAAAAGGATTATGCAGGGTGATGTGACTTTCAAAATTCCCAAACTCTGAACTGAAGCCTAAATGAGAATATGTTAAATTCACCCATTCCAAAACACAGCACAGTTGACTCGGACCCTAGAGCCCAGCTGTAGCTCAGGGTGTCCACACTGCAGCCTGTCTGTGGGAGGTCTGCAGACCACTCCCTGCTGAGAGAGTCCAGCCAACCCAATCAGCCTACCAGCAGGCTGTGGCACAAGGTCCAGATCCTAGCCCAGGCACCAGCCAGGGTTCCCTTTGGCCTGCCCTCTTATGGTTGAACAACAATCATGGAGAGCCACAGGGAGAGCGGCATTGGGTCCAGTATGGCCACTCCCTGGTCCTCCACAACACTGGTTGCACACTCTTCAACACTAGAAAATGGTGTGCAGAAACAAGGGCCTGCCACAGTAGGCTGTCGAGCAAGGAACAGAAAGCATCAGGGGACAGGTGGGACTGCTGGCTGGTCTCCACCTCTCCCAGAGGGCAGAGGCCGCAGAGCTTCTGCAGGCTAAGCAGAGACGTGTCAGAATTACCTTCCCAAAAAGTAGGCAGTAAAGGAGGATTTCAAGCAGCCACAACCACCAGCAGGCCTGCGACCTCCAGATATCAGGGGCTTGACCATGACCGTGTCGGTAAGCAGAACACACAAGTGCCTTCTGGAGCGAGAGAAGACAGCTTAACGCTGATAACTGGTCCTCTCACTCTTCTCTGCTCTCAGCAAGTGATCCTGAAAGGGATGGACAAAGTTGGTCAGATTCACTGGAGAAAACACGAGCCAGTGAAGACGTCCCGGCTCGCACTAGGCCTCCCTCCAAAGGCTGGCTGCCCCACCCATGGCACCTGGGTAACGCTGCTCTGGGGCCATCCACACAAAACGATTTACGTACCCCCCACCCGCAACAAACACACACAGACACAGACACAGACACACACACACACACAAGCTGCATCGGGCTTTAGGAACCTAACTCAAACGCACCCCTAACAACAACCCCACAGGTGTGACTGGGTTGGACACTCCCAGCAAGGGAGGGAAGGCCCTCCCCTTGGGTCCTTGCCAGCGGCAGGGTGCCACCTGGGCCTCCGCCTCATCCTCTTCATCCACGAAGAAGTCGGAGCGGCCCCCACCAACCACCACCACGCAACCAGATTCTGGCACTTCAAATCCCCGCTGCCAGGGCCCCATCTGTGTGCTGACCGAAAAGCCGCCCTCAAGCAGCCGGCCCGCGGAGCATCTGGAGTTCTCCCAGCCCCGCGCTCACGCCTCCCCAGGCAGCCCTCGCCCCCGCGGCCCGCGCCTTACCGCCAGTGTCCACGAAGCGCGGGGGCGGGCGGTCCCGCAGCGTGGCACTCCAACCCGCGCTGGCCTCGTCCTCGTCGGACTCCTGCCCTTCGGGGTGTCGGGAGGCAGCAGGGGGCCGGGGCCCTTGTGTTTGGCGTCCGAGGAGGCGGCGGAGGAGGAGCGCGAGGCGGCGGACGTGGAGCGCGAGGCGGCGGACGTGCTGTAGA
The DNA here is from genome assembly GCF_964662115.1 of Mustela nivalis. NCBI lineage: Eukaryota > Metazoa > Chordata > Mammalia > Carnivora > Mustelidae > Mustela > Mustela nivalis. The sequence goes on along the minus strand of NW_028135987.1, from coordinate 212,505 downwards.
AGGCGTTCCCGCCGCTGTCCGGGCCGGACTCGCCGAACACTTCGTCCCAGATGTGCAGGCTCTCGTGGCGCGCGAGGGCCGCCTCGAGAAGCGCCGGCGCCCTCCTCCGCGCGCTCCCGCCGACCTGGGCCCTGGCCCCGGCCGCCGCCCGCGCGCCCGCCCCCCAGAGCGCCTCCCAGCCGCACGCGCCGGGCACCGGGCCCGCGCCGCGGCCCGCCGCCCCCCACCAGCGCAGCCCGCAGCACATCGCCTGCCGCCCCACCCCCGGCCGGCCCGCCATCTTGGCCGCCTCGGGCCCAGTGCCCTCGGAAGCGCCCTCGGAGCTCGGGCGCCGCAGGCTGCAGGCCGCGGAGGGACGCAGAAGGCGAGGGCGGGAGGCAGGGGCTGCGGCCGGGCCCAGGTGCCGCCGCTACCGCCGCCGCTGCGTCTCCTCCGCGCCCGCTTCGTCCCCGCGCGCCCTCCCGCCGCACCCCGCGCTCCCTGGCCGACCTTCCCGGGCGCGAGCCGCCAGAGACGGCCCCGCCTCCTCGCACATCCGGCCCGCCCGCCGGCCAATGGGGAGCAGGCCGGGGCGGGGCCCGCGCGGGGCACGCCCCACACCCCTCGGCCGAGCGGGGCAAGGAGAGCAGCTGCGGCGGCGGTGGCGGCAGGGGGGAGGGCGGCCGTGGCTTCCTCGCCTGCGGGACGTGTGGCCCAGGACGGCCACCCGCAGGCCCCGCGTGGCCCCGCAGGGGGAAGGGAGGAACCGAGTAAGTGTCGGGGGTTGGGGGGGACGCAGCCGGTCTTCCCGCCGCCCCAGCCGGCTCGCGGAGCGTGAAGCCCGCGCTCTCGGTCCCCTTCCGCAGTTGGCACCGGCGGCGGCGGGGAGCTGTCCGCCCCGGTGGTTCTGAACCAGGCGCTGCGGAAATTCCAGGTAGGCGCCGGGCCTGAGGGTCACGATTCCCGTGGCTGCTGTGGCTGCTGCTGCTTCGGTGCTCCACAGCCGGCTGTACCTTGAGCTCTTGCAAGCACAAGGGCTATCTGGCTTCCGGGAGCCTTGCTCTAATAAGGAGCCCTCCTCGCTGGTTCATTCCTGGGGTCAGGTGGTGACTCAGTCTCGCTTCAATACCCCTGTAATTTGAGGGGGTCAACATCTGATCTTAGTCATTCCTTCCGTCTTTGACCTTTGACATCTTTAAAATCAAAATATTCATTACCTTCCAAATATTAATTACTCTAACACCACCACTGCAACATCTTCACCCATACATTTGACACACTTGTCTGTTAAAGTACGGCACAATCACCCAGGCTTCAGTGTTCTGATAAACAATAGATCAGAAAGGTTTCATCCTCTGCCTTGGCCAGGAGTGAGTGGCACTCATTCCATTGATGACGATACACGTGATCAGGCGTTTCTTGCTCCTCTCTCCCTCCCACAATAATGCAATAAGTCACAATGATGGTAATTGGGCCATAAAGTCACTTGCACTCTGAAATAAAATAAATCCACAGAGATGTGAAGGGCTTGCGAATCCTACTGGGTATTAACTAAATAAGGATTACACGACAGGGAAAGGCATATTGCTATTTCATGCATAAAGGATGCAGATGCATAAAGGGTGAAGATGTTGGTACCACCAGCTAAAGTCGTTCTAACAGCAGGTGAGCAGCTTCTGCTCTCGCCCTCCCCTCGCAAGCCCCTGTTTCCTCCTCCCAAACCAGAGTCTCTGTACCAGCATGAATTCCTGATCATCACTGAAAGATGATATATAAAAAGGAAAAGATTCACATGACATTGCTTTGTATATGAATTGGCTGATATACGTGAAATTGTTTGCAAAGCATTTCAACTCCGTTGGAAGAATTGTGTCACAGAAAAGAACTGGTTTCCAGCACTTCTCTATACTGTGTTAACCAGGGAAAGATTCTGAAGAGAGTTCATACAGGTAATCAGACTTAAAAAGGTCATTGACACATAGATTAAAGACGAAAAGTAAGATTGCGTAGCTCAAGTTCAAATTCTGCAATTAGGAATTCTGTAATACTCCTGTTAAATTTAATGACATATATTTTAAAAAATAATTGAAAGGGATCAAAACACTGAAATACATAGGCAAGAACTCCTCTTCTCCAGGCAGCCAATGAAAAAGTCAGCAGCTAAAGTAAGTATTTTAAAAACAGTGGCTAGCTTTGCTACCCAGAGGAAGCAGGAAGTAGAGCAGTAACAGTTACAAGGATGGAATCAGTCTTCCATTGTGCCAAATCTGCATTTGTATGGTGCTAATCCCAAAGAAACCTTAGAGTCTTTGTGCTTCTGAGCTCTCAAGTGCTTGTAGCTCACAGAGCATGCAACACTGGGAGAGGATTATATGGTCACAAAAGAAACAGACTGGGAAATCAAATTGTTATCCAAACCCTGGCCCAACAAAAATGAGATGGCTATGTCCATTTAGAATCAAGGGTTTAGCAACCCAGTGCTACTTTGTTTAAACAAATGTTTCCGACCAAGAACAGTAAAAATACTTCAGCCTTTAAAAACAGGTGGCTGATTCTCCTTGTGAAAGGAGGGGAGGAAAGGGAAGAAAACAACTGGAAAACAAAAACCAAAAAACTTTCCCATCTGCTTGGCAACCTCCTACTCGATGCTATGATTATGGTTCTACATCATTAAGTTTTACAAGTAATGTTTTCTGACAGGATAATTATAGAACCAGCATTATACTGAGATCTTTTAACTTTGAGTCATTTAAACACATCTTCCAAATAATACAACTTTGTAATATAATTAATTTTAAGATTAATTATAATTAATATTGAGCTTTTGGTTCATAGTCTGCACAAAAGGCTCCAGGGTAGTAAGAACAACCCATTTCTGTAGTAGATTCCTTAGGCTTTGTTAAGCCAGAGAGGTTCATGCTCTTGTGAAACTGGGGATAATAGCCATATTTCATTGAGTCTTGGCCTCCTTTCCTGGTATAGTTTAATAAGAAACAAAAAATGCTACCATTCAAACTATGATACAATGTTTTCTTTTCATTAATATTTTAATTTAAATGTATTCAAAAAGCTCTTTGGTAAGTATTTAGACAGATTTTTATTACATATGGCCTTAATGCATACATAAAATAAAAGTTAAAATTTTGGGTTAACGTTTTTCCAAACCTCACATTAAGAATCTCACTACTTTTATTTACTTTCTAACTGAGAGATTTCAGTGCCCAGATTTTTCTCACAATATGTTCCTCTGAGCCACCCAGAGCTTTTGTCATGCTGCACTTAAAAAATTATTATTAGACATATACCTGACATTCAATGTTAAATTAGTTTCAGGTGTACAACATAGTAATTTGACAATTCTATACATTACTCAGTGATCACCACAGTAAGTATATCATCACATCACCATATAAACTTATTATAATATCATTGGCTGTATTCCCAATGCTGTACTTTTCATCTCCAGATGAGAACAGGAAATTATTTTATTTATTTTATAACAGGAAATTTGTACCTCTTAATCCCCTTCACCTATTTCACTCATCCCCCATCCACCTTCCCTCCCATAACCACCAGTTTGTTCTTTGTATTTAAGAGTCTATTTTTGTTTTGTTTTTTTTTTTTGTCTGTTCACTTGTTTCTTTTTTTATATTCCATATAGACGTGAAATTACAGGGGCCCCTGGGTGGCTTAGTGGGTTAAAGCCTCTGCCTTTGGCTCAGGTCATGATACCATGTTCCTGGAATCGAGCCCCGAGTCGGGCTCTCTGCTCGGTGGGGACCCTGCTTCACCTGCCTCTCTGCCTGTCTCTCTGCCTACTTGTGATCTCTCTCTCTTTCAAATAAATAAATAAAATCTTAAAAAGAAAAAAAAAAGGAAGTGAAATCATATGGTATTTGCCTTTCTCGGTCTGACTTATTTCTCTTAACCTAATACCTTCTAGATCCAGCCATATTGTCACAAATAGCAAGATCTCATTCTTTTTTATAGCTGGATAATATTCCATTATATATCTATATACACCATATCTTTACCCATTCATCTACTGATAAACACCTGAACTGCTTCCATATACTGGCTATTATAAATAGTGCTGCAGAAAACCTAGGAGGGCATATATCTTTTTGAATCAAGTGTTTTTATTTCCTTTGGGTAAATATCAAGTACTAGAATTACTAAAGCATATGGTAAATCTATTTTTAATTTTTTGAGGAACCTCCATACTGTTTTCCACAGTTGTTGCACCAATTTACATTCCCACTAAAAATGTACAGAGGTTCCTTTTTCTCCACATCCTGGCCAACACTTGTTCTTTCTTGTCTTTTTAATACTAGCCATTCTGACAAGTATAAGGTGATAGATCTCCCTGTGGTTTTGATTTTATTTTCCTGATGATGAGTGATATTGAGCATCTTTTCACATGTCTATTGGGTGTCTGTATGTATTTTTTGGAAAAATGTCTATTAAGTCCTCTGCCCATTTTTCAATTGGATTATATGTTGGGGTTTGGGTTTTTTGGGGGTTTGGTGTGTGTGTGTGTGTGTGTGTGTTCTTTACATATTTTGGTTATTAATTCTTTATTTTATTTATCATTCACCACTGTCTTCTCCCATTCTGTAGGTTCCCTTTTGGTTTTGTTGCAGGTTTCCCTTACTGTGCAAAAGCTTTTTATTTTGTTGTAGTCTTAATAATTTATTTTTGTTCTTGTTTCCCTTGCCTAAGCAGACATACCCACAAATAATGTTGCTAAAACCAATCTCCAAGTGATTACTGCTTATTGTCTTTTAGGAGTTTTATGGTTTCAGGGCTCTCATTTATTCATTTAATTTTTTTTTTAAGTAAGCTTTACACTGAATGTGGGACCTAAACTCACAGCCTCAAGAATAAGAGTCACATGCTGTAAAGGCTGAGCAAGACAGGCACACCTCACACTTCACATTTAGATCTTTGATCCATTTTGAGTTTCTTTACGTGTATGGTAAAAGAATGTGGTCTAGTTTCATTCTTTTGCAAATGGCTCTCCAGTTTTCCCAACACTGTTTTTGAGGAGACTTTCTTCTGTTACATATACTTGCCTCCTTTGTCAAAGATTAATTGACCATATAATTGTGGATTTATTTCTGGGCTCTCTATCCTGTTTCCGTTGATTTATGCGTATATTTTCTCCCAGTACCCTACTGTTTTGATTACTATAACGTTGTAGTATATCTTGAAATCCAAGAAACTGATACCTCCAGCTTTGTTTTCCTTTCTCAAGATTGTTTTGCACGCTACACTTCTTATAAAAGTATTCTGAGGTCATCCATTCTGCTTGGTTTGATGCTGGTAGGGTTTCTCTTTTTCTTTTTTCTTTTTTTTTTTTCCTTATCTGAGATTTTCATATAATAACCAGTTTATTTTCTTTCTTTAAATGGTCCTCAAAAGGCCTGTGGCTTGGCATGCCAAGGGATGTAGATGATCAGTTGTGCCCTAGGAGCAGTAACCACATGGCACAGGGTCAAGCTGTGGTCACTTTATAGGGACTTCCACCTGCTCAGCCCCAACTATAAGACAATTCCTGACATTGGAGATGTGAAAGAAAATGGGAGGGGAGGGGCATCTTAAAATCCATAAAATATGGCATATTGTCTCCTGTTTGTACTTTTACAATTTCTGATTTTGCAAATGGCCAAGCTGCCGCAGGGAACAAAAATGAGGTCCTAAGGTGGCAGAGACTGACCTGGTCAGCCCTGTACTGCACAGGCTATGCATTACTGGATCAGTATGAATGGAGAAAGCAGGGGTGAGTCAGGGAAGCTGCTGCTTCTCCCTACATTGCCTTCATCACCCACAGGAAGGGGGCCCAAAGCCAAGGAGGACCTCCTGGAACTGAGACAGGGGAGGGGAAAAGAAAGCTGAACGATGCCACAGCTGCTGAACCATGACCAAAATATGGGGGAGAAGGCTGGAGGCAAATGTGCATGGTACACCGTGACATTTGGAGTCCTAGGTGACATAGAAGCTTAAGGATCCAACCTTGCTCAAACTGATTTTACATGATGATTTTATCTACTAATCAACCCAGAGATGCAGAGAATGAAATAGGGCAATACTATAGAAAATGCTTGAGAGAAATCTCTCTTATGATTGAGATAACCTGATATTTCCATTGATTCATTCATTCATTCATTCATTCGTTCAACAATTATGTACTGAGTATTATGTATCAAATCCTCTTCTGAACACAGAATAAATAAGGAAAAAACCCACAAATACCATTTTTATAGCACATGCATTCAAATAGAAGAGAGAGAACAGACAGTAAATAAATAAATATATAATATGTCAGCTGTTGATAAGAAGTCAAAAGTAGAGAGGGACAGAAACTATGTTGATTGTGATGGTGCTGGTGCTGGCTGTGTGTGCAGTTAGGGGAGATTACTCTGATAAGAAGACATTGGCAGATCCTTGAGTGGATTCAGAGAACAAGACGGGTACATTTAAGAAGAGGAAACAAGTGCAACGCCCCAAGAAAGGCACGCACTTGCTGTACTCTGTTAAACACTAAGGAGGCTGGTGAGCGGAGGCAGAGACAGCTGAGTGAAGAGGTAGGAGATGAATTGAGAAGGAAGTTGAGTGTTAAATTTTGTAAGACTGAATTTTGTATTGAGTGAATTGGGGAGCCATTGGAGATCTTAGAGCAGAGAAATAACAAGGTCTGACTTTTGTCTTAAACGGATTGCTTTAACTGCTGAGTGGAAAATAAACTAGAACAGAGCAAAGATGGAATCCAGAAGACCAGATAGGAGACTATTACAATAACTCATAGAAGACGGTGTTTTGGACCACAGTGGGAGTAACTGAAATGTGGAGAACTGGTCAGATTTAGAATATATTTTGAAGATAGAATCCACAGCTTCTACCAAAGAATTAAACATGGGCAGTGAAAGAAAGAGATGAATCAAGAATGACTCTACAGTTTCCTGTTTGAGCTATTGCAAGACCAGCAGAGCTCGAGAAGAATAAGAGCTTGGTTTTGAACATGTTGGGTTTAACTCATCTAGGTAGATCTGGAAAGCAGGCAGTGGAAGAAAGCTCAAAATCCAGGTCTGGACTGGAGGTGGAGATGTGGAGTCATCAGGAGATAGATGGTAGAAGAGGGACAGTCACCAAGGACTCAGTGTAGACAGAGGAGAAGTCTGAGGTTGGGTCCTGGAGCACATTCATACTCAGAGATCAGGGAAATGAGAAGAAACCCCAAGTGGAGGGGCTTGTCCTCACTCAGAAGGGATTGGAGTAAGGGTTCCACCCAGGTAAACTTAGTGGGATTCTGTGGGTCTTCTTTCCTTACCGATTTTTCTTTTCAAGATTTATTTGAGAGAGAGAGAGAGAGAGCAGGAGCACACACATGCAGGGGGAAGAGACAGAAGGAGAGGGAGAGAATCTCAATCAGATTCCCCGCTGAGCATGGAGCCTGACGTGGGGCTTGACTCCATAACCCTGAGCTCATGACCTGAGCCAAGATTCACACGCTTAACCACTTAGCCACCTAGACACCCACCCAGTTTGTTTTTCATTCTTTTTTTAAAATAATTTATTCATTTATTTATTTGACACAGAGAGAAAGAGAGAGAGAGAGAGATCACAAGTAGGCAGAGAGGCAGGCAGAGGGAGAGGGAGAAGCAGGTTTCCTGCTGAGCAGAGAGCCTGATGCGAGAGCCCGAGACCCTGAGACCAGGATCTGAGCTGAAGCCACCCAGGTGCCCTCAATTTACTTTTCTCAGTGAAGTCATCAGAATGGTCGGTCATCAGCTGTATCTGATGGAAGGTGTTCAATTCTCACTCTGAACAAAATGGCTGTACATTAGAATCACTGGGAGAATTTTAAAAGCACACTTATATCCAGACCCTAATTGGATATTAATCTAATTGGTTCTACACCAATTAGATCAGGTCCTTTGGAGGTGGGCACTCCTGTGTTTTAAAGTCTTCCAGGTGATTCAAAAGTGTGGCCAGTGTTGAGAAGCCCTGGCTTAAGGTTGGAGGAAAGAAGATGTGAAATAGTCAAAATATTTCACGAGAAGAATGGAGATTCTGTCGGTCAGAGAAACATACTTGGATTTGTGGCTGAGAATTTAATGTGAAAGGGGCGCCTGGTAGGCTCAGTGGGTTAAGCCGCTGCCTTCGGCTCAGGTCATGATCTCAGGGTCCTGAGATCGAGTCCCACATTGGGCTCTCTGCTCAGCAGGGGGCCTGCTTCCCTTCCTCTTTTTGTGATCTCTTCCCTTCCTCTCTCCTACTGTGATCTCTCTCTGTCAAATAAATAAATAAAATCTTAAAAAAAAAAAGAATTTATTGTGAAAGCTTCCAGCATTGTTGCTTTTCTCACCAACCACCTTCAGCTGCCAGGGGCAGACATAGGGTGGACAGAAGGTTGGGTTTTTACCAGGGTGGGGTTTTATCAGGTATGTATGATGTATGATGGAGGTGAGAGTATGGGACAGGGATTATAGTTATGGGAGTGGACTCTGTGCCAGCTGCGGAGGCCTGTGAGAATTTGGGGTAAGGATCAAGAACCACAGAAAATGAAATAGGGGGACGCATGGATGGCTCAGTTGGTTAAGCAGCTGCCTTCCGCTCAGGCCATGATCCCAGCGTCCTGGGATCAAGTCCCACATCAGGCTCCTTGCTCGGCAGGGAGCCTGCTTCTCCCTCAGTCTCTGCCTGCCACTCTGTCTGCCTGGGCTCGCTCTTGCTCCCTCTCTCTCTCTGACAAATAAATAAAATCTTAAAAAAAAAGATTCTCTTCAAAAAAAGAAAATGAAATAGGTAAATGGATTCTTCTGAGTGACTTAGATAATTAATACTTCTTGAAATAATTTAGTGCAGCCAGACCCCTGCAAAGCAGCACAAACAACTCTGATGAGTGCTTCAATCTACCACTTCTTCCCAGGGCTTCAATCAATTGCTTTCAACAAGTGAACATTGAGATATTTAGAGCAAAGGAAAAAAAATAAATATTGGAAGTTCGCATTTTTTTTAAGATTTTATTTATTTATTTGAAAGAGACACAATGAGATAGGGAATACAAGCATTGGGAGAGGGAGAAGCAGGTTTTTCCTCTGAGAAGGGAGCCCGATGCGGGGCTGGATTCTCAGGCCCCTGGGATCATGACCTGAGCCAAAGAGCAGATGCTTAACAATTGAGCTACCCAGGCTCCCCTGGAAGTTAGCTTTTTACATTCTTGGAAAATGGGATTTTGTACATTTATGTCCTTTTTCTGTCCCCTTGTGGATATTTTCCCTCTTGAAGCACACCCAACCCCTGCTCCACAGTTGTCCAGTAAAAGAAAGGGATCTGAGTGCCATCCCCAAAGTTCACTTGCGTTTAAAGGAGAAACAATCCTGGGAAGCTGTTTTACACAAAAGAGTAGATTGCTCAGTTGTAGAAACTCAGCTATTATAAGAAAACGGGAGAGATATTCGTTACTAGAAGGGGGACTTGCTCAGCGTTTCTAAATTCACATTGGTAGATTGTTGAACTGTTGTAGGCTGAGTGTTAAAATCACATCTTTCCCTCCGTTTTCTTACAGAGACAATGATGGTTCTTCCAAGATTGTCTGTGAAAGGCTAGGCACCTGCAAAACCACACATTTGACCTGAGCCATCACCCAAGTAGAATGTAATCCGCTCTCAGATCATAGGACAAAAAAGAGAGAGAGAGAATCCCAAGAAGAAACACTCACGTCAGGATTTTCATCAAATTTAGTGCACGTCTCACCATTTATCTTCATTTGCGGTAATTTTTTAAATAAACACTAATGTCGAATTGCCCTGCGTTACAACGAGCAACTCAATTATCAGAAAATCACGAGTCTCCAACGTTTGTTCTAATTACTAAAGCAGAAGAGTGGACAGAGTTTAGAAAATTTTCAACAAGGCTTAAACAAGAGAGATTTTCCACTTTTTTCTAATCAGGTCAACATAGATACCACTTTCCCTACAACCTTGTAGGCAGTTGGTATTTTTCAGAGAAATCATTTGGTTCTTTATAGAAGGCTTAAAGTTGGAGGTCCATAAAAACGATAATCAACTTTTGTGTGTGCCTTCTATAGGCCAGGAACTGTGCTAAATGAACAGTATCTAATTTAATCCTCCTAACAAGCCCTTTGAAGTCAATACTACTGACTATTCTCACTCCAAGGGGGGGGGGCAAAGCAGATGCTTCGAGAGTTGAACTCAGTTTTCCTAGTTCATACAGCTCGTATATGATGGAATCAGGACTTGAGCTCAGTCTAATGCCAGGTTGGACCCTCAGTGGCAGCTACTGTAGTTTTTTTGACCATCACCTGCTTCCCTCCCCCACCCCCGCCCCCATCTCATTCCCATTTAGGGATAATCAGCCATACCTAAATGACAGTGGCCAGGCAGGAAGGGTGGCTACTGGGTTTAATTATTTATATCCAGGGGGAAGAGCCGCCTCGCCCCATACGTTCTGCTTCAGCTCTTGCCCTGCCAGGGGAGTAGCCATCCTTCAAACCATCAGTGTTAATGGCTGGTGAGGGATGAATTAGGCGGCAGGGGTCACACACAGTTTACTAGTCATGCATATTTCTTTCAGAATACCTAAGTACCATTCCCTTGGAGATGAGAAGAAATGATGGTAGGGATGTTAAAAGGGACTCCCAGAAATATTTCTGGACCAGTCATGATCACTAGCCCTTATGATACTCTTGGAGTCATTTTACTGGTTCTTGAAATGAGTGCACTTGCCCTAGGATGGCTTGGCCCCTCCCAGTAATCAGAAGCTCCCAGGATGGGTCAAAGATTACTTTATTTGCTATAATTCTGCAAGTTGAATGTATCTCTCAGCCATTTCCTGTGAATGCTATTATGGGGCAGGCACAGGGGGATGACTATGGGACAGAAACATATCAGGTGAGAGGGATCCTATGCTTTTGTATGAAGGAGAAGCCCATTCTCCTTGGTGATGGGAGTTTCCCTTCTGCTCTGACTCCTGCCCAGCCGGGATCAGTGGGGAGCCTCCTCCTTTGGGCGACAGGTCTCTTTCTTTCTAATTCTTCTTTTTTTGGGACAAAAATCAAGACTACCCTTCTTTTCATCTTTCAGCTTTTTCATCCTGGCCAACGACACTCAAACACCCTCGCCCCCAATTTGGGCTGCTAGACTATGCCAAGAGGCCACATACTGGATATATTACCTCAGGCCCAGTGTTTGGACTTCACTGAACCTTAATTGTAACATCTGAGAAGGGTTGGGGAGGCGGATGTTGTGAGGATTCATTAATCCAATGTTAAATTTTTATCACGGAGTCAAGAAAGATCTCTTGTTAGGAATGTGTTTAATCTTACCAGGATAGAGGGCAAAATAGCATTTTTTTAATAAAGTATTTCTTTTTAAAAAATTATTTATTTGACAGAGAGACAGAGCAGGAATACAAGCAGGGGAGTGGGAGAGGGAGAAGAAGTCTTCCTGTTGAGCAGGGAGCCCAATGTGGGCCTCCATCCCAAGACCCTAAGATTATGATCTGAGTGGAAAAATGACGCTTTAAGGACTGAGCCACCCAGGTTCCCTGCAAAACAGCATTTTTTAAAAAGATTTTATTTATTAATTTGACCGACAGAGATCACAAGTAGGCAGAGAAGCAGGCAGAGAGAGAGGGAGAAGCAGGCTCCCCGCTGAGCAGAGAGCCCAATGAGAGGCTCCATCCCAGGACCCTGGGATCATGACCTGAGCTGAAGGCAGAGGCTTTAACCCACCGAGCCACCAGGCACCCTGGAAAACAGCCTTTTAAACAATATTTTTATTTTTATTTTATACATATATATGTAAACAGAGAATTGAATGTATACATATAAATATAACTTGTAAACACATTTGATATATATTTATGTTTATCCTAGGATGCAACACTGCCCTCCTGAGCAGCGCAAGAGGGTGGGTTTTTACAAAGAATCACCAAACAGCTTGACCCAACTGAACGGCCTGCCTTGCGCTGCTGCTTAAGAGAAAGCCTTGAGTTGGTTAAGGTTTGACAAATACTGAGAAAAACCAGTCAATTAATATGTTAAAAACACTACCCAACCACAGTATGAACCATTTAGACATATGGCTTTAATTTTGACTTTAGTCTCCAAAGCCTAGGGGTCCCTGGGGAAAGGGGGTAGAGGGAGAGAAAGGACCAGCTTCTCTGTGGGCCAGGTTTCTGGGGTTGCTCCCAGCCCTGCCCTTAGAGGGAATGCCCCCACCCAGGGCTTTGCTCCCAGAAGGGCCCCTCCCCCAGAAAGCCCCTTCCCAAATGGCCCTGACCTTTGGCCACACCCTCAGAGGTCCCATTATCCACCCCCAACCCCCTCACACCCCTCTACTCTGCCAAGCACCGCCCTCAGAAGGGTTCTAAGGTGAAGTCAGTGTGCTTCTCTCTCAATGTCTAGGAATTACTCAGTTTTATTTTTGACTTTGTGTTTTTTGAGCGAAGTGGGTGGTGTAAGGACCTACTTTATATTTTTATATTTTAGCCAGAGGCTTCCATTGAGGTTACACAATAACCTTGTTGTTTAACCCTTAAGCTGTCCCTGCTCCCCTTCTCCCAGGGGACTTACTTAAAAACAAGTCCCGGAAATCAACCTCAGGTAACAAAGCCCAAATACAAGGGTGGGTCAGGCCAGGTAAGACATCTGATCAGTGGAGGGCTGCATACTGTCTCCCTAGCTACCAAGGAGTATGGGTCCCGCCTTTGTGAGTCTTTTGGGCGAAAATCCTAACCAAGGTGATAGGCTAGGTCAAATATCTACTAAAAGGTAAGTTGTAATTCAATTGGTCACCTAGCATCACTGTGCAGCTTTCTCTGTGTGTTACAATTTCATTGGCCACCTGTGCATGACCAGGCCCAACCGCATGGCCTATGTCCTTAAAAGCTAGTCTGTAAAGGAGAGAGGGGTTGACTTCTCTGTAAGAAAAGCGGCCCTGGCTGGTCAGTTTGATTCTTGATGCTTGGTGCAAAATAAAGCTTTGTTTGACCTTCGCTTTGTATCAGTCTCGCTCTTTTAATCATGGACCCATTATTGGGGCATAACAGGTGGGATAGTGGAGCACGTACATAGTGGAGGGGACAACCCACTGTGGGTATCCACCATTCCTTGCCTGTACTGCTCATTTGCATGTACTGCTCGCCCTGCCCGGTGAGCACAGCATGGAAATGGACACTTCGTGAGTGGTGGTCAACGAGACTCACTGACCACGTGATGTCTATGACCGAGTCAACCGGAGCTCGCCTTCCCTACAGACCAGAGCTTGCTCTGAGCACCGGCAGGAGGCGGTGGCCTCTTGTGAGCAGCCCAGAACCCTGTCTTGTCCTTTCTCACTCATGTCACCTCCCTGTGTTAGCCAAGGCTTGGAAGTGGTGACTTAGGAGGGAAGGGAAAGAAAGGCAGCCCCTGGCTCCTGATCCTGTCAAGTTCCGTACTCATCAGGAAGCCGAGGGCAGCAGGGTTGGTGGAACAGGTGTGAGTCCCCAGGTGAGGTAAAGATGGCAGAGCTGGTCTTGTGCAGGATTTCTACGGTTTTGATAAGAAGAGGGCACGTGGGTGTGCCCCAGCTGTGGAATTCCCTGCGTGAATTATTTAACACTGACATTGCACCCTGGGAAGATGAATGGCATAAATCATGCCCATAATCACATTATAAAATTTTTATTTGCTTGGAATGACATTAAATGCAAATAGAAAACAGCAGCCATGCCCCTTCAGAAGACAGATGGTGGAGGAAATGAGCTATTTTAGTACCTTTAACAAACACTTCCTCCCTGTTTTTGCCCAAAGGGCCCTATATCTTCATTTTGCATGGGGCTTGTAAATTATGTAGCCAGCCCTGGGGACAGCTGTGCAGTGTCTCAATGACCCAGTGCAGGGAATGGCAGGAGCCTCCCTCCTTGATACAGTAGTATTACACAAGACCCTGAAGCTGAAACAGAACTTCAAGATAAAGTCTGGTGGGGAGGTCCTCAAATTTCTGAGTCATGGGCTGTCGTAAACAAAATAACAGCCGGGTGGCTTAGGCAACATACAATTTATTTTCTCATGGTTCTGGGCGCTGGAAGTCCAAGATCAAGGTGGCAGTAGGGTTCGATTCTTCAAACGTCTCTCCTTGGCTTGCAGATAGCTGTGTTCTCCACTCTGTCTTCAAACGATTGTCCTTCAGTCTGTACTGTCTGTGTCCTAATCTCTTCTTCCTGTAAGCACACCAGTCCTGTTGGCTTGGTGCCCACCCCCAGTGAGCTCGTTTTCCCTTTATCACCTCTTTAAAAATCCTGTCTCTGAATACTGCCACATTCTGAGATGCTGGGTGTTAGGACGTCAACGTAGGAATCTGGGGGCATCCAACTAAGCCCATAACAATAGTCAAAACTGGATCCGAAACTGAAATATAGACACATTTTAAAATGCTAAAAGTGTATATATATAATTTTTGTGGTAGGCCTGAGATGGTTGGTAGGCTGAGATGTATTTGTAACCTTTGAGGGAAACATCCTTTGGAATGATCAAAGAGAGCTTCTATGTAATTCCATACATCCACAATTAAACCCCAGAGCTTTTTAATTTGGAATTTGGCTGTTTTGTGCTTGGTGGTAACCAAAACCAGCCTAGGGCTTTTCTTTTGTTTTGGCAGAAAAGTAGGAGGCAGAGGACTTGAGCATTTAGACATCTTGCTGCTCTTTGGTTTAATCATACTCTACTGAGTTGCCCGAAACTAATTAAGCTCTTGGCTCTGTAGAGGAGAGATGATGTTCCTTACATGTCATTGGCCACAATGTTCCTTTTTTAAATTGTTGTTAACATTTGTGTTATTTTTCAGTATAAGAGACAAGCTTTACCTTAGTTTGGGCTGATGTAACAAGAGCACCATAAACTAGGTGCTTTAAAGACATACTTATTTCTCTCAGTTCTGGAAGCTGGGAAGTCTACGATCAAGACCCTGGAAGATTCCGTGTCTGTTCAAGTGCCCACTTCCTGGGTCACAGATGACCATCTTCTCCCTATAACCTCCAAGGTGGAGGAGGCGAGGGATCTCTGTGGGGTCTCTCTTATGGAGACACTAATCTCGCCCATGAGGACTCCACCCTCATGACCTAAACATCTCCCAAGGACCCCATCTCCTAGTTATGTCCCTTTGGACATTGAGTTTTCAACTTATGAATCCTGGAGGGATACACTGTCTACAGTGAGCTTCGTCAAACATCTTTTATGTTCAAGGCACTGTTTTTTGGCAAAATTAATCATTTCCTACACATCCTTTGAAGCAAGTGTATTTCTGCACTTTGCCTTCCTTTAGAACCTTTCTCTAGAGAGGATCCTAAAAAGTTCAGAAAAGATGCAGAAGAAACCTGCTGGTTAGCTCGTTTTTCACAGTAGAGCAGAATTCATTTTGAAGTAGGTTAATCTTAGAAATCCAGGCGAAGACACTTCGCTTGAAAATCATCTCAAATGATCAGTTAGTTTTGTTAGTAGGAGTAATAGTAACTATAAGATCAATAGAACAACTTTTTGTTCTACTGTGGGCCTACTGTGTGCTGGCTACCTTGGAGCACCTGAGTCGAACCATCTCGTGATCCTTTCAACAGCCCACTGAGGGTCACACTGTCTTCTCCTCCACGTTATGGATGAGCCTTAAGTCTGGGCCAGAAATGACACAACTTTCCCAAAGCCATATTGCTACTGAGGGGCCAGCTGGGATCTACGCCCACTCTGGTGCCAGAGCCTGTGATTGCAAACGTGGGCTGCACTAGCTGTTCAGAACAAAGGACTGTTCATGGAGGTGACACAGCTAACCCGTGAGACCCACCACCCATTTCCCTAAGGTCATCCCGGTACAGCCTGCAGTGATGGCCCGAGTTAAGCATTTGAACTTGGTGCTGCAGAGGGCGTGTTTTAGGGACAAGATTGGTGTTAAGGGGGTCTAATGAAGCCCAGAGGGAATGAAAGGAAACAGGACTTGGGGAAATATCTGGGTCCCTGGAGCAGTGATCTCCTTTTATTACTGTGCACCTCTCTTTCACAAAAATAAATAAATACATACATACATACATACATACATACATACATACATACAAAAAATATTTGCGGACATAGCACAAATTTAAGCAAATTTTAAATTATAAACTCTACTACTCTACTAAATTATTATAAAAGGCATGCAAAAGCTAAACAGTTAAATGGATGACATGAAATATGAATAAAACTTATAATATTTTCTTCCAGCCCCTTACTGGACTATTTGTCAAACTCCCTTTGGAGAAGACTTTTTAAAGATTTGTTTATTTATTTATTGAGAGAGAGAGAGACAACACGTGTGTGCACATGTGAGTAGGGGGGGTGGGGCAAAGGGAAAAGGAGAGAAGCAGACTCCCCATTGAGCACAGAGGCCTCACTAAGGGCTCAATCCCATGACCCTGAGATCATGACTTGAGCCAAAATTTTGAGTCAGACATTTAATCAACTGAGACACCCAGGTGCCCTGGAGAAGACTTTTTAAGAAAGAGATAGGACACTGGATTTATAGCAATAATTCCTAGAATTAATCTTTAAAAGTGGGAAGATAGAAATGGTTTTTTTAATTTTTTTTAAAGATTTTCTTTATTTATTCATAAGAGATGGGAGGCAGAGACAGAAGCAGGCTTCCCACAGAGCAGGAAGTCCAGAGTGGGACTTGATCCCAGGACCTGGGATCATGACCCTAGCTGGAGATAGACGCTGAAGATACTGATAAACCAAACTTTAGGGAAAAATACTGAACTTTACTGGGAAGATGAAGCAGAACATCAGCATATGGCAGCAACATGAGTTTTAGATAGTTGTTGGTCGCCCAGAAGGCTTAAGGTGGAGAGAAAAACAAAAGGCTGTAGTGACCCAAAATTGTCCGAGTTGTGACCCAGGAACTTCCGGGTGACATAAAGATTTGTTTATTTATTACACGGACAGCGCCATGTGGGGACAGAGCGAGGGGGAATGAGAATTCCATACAAACGTGTGAGTGGCTCTTCTCCCATCTCCAGGGGGGAAGGAAGAGATTGGGTTTACTCCAGTAAGCATGGTGATGAGTTGGTGAGGTAGGTTGACTAGATGTCTGGACACCTGAAAAAGCCAGCGAAGGGGGCTTCCTGGCCATCTTGTCAGTGTCTTATTGAAAGCTTGTCATGTGCAAGACTTTCTTTTAACAGGTTGCCAGGTGAATTGATGTACAAATCAGACTACCGGCCGCCATGTGTCATTGCTCAGGTGGTCCATGACACAGTGCCCTGCCACTAAGGGGATGCACTTAGCATTACAGACATCGTTCTGTCTTTGTTATTTTGAAATTTAGAAAATATCTTATTAATTTGTTCACCCCAAAGAGGCAATTTATTGCTTACTATGACAGTCTTTTGGTAGAGGACACAAAACTGCTTTCTTTGTTATGAAAATCAATGTGTTACACCAATTTTCTGAAAGATAGAAATGAATTGCCTCCTTCCAGCTGGGTCAGGACATAAGTGTACCCTATGTACTGGTTTTTCAATAGATTCCATTTACAGATTGTACATGTCTCTCAATACAGAAGACATTTGCTCACATTTATGTGTAGAACATTCCCGAACCTGGTCCAGGTTGCGGATGAAACCGTCACTCTGACTGGCAAGGCATAACGAAGAAGAGTTTTCCTGTAAACAATATGTGGTCATGGAAGGAATCAGCACTGCAATTCGTGGCTGATTCCAAAGGCTCTAAGAGGTGGTAGATGCACAGGCAAAGTGGTGACTTTTGCAGAGGAAGCAGGCTGGGGAGAGATAGCAAAACAGAAGTTTGAGAGGGCCCTAAAATCTCCTCCTGTGGGATTATTGGCCATTGAGCTTGAGAAAGGCTATGGTGAAAACTTGAAAGAGCATCAGATCAAACCCTTGGCCACTGGAGGTTGAAACTGACATGAGCAGCACTATCTCTATTCTTGACCCAAGGCCACAGGATGACAAGCTTTGCTTTTTCAATGTGGTCTCAAGTCTCTATACTGCCCTATAAAGAAAATAATACAAATAAATGCTGAGAGTGTAAAGTGTAAGCAGAGCTCCCCTTGGCCATTTCCTGTTTCCTCCACTCCGAAGTGAGTATCACTTTGGTGAGTGCATTGCAGGAAATGGCCTTAATGATCAATGGCAGACCTCCACTCCAGAGTGACATAAAAAGCAATCTGCACCTCCTTCCTGATTTGTCTGTAATGAAACTTGCTTTTCTCAGGTCCCAGCATTCGAGGCAGATAAATATGTTCCCTTTCGTTGGCTCTTACTCATACTTCAGCAAGATTTCCCATGTGCTTTCCTTGGCTGGCTGGGAAACTGGACGACAATTTATGGGATCTTAGGGGACAGGCGCGTAGAATTCCAGTGGGATCCCGGAACAGAACCTAATTGGAGATTAGAGACCATTGCGGTGCAAAGCTTTTCTTTGAGATCGAAAGAGGTGCATGTTATGCAAATATTAGCAAGTGTAAGTTCACACTGTCTATTGAAAATTTATAGACTCCTTATGGTCAAGAAGGCTGGAGGATAAGTAGATTTTGGGAAAGATTCAGGTAAATTCAGGGAGGTGGCAAATTACCCCAGGGAAAGTAGAATGGCTAAAGAGTATGGCCCAAACTTTTTAAAAAAATTTTATTCACTTATTTGACACACAGAGAGCCAGAAAGCACAAGTGGGGGGAATGGCAGAGGGAGAAGGGGAAGCAGGCTCCCCGCTGAGCAGGGAGGCAAATGTGTGGGACTCGATCCCAGGACCCTGGGATCATGACCTGAGCTGAAGGCAGACACTTAACCGACTGAGCCACCCAGGCACCCCCTGGCTCCAACTTCCAAAGATGTGTATGAGATACCTTTGGTGGGAAGGAATGAAGATCAGCAACTGTCCTTGATTCTGCTTCTCAGGAAGGCATTGTGATGTGGTGCCCAGGACTTTGGAGACAGACACATGCTTGGTGCCCTCTGGCTCTGCCACAAAAGCAACACCTTCCAGAGGGCAGCTGCAGGCACCGGGTGGCGTCACACAGGGTCAGACCCAGGAGGCACTCAGCCACGTACCCATTCCACCATCCTGCTGGGTTTGGAAGAGCGCTATCTAAGTCCCTGCTGCTGAAGGACCATCCAGAGTGACATGTCCCATGGGGCATCCCGGCATTCCTTTACCCCTTCAGGTTGTTGGCAGCAAGGCTGGAAATTTTTTTAATTGCCTGGGAAAATGATAGCAAACAGCTCCATAAAGGAGTTTCAGAACGCAGACTTCATACTATGTTTTGAGTACATTTCATTTATTTGGCAGGTACTGACAGGGTGCTTAAGTGCCAGGTGCTGCTGCATTAGAAACAGACTTGAGAAGTTAACGGGAGGGGGCTCCAGCCCTCAACCAGCACAAAGTTGATCAATGGATGCATGTGACAGACAGAGCACTGTGACGGGGAGTACTAGGTGCTGTCATAAGAAGGGTATGCCTGGAGTTAAAGGAATACTCGGGGGGAGCCAGCACCAACACTCGGGGAGAGCTGTGGGAAATATGATGGATGCAGATGGCTCCAGAGGAAACCAGAGAACTGCTCAGATCCCTGCTTCTTAACAGCTCCAAGTGCCCGCCGCTTCAGAGTGGGGGCTGGGCGAGCAGGGAGCTGGGGTGGGCGCAGCGATGCCTAAGTTCCGACCTCAAGCCCCTGCGCTGTTTCAACTGTCCCTTTAGGAGTACAATGACATAGGATGTCACCAACGGAGGATCTACCCCTGCATCCTGGTACTGGGAAAGCACGCGAGGGCTGCGGAGCTGAAAGCAAGAGTTGGCAGTTCCAGTAATGTGTGCAGGGTTTTAAAAAACTATATACCGGAAAATATCCGGTCTTATTTGCATGTGTTTGTATCATGCACAATTTTTAACTGCAATCCTCCTTTTACCTTCTTCCCTGTTGTTAAGACTCTCCTCTCCTCACCGCTGCCTTTGTCCCTATAATACCTGTTGACAGCCTGGTGCTCATCCATGAGCTCATTTGCCTCTATCCACGCACGCATGGGGCTCTGTCACTGTTTAACAAATATGGGCTCATTTTATCTACCTCTTGATCTAGTGCTTCCCAGTTAATAATCCCTCCTGCATAACGTCCTTCTGTTTTTATCTTCATTTTTATAAAGAATGGTTTCTCACCTTTTATCAGGTGCCTTTATTTTTTTATCAAATGCATTTATTGCTATGGTCTTAAGAGTTTTTTCACAGTTAATTTAGTGATGAGGTAAATCTTATTGATTTTCTGGTCTTGAGCTCCCTTTATTTTCCTGGAATGAATCCAAGTTGGTCTCAGGATATAGTCCTTCGATAGATGCCTGACTTCTGTTATTTGCTAACATTAGTTCAGTTTCTGTTAACTAATCTGTCCTAAGCCAGATTTGTTAATAGCTTCCCCGTTCCTCCCTCTCAGGTTTGGGTATTAAAATTGTGCTCAGCTTCATCAAGTGAATTGACTTATTATTGTTTAATTGCCTGTTGCCATTTAACAGTAGAATGACAGTTATCCAGCTGCAAACCTGTCTGATCTTGGAACTCATCTTCTTAATTTTTCATTCTTGAATCATTTGGATGATTTTGTTTTCCTAGGAAATCATCGTTTCTTTTAGGTTATCAAATTGATTAGTATAAAGTGCCTTGCATTTTAGTGATTCTTTTATATTATGCATTTGCTTTTATATCTCTGTTCCCAATCCTTATCTGTTTTGCAACTCTCTCCCTCTCTCTGTCCCCTCCTCCCTGAAACCCCCCTTTCCCCATTCCCCTTCCCTCTCCCCACCTCCTCCCACACCCCATCTTCCCCCTCTCTTATCCTTAATAGGGCATGTAAAGTTTTTTTTATTATTATTATTTCATTAGTCTTTCATAGAAACAACTTTGAGTTTATTTGCCCCTGATATTTTTTATTAGTTTAAAAATTTATCTTTATTATAACTACTTCCTTTCTTTGGATTGAGCTGCCCTTTTCTGATGGGTTTAAATGAGTACTTTCTTTTATTTAAAAAAATGTTTGAAATTGAAGACATTTGACACTAAAGTCTCCTTAGAGTATAACTTCTGGTGTCTTCTGTAAGTTTTGGTATGAAATAGTCTCCTTTCCATTGCTTTCAAGATTTTCTTCAGTCGTCTTATGATTTCTTCTTTGACTGAAGACTGTATTTCTTAACTTGTATGTAGTTTCAATTTTTTGTTACCAGGTTATCTAATTCTGATTCTACTGGATTGTGATCAAAGAACTGTTCTTTAAATCTTTAATTTGGAAGGCTTGTAAAGGTTTCCTTTGTTGCCTAGTATGCAATTAATCTTTACAAATATGGCTTTCCTTAGGTGTAAGAAAGAAATGTTTTCCGAGGGAAATAAGGATGTCTATTTTCTTTTTTTTTTTTAAGATTTTATTTATTTATTTGACAGACAGAGATCACAAGTAGGCAGAGAGGCAGGCAGAGAGTGAGAGAGAGGAGGAAGCAGGCTCCCCGCGGAGCAGAGAGACCGATGTGGGGCTCGATCCTAGGACCCTGGGATCATGACCTGAGCCGAAGGCAGAGGCTTTAACCCACTGAGCCACCCAGGCGCCCCAGGATGTCTATTTTCTGTGTGTCCTTGTTTTTCCCTCCTTCTAGTAGATACTCCCATTTGAAAAGCTAAAATTTTACCTTGTTATTGCATTTTTAGAGTCTTCAGGTATTATGTTGTTAGATGTATACCTGCTTATACCTTTTACATCTTCTTTCCAAACTCTGCCTTTAAAAATGTCCCTCTTCATCTTAGTACCTATAACTTTAGACCCAACTTGTCTGCGATGAAGTTTGCCATTCCGGCTTTCTCTTTTGCATGGTATCTCCTCACCTGATACATTCTCAATCCCTTTTGCATTTTAAGTATGTTTCTTGAACAGCGTGGATCTGTAACCTCCTGATAGGCGCTTTAATAGAAAAAGTCAGTCTGTACACATTTAAATTAATGATAAACAGTCATAATTTTATCCCTCCCATCTTATTTTGTTTTTATTTTCCCCATTTTTGATGTTTTTAATCAAGTTCATTCTTTTTGTACTTGATAAATAGAGAAGTTCTTTGCATTTTTCGATGACAGCTTAATTGAGATATAATTCACAGGCCATACCACTCACCATCTAATGTGGACAATTTAATGGCTTTCACTATATTTAACTATACTATACTGAACTACCTACACATTTTCATCATCCTCAAAAGAAAACTTTAGCCATCACCACCAGTCTTAGGCAACCGCTAATCTACTTTCGGTCTCTGTAGATTTAGCTATTCTGGAAATTCCATATAAATCAAATTATGCAATACGTGGTCTTCTGTGACTGACTTCTCTCAATCAGCAGAATGTTTTCAAGGCTCCTCTGTGTCGTGGCACATATCAAAATTCTATTCCTTTTCAAGGCTGAATAATATTCCACAGGCTGGATGGATCACATTTTATTTATCTCTTCATCAGTTGATGAACATCAGGGTTGTTCTCACCTTTTCGCTATTACGAATAAACCCTAAACCTTCATGCACAAGTTTTTGTGTGGGCATAGTTTTTTTCTTGGCTCTATACACAGGAGTGATATTGGTGTGTCATATGGCAACTCTGTGTTCTGCATTTTGAGGAGCTACTAAATCATTTCTAATGTGGCTGTGCCATTTTCCAAGCCCACCAGCAATTTACAGGTTCCAGCTCTTCACATCCTTCCAACACCTGCTTTTGGGGTTTTTGATAGTAGCCATCCACGTGGGTGGGAGGTGGTATCTCACCATGGTTTTGATTTGCATTTCCCGAATGATTAGTGATGTTGAGCATATTTACACGTGCTTATTGTCCCATATATTTTATATATACCTTATATGTATCTTTAAATATATATTATATATTTCATATTTTATTGATATTTAAATACATATTTAAGAATGTAAATATATTTACATAAATATGTTTATATAAATATATGATCATGTAAAATATATTTATATATACATTTATATATTAATGTATACATTTGAATATTAGAGAAATGTATATTCAAGTTCTTTGCTCATTTTTTAAGAGATTTTATTTATTTATTTGAGAGAGATTTATTGAGAGAGATCACAAGCAGGCAGAGAGGCAGGCAGAGAGAGAGGAAGAAGCAGGCTCCCTGCTGAGCAGAAAGCCCGGGGCTCGATCCCAGGACTCTGAGTTCAAGACCTGAGCGGAAGGCAGCAGCTTAACCCGCTGAGCCACCCAGGCGCCCCTCTTTGCTCATTTCTTAACTTGGTTGTCTTTTTATTTGAGTTGTAAGAATTCTTGGGTGCCTGGGTGGCTCAGTGGGTTAAGCCGCTGCCTTCGGCTCGGGTCATGATCTCAGGGTCCTGGGATCGAGGCCCGCATCGGGCTCTCTGCTCAGCAGGGAGCCTGCTTCCCTCTCTCTCTCTCTGCCTGCCTCTCCATCTACTTGTGATTTCTCTCTGTCAAATAAATATAAAAAAAAATCTAAAAAAAAAAAAAAGAATTCTTCACACAGTCTGCATGCATGTTCCTTATATATGACCTGCAAATATTTTCTCCCATTTAGTGGCTTGTCTTTTGACTTTGTCAATGGGGTCCTTGGAAGCACAAAACTGGGATATTTTGGTTGAGTCCCATTTATTTATTATTTTTTTTAAGTTGCTTGTACTTTGGTGTTTGGCTGAGGAGCCGTTGTTAGATTCAAGACCACTAACATTTACCTTTGTGTGTTCTTCTGAAAACTTTATCATTTTACTTTATTTTTATTTTTTAAAAGATTTTATTTATTTGAGAAAGAGACAATGAGAGAGAGCATGAGCGAGGAGAAGGTCAGAGGGAGAAGCAGACTCCCTGTGGAGCTTGGAGCCTGATGCAGGACTCAATCCGGGATCTCCGGGATCATGACCTGAGCAGAAGGCAGCCATCCAACCAACTGAGCTACCCAGGCATCTCGAACTTTATCATTTTAATGCTTACACATATGTATTTGATGCATTTGGGGTTATTTTCTCTGTATGGTGTTAGGCAGGACTCCTGTTTCATTATTTGCATGTGGCTGCTTGGGAGTAAAATACTGTTCTTACCCCCATTGAATTGTTTGGGAGTCTTGTCAAACATTAGTTGACTGTAATTTATTTTCCTTTTTTTTCCCCATTGAGGCATTTCACGTGCCATGTATATTATATTTCTAGGAAAAAGGAATCCCAGGATTTTCCCTCCTGCCTGGATTCTTCCTTCTTCATGGTGCATGATGCCAGAAGAATTTTTCCATGCAGTGAAACCAAACTGAGGGGATGGAAATATTCTGCCACTTTTCTAGATCTTTCAGTTATACAAGTCTAGGGCTGGTCATGCCACACTTGTTTAACTTGCCCGTGAGGTTCACAGCAGTTTTCCCAGCTCTGTGGTCATCAATAATTTCAAATTTGCCAATGTACTCATGCTTCGTCATCACAGTGAGGAAACGGGACGATGACTTTGGTGCAGGGCCTCCTAAGAACCTGACCTTCGCCCCCCCTTTCAGCAGTGTTAATGTTCTTGAGGGCATCTGTGGGACATTTGTTCACACTGTTACTGCGGCACGGAAAGATGGCAGAAAAAGCTTTTTTCCCTTTTATTAATATTTGGTCTTGTTCTCCTTCCCTTTCTCATAACCGAATGCGTATTTCCCCTTCGTCATTTGAAAACTGCATACTGTTCTCCAGCTGTTTTCCCCAGACGAGACCTTGTGTATCAAGAATCCTTATTTCACGGTTATTATACACAATCTTAAAGATTTATGACTGTCCGCTTATTTTACACATGCATACACACGAAGCACTAAATACGGACTTTATCTGAATGGCTAAATGTTGGCCAAGACAGAAGCCAGTTGTAGTGGGAACTGATAGGATAAAGATATAGTCTGAAGTTTTTGTTCTTTAAAAAAAGCCTTCATGGGGCGCCTGGGTGGCTCAGTGGGTTAAGCCGCTGCCTTCGGCTCAGGTCATGATCTCAGGGTCCTGGGATCAAGTCCCATGTCGGGCTCTCTGCTCAGCGGGGAGCCTGCTTCCTCCTCTCTCTCTCTCTGCCTGCCTCTCTGCCTACTTGTGATCTCTCTGTCAAATAAATAGGTAAAATCTTTAAAAAAAAAACAAAAACAAAAAAAGCCTTCATGGGGCGCCAGGGTGGCTCAGTGGGCTAAAGCCTCTTGTTTTCAGCCCAGGTCATGATCCCAGGGTCCTGGGAACAAGTCTTGCATCGGATTCTCTGTTCAGTGGGGAGCCTGCTTCCCCCTCTCTGCCTGCCTCTCTGCCTACTTGTGATCTCTGTCTTTCAAATAAATAAAATCTTAAAAAAAAAAGGCCTTCATATTTTATTAAAAATTTTAGGTGTCCGAATTCAAAAGGTTAACAATATAGTACAATAATAATAATAATAATAATAATATATCATCTAATAATAAAATAATAATAATTTCTCCTGCATAGTCACTGCTGCACACTAGTAAAATGAGATGTTTCTTTTCTTTTCTTTTTTAAAGATTTTATTTATTTTATTTATTTGACAGACAGAGATTACAAGTAGGCAGAGAGGCAGGCAGAGAGAGAAGGAGGGAAGTGGGCTCCCCGCTGAGCAAAGAACCCGACGTGGGGCTTGATCCCAGCCAAAGGCAGAAGCTTAAACCACCCAGGCGCCCCGAGATGTTTATTTTCATTTGGGATTATGGAGGGGCAAGGTGTTTTTGGCTCTCCTGCTGAAGTAGGGACTCAGTCAGCATTGTCTCCACCTTTTCCCCTAATAGTAGCTCTGGAAGATGAAGACGTCCCTCCATCTCCCAGACATGAGGGTTTGACCAGGACATGGGATGTTATAAGCTCATTGACAGTCTCATGAACTAAGCCCTGGTTTATTGGTCACAGTCGTTCTCCAAGTATTTTCAGGAATAAACTTCAGGTGTTGCCCTTACTCTAATTTTTCTTTCTGAGATTTCTGACTGCAATTGCTACTTCCTGCAGTCACTCAAGGAGAAACGAGGCATGTGGCAGCGCAACAGTGTGTTTTTCTTTCAAGATGACAGAATCACTCTTGATTTCTGTACGCATCTCGGATTTTCATATACGAACATGAATTTTGGTGTCTACCCTGAGGAGATAATACATATGGTGTAAGCTACACATGTATTCTCATGACACGTCACCTGGGTTACCCAGAAGTTTCTGGGCCCGGCAGAAAGGCAGAAACCCAGGTGAATTCCTCATTGTTCCAGCAGGCTGTCAGCCCTCAAAGGCCTTCTGGATGTGTTTGTGCATCGCAGTGTCTGCTGTGTAAGATACAGAAAGAGCACAGTAGTTCAGGGGAAAAATATTTAGGAACACATTTTCCAGGAGGAACCAGGATTCAGTTTGGGTGACTCTTGACCATTTTTCATCTTCTGACGACTGAAAGTGGTAGTGAATCTACAGTCATGGTTTTAACATGCATTTCAAATGTAATGTGAGTTTCTATCAACATAAAACTATAAGAACTGTCTTCCTAAAGGGCATTCATGTAAGGCCCGTTATTTTCCAGCTTGATTAATGAAAACAAAATTTTTCTGTAATGCTTTCTTCCTACTCTGTATTAGTTTTCAGGACTGGATTGAAAGTGATTTATTGTGGATAGGGTTATACCTGCTCGTGGAATTTTTTTCTGTTCCTGGGTTTTTAAAGGTGGCAGAGTTGACTTTCTGATTTTAATTCATCTTCACTAGATGAAGAATTCACAAATAGGACTTTTTCTTGAAATAACCATAGCCTGGGGGCGCTTGGGTGGCTCAGGTCATGATCTCAGGGTCCTGGGATTGAGTCCCACATCGGGCTCCCTGCTCAGTGGGGAGCCTGCTTCACTCTTTGCCTCCCCCTCTGCTTATGCTTTCTCTAATAAGTAAATAAATAAATAACCTAAAAAAAAAAGAAGTTGTATTTGACTGGAGCTTCATGTGGAGTGACAGATCAACAGAAAGACAAAGGAATAAGAGACAGGAAGCAATGAAGGAAAACACAGAGGCGCACAGTATAGACAGATGTTCCTCAGCTTATGACGGCCTCGGCTTCTAATAAACCCATTGTTCAGCTGGAAATCTCTTTAGTTGAAAATGCATGGAAAACACCTAAGCGACTGAACATCAGAGCTTAGCCCCGCCAAACTTAAATGTCTTGAGAACACTTACAGTATTGCACAGTTGGGCAAAATCCTCTAACACAAAGCCTATTTCACAATAAAGTGTCTGGTATCTCATGTAACTTACTGAACACTGCACTGAAAGCCAGAACAGGACGGTTCAAGTGTGTTGGTTGCTGACCCTCGTGATCACGTGGTTTGCCTGGGGGCTGTGCTCGCTGCCTCTGCCCAGCATTACAAAAGAGGACCCTACTGTAGATCGCCAGCCTGGGAAAAGATCCAAACTAAATGCATATTACTTCTGCACTATTATAAAAAGTCAAAAAACCATAAACTGAACCAAGGTGAAGTCAGGGATCTTCTGTACCAGGTGTGTTAGGGAAGGTCAAGTGCTCCTGTCTGGCCAGGAACCATAGTGGTATGGGGGAGTTCTACAGCGGAGAACCACTAGGACTCAAGCACCAACGGTCACAGGTTACACCAGGAAGACTGGATGCTCTTCTGTGGGCGATGAGAAGCCACGAGCGACTCAGGAAGGCTGAAGAGCTCTGGGCAGGTGGGACAGCTGAGGGCTGCAATGAAGAGGGACAGGTGGAGCTGGGAGACCAGGTGGGGAGAGCCCGCTACCCTCGAACAAAAGGCAACAAAGGTCTGGACTGGGATGATGGAGATGGTGGAAGGTAATGGGATATTCATAAAACAGAACTGGAAAGCCATGGAAATGAAATAAGAGAGGGAGGGAAAACCGTTCATGTCTTTAATTGCCATCAGTATAAAACATGTTGAATTAAAATGAATTGGTATTTCTAGACCCATGATGACATCACAATAATGGAAGGAAACCAATTTTGATTTTGAGCCTGGTTAAGGAGACAGTATAGACAAGAGAAAAGCAGAGGCTCTGGAGTCACACAAATGTCACCATTGAGATACGTCCCCACTCTTCATTCCCTTCCCTGTAAACCCAGGCAAGTGACACCTGCCTCACAGCACTGGTAACAAATAGGGAAGAGCACACGTTCCCACGTTCCCGGGTCAGACAGGACAGCCAGGGATCAGCGGCACATGAGGAGGTGACAGGTGGTCACTAAACTGAGCTCAGGTGCATACACAGCATTTTACGTCACCTTGAGATGGCTCCTCTTGTGACCTCTCGAAGAAGGTGGCAAGGTGAGGAACAAACTCCAGGAGCTTATTAGCATACATGATCTTCAGGCCGTCTGGATGAGACTCAACGATCTGCTCTACAATCACCTAGCAGAAGGAAGAGCGTTTTATTTTTATTTATTTATTTGTTTGTTTGTTTGTGTTTTTGTTTGTTTTTAAAGCACCTAAAAGAGAAGTATGAACTATACACTACAGAGAAAAGAATCGTGTAAACCTTAAAAATGCACTTCGTCCTTCCTCCTCCCCACTCAGTATGCTTTCTAAACAGGAGGTAAGTAACATTGGCATGAAAATCTAGGTCCTGGGATTTGGGAATACTGCTCCAACCCTGGGGGACACAGAGGCTGAGGGACAGAGACTGGCCTGAAGCTAAAACATCACGCACACTCATCTGCTTCCCTTCTGAGCTTAAAAGCAAAATACTGTATCTGCAGACAACAGCTCTGTATCATCTTCACCCTGGCCTTATCCTCTACCGTCTCCAGAACAGGGAAAGGGCTGAGATGGAAAGTGATGGAAGAAAACACATCTTATTTTGCTTTAGTATTTAATTTTTTTTGGTGAGGCTGAGTTGCAGGAGGTGAATGACAAGCATACAAACTTAAAATACAAACGTGGCCACAGTTCATTTAATGACATGGAAACGTAAAGTACTTCCCCAATTTAGCATATTAGATTCAGTTCAATGAAAAGGGCATAAATTAAATAACTAAAATATTTTCATTTAGTGACAAAGAATAATGTGATCTTTTTCACCCCCACAGAGAGAGCTATGAACTATAATAGGATACATACAAAGAACTGACAGATCATTTACTTTTAGTAGTCTTAATGAAGCTGAGAAGATTACTGAAATTAATCCTTCAATTTCATTTCTATCACTGGGATACTGTCTCGTTTTAAAACTGGAAGCCTTTCATCCTGAAGTCATGGTGGGTAGCTTTATACTTACCAGACAGAAAGAACACTCGCACTGGCAGGTGACTGGAAGAAAGCCCTCAAACGCTGAGACTGGCTTCATGACTTCTGTCCGCTTGAACTAGATGAAACCGACGCTCTCTAAGTTGGAAGCTGCTGATTGCTGGCGGCCTCACATGGTGCAGCCCATACTCCGGCCGCTCAGAGGCAGGATACACTGACTCCCTGTATTTTCCTGTATCCTTATAGGTCAAGAACACTGGGTAACCAAGTTCTGGACTTAAGGTACTACCCGGCTAACTCGCCCTTCAAAGCCCTTTATCTTTGAATATTCCCTCCCTCCAACCTTCCTAGCCTGGCAAACTCCCCCATGGTCTTCAAGACTTAGGCCACATCAATTCTGCGAAGACGCTTCCCCTCACAGACTTTCCCTGCGCACAGAGCTGTCTTCCAGCTCCTCCAGTGGGCACGGGCGCCTTGGTGGGGTCACGCTTTTCGGCAACTTCATTAACGTATAACTTATGGAAATGGAAATTGACCTGAAAATGTTCTGATCCGTACCTTCTTCCTAGGCAAGTCCCTCACCCCTACTAAATTAAGATGATACCTGAGTTATGGCATCACTGGAAGAGACCAGAGCGCATGCCTGATTCCTGCCATGCTGATGGGCACCAAGCGGAACCAACCTTTTCTTACAACCAGAAGATCAGGAACTAAGAGCATCTTCAAGGAAGAGCCCTGAGCTCTCTCGCACCCAGTCAAGAAACAAAGCCAGATTAGATGCTCTGTGTTTGTGGAATGAGGTGCATGGGGGCACAAACCTCATCCATGTATGGTTTCACCAGTACTTGACCGACTAACGCCTCTGCATCCCGTGTCTTGTCAATTGTAGCGTAAGTCTGGAGGCAGTGCCGTATGATGTCCACATTGGAAGTCTGAAGCCCTTCTAGCAGCAGGCCTCCCAGGGACTGCTGCAGCATGGCCGTAATGTGGGCTATACGCTGCAAGAACAGAGAGACCAGGAAAGAAGGTTCAGGTACCACAGTTTCTAAAAGCTCAAATATATGTGTATAATTTATATACATATGTGTTATATATATAAAGCGAGCCTCTAATTCTACCAGAATATATGTAAGATTAAAATCCCAACATTTCCTAGAGAATAACAATGAATCTCTTCTCCCCATGATTGCTTTCTTTCTTTTTTTTTTTTTAAGGTTTTTATTTATTTATTTGTTGAGAGAGAGCACAAGCACACAAGGAGACACAGGCAGAAAGAGAAGCAGGCTTCCTGCCAAGCAAGGAGCCCAAGGTGGGACTCAATCCCAGGACCCTGGGATCATGACCTAAGCCAGAGGCAGTGGCTTAACTGACTGAGCCACTGAGGCGTCCCCTCCCTATGATTTCTTTGAAAGTAAGTCGGCTTCATCAAAGTGAAGTTCAGACAATTACGGAATGACAAAAAGTTATTTGCCTCTTAAGCTACGGAGTAAATCTGACAAACGTGCATTTAAACCCAGTCAAGGGCTTTGGATAAATGAACTCTGACTACATCATATGATGTGTCAAGTTACATGAAATTCAGAATTAATTTTACTTGCATAGTTTGGAGACTACGCTTGTGTCTTTACACAAAATCTATCTAGTGTGACATAATGGAAGCAGGGTCCCAAGCAGGAGACACTGAAAAAAAAATAATTCAAAGCTAGCTTCAAAATCCTGTAGAGTAGCAATTATCAGGGGCAATGCTAGGTCAAACCAAAATCATCCAGGAAATTCGCAAACAGCAAATTGAAAATCGAAACCAACACTTGCTGGTCTTACTTTGTCCAGAAGAGGCATGCCTTTGCTCTGAACAGCATGAAAGTGTAACTGGTTAAATTCTGTGGCAATTCTCTCCAAAATCTGTCTAGTCCAGAGAGGGCTAGTAGAGACAATTAGAGAAATGTAATTCCCAAAGTTAAAAACCTGCCACCCCCACCGCCCCACATGCCTTACAGGGCTCAGGCACCTGCACCTGAACGCCATCAATTTTCATGACAAACTGTCTGTGCAGCAGGCCCCAGTGCAAGGGGTGAGGAGCGGGGAGGTCGTAGAAGCCACCGACGCAGCCTGGCCCGGGCCACAGGGCCCAGGCAAGGGGATGGAGCTATTTTAGGTCAGTGTGGGTACAACTGCATGATTCCTCCACGTTCCTCGGGCTCTCCCATTTGTGCCCTTCTTCTCCCTTCTTCTCCCATTCTCTAACCCCCTCCTCTCTCTTGCCCTGTCCTACCGTTCATACCCGAAGCCCCCTCTTCTTCTCTGCCTGCCTCATTCTCCCTCCCAAGTACCTCCCCAGTACCAACTACTGCTGTCTCCTCAATCAGCTAAAACTGACCGCCTAGCAGCAACCTGGGAAATCGCTCAGAGCAGCGGACTCCAAGTTTAAATTTACCCAACGGCAGAAAGAGCAAGCTCGGTGCTCCGGGAGCTGGTGAGAAATCACTCACAGTGCATCTGCCATCAAGTGGACTGGATACACTTCCCTCTTGCCCCCCACATTAGAAAGCGTCAACCCCATTCAAAAGGAAGTCGAACAGTGAAAGAAAAAAAAAACACACAACAAAGGCCCCAAAGCCCCTGCTGGGCTCTATGAGGCATCCCACATCTGAGGATGGGCAGTCAGGTAGTAAGGAAACACACTGTAAGAAAACCCAAAATCGCTGGAGACCTGCCATGGTGTGCCCCATCCCAGAGCATCAGAACTGGTGTGGAGGGAAGGCAAGCGCTTGGCACGACCAATGCAGAATCCTAATCCCAACCTCTACTGACTGATCCCATGTGCATTTCCTATTTATCCTTTTCTCGGCATTTCTGGGCCTGGCAGAGCATGATGGATTTACTGTGCACTGACGCTGCTCTGGCTTTCCTGACTCTAGAGCTCAGAGCTGCTCTTCTGGAGAAAAAAGTCCTCCAAGGTAATTCTGAGCAAGAAAGTGCACAATGTCTGTTTATCAAGGACAGTGTTGCAAAGGGACAGGATTGTAGACACAGAGCTCACTGAGGTGTTTCTATCCGATGAGCACAGCAGCAACAGCAAAGACGGGAAGAACACTGGAGGGCCAGCTCCCCAGGGGCCGAACGTGGACATGGCTGGAGGGGCTGCAGGCGCTGCCAAGGGCCGCAGTGAAGCAGAGCCGCTGGAGACACACGGGCTGCAGAAGGGCCGCGTGCAGACTGTCTGCTAAGTGTGGACGAACGGGGCAGAAGCACGAGTGCAATGGGCTAGAGACACAAGCACAGTGGAGGCTGACCACTTAGTTGAATGCCTTGATGTGAAAGGGGACAGAGACCTAGGACCAGAGAATCGCTTCCTTTGGGATGTGTCCGTTCTTAATCTCCATCATGAGACATGCGGAGCATATGGTCTCTCAAGTTCCTTCCAAATCTAAAACCTTAATTCCTAAAATTTAGAAACCTAACTCCGCCTGCAAGGGGAGGGACTGTTAGCGTCACACAACAGAGCACTCAGGGCACCAGGCGACCTTGACGCAGGCAGCCCAGCTGGTATGTGTAGGACCGGCCCCGGCTACTCCCACTGCACCACTGTGCGTCTCACAGTGCTGACAGGACCTAACTACTCATTTTCTGAGTCACTCATCTACCCTGGATGATTGAAAATTCACACCAGGAAGGGAACAAGACAATCACAGTGTAACAAAGAGAGCCATCATCTTTTTCCTATTTCATAAGTTTTTCCTTTCCTGTTTGTAAATTTCAACTGGATATGTCCTATACTGTTTCATAATAATATAATGCTGGTGCAAAATACATCAATGGTAATACTCTGGGCATGTCTAGGAAAAAAAATGAGATGGAGAAAAACCAAGATGAATGGTAGGTATGCCTTAAAGATCAACAGGACTTTGCTAGTCCTCAGGGAAGGTTATTCCAAATATACTTTTACACTGCAAGCATAATGACGTGTTGGAACTGTGGTCTATAACCAAAGCGTTTATAGGAACGTGTTATAGATTTTACCATTTCATGCTCTCCACTCTCCTGGAGCTACATTCTAGCCACAAACCTGGATTTTCTTCTTGTTCAGAAATGAATTCTAACTAAGCCGTCCCCGCCTAATTAGATTGGATGTGAAGTATTAATTTATGTGCTACTTAGTTAAAAAAAAATGCTTACCTGCTTGCTTCTAGTGCAGAGGTTTCTTTCGAACTTTGTGAATTTAAGATTTTTTCAATCTTTTCCACTGATCAAATAACTTGTATAAGCCTCAACACACACATCTATAAAAATAAAAATTAAGCAAACAAAAAACGTCACCATCTTTACTCTTAATCATCTTTATTTCCCATGCTAAATGCAGGAAAATATAAGACCAAAAGTTAACTTCAAATATATAGGGCATGCTATATTTTGAATATTTCTATGAAACACAGAATTCTCAAGAATGCAAATCTTAGTTCTAGAATAAGCATACTTCCATATTCTATTGCAAGTTTATAGAGGAAAAAAAAAAAACCCTAGACTTTGCTTTCTCATATTCTATACTCTTATTTCTTTTTTTCCCCATCCTGAATCTTTCTATGGGCATTTCTTTCCTATTTTCTTAAAAAAGATTTGTTTATTTGAGAGAGAGAGAGACTGCATGTGCGCGTGCAGGGGAGGGGCAGAGGGAGAGAGAGAATCTCGAGCAGACATCCTGCTGAACACAGAGCTCAATGCGGGGCTCAATCTCATGATCCTGAGATCATGACCTGAGCCAAAATCAAGAGTCGGACGTTTAACCAACTGAGCCACCAGGCGCCCCTCCATTTGTTTTCTTATGGCCCTTTATTCATGTTTTAACTTTGGCTTCCGATTGTACTGGCCCTCTCAGTTTACATGTGCATATAGCTATATGCCCAAGCACCAAATCATTAAAGACCTTTTACACTACAAATATTATCAAAGAGGTTGAGGGACATTATGAAAACTCTCATCCTTAAAGAACAAAAAAATACAAAGTCATCCATTCAATAAATAATAATAATAATGAACAACCCTGGGAGCTCGATATTCATTCCAACGGGGGGTGGGGGGGGCACGAGAAAATAAAGCAAGAAATACACCCTGCTCTCACAAAGCTTACTGTTTTGTCTGGAAGCGCACGACAAGCATTCTTTGGACAAAAGCTGTGAGGAGATCCAGAGGCGATTTAAACAGAAGGTCCCTCAAACAGGCTTCTCCCCGCTGAGATTTTAACAAATATGCTAATAATACACATAGAAAACATTGTACAGAGCAGCAGGCGAGAGTCAGAAGCCCAGACTCCAAATGCCCGCTGTGCCCCTACATCGTTATGCTCATGAATGATATCGGGGACACTTGGAACTGGAGATAGCACTAAGGGGCACACTCCCGGGGTGAGCCCTCAGATGTACAGAGCCATTGCCTGTCTCACACACCTGAAACTAAGCCAACACCGCATGCTAACTACTGGGAATTGAAAAAATTAAAGTGAACACCAGAACATAAAGAACACAGGATCAGAAAATAACAGCAAACCTACGGCAGAATCCTGAGTTTGCTTTGGAAAGCCCACTTCTCCCCTAGTCTCTAATATAGGCCTATTTTCTTTACAGGGCTGCTGACAATTTATACAGTCATTAACTGTCAAGCGCTGCACTGACAACAGTTATCACTGTTTCTTGTTCTGGAAAAAGTGGGTGATCTTGAGATCGTGTGGGTACCTCTGAAATTCTGTCTTCTTATTTCAGGTAGATAACGTGACATAATGCATAAAATGCACATGCGTGAGAGCTTTGAAAAAAAGCTAAATTTAAAAAAAAAAAGAAAAAAAGCTGAATAGTGCTGACAAGTTCGCGGAGACAAGAGGAGAGGGCTTCAACTGGCATGCAGCATAAGAAATCTACTGGAGGGTACCTTTTTCTTCCTTATGTCCTCTTGTTTACACATTCGTTCATCTACTGCCCGAATTCCTTCACTGACTGATGACCTGAGACTCTTTAAAAGAATAATAAAGAAAATGTATTACAGACATTGTTTTGTCACATTATCAATTTCCTACATCTCATTCAATTCCACAGAAATTAATACCTGTGCACCAGTACTATGCAGATATTGACAAAAAAAAAAACATGATATACCAGACACAGTTACTGTTGAGGGGACTCATGACCTGGGGGCATAATGACACGAAGGCAGGGTCGCATGGCTAGAAGAAGAATGACATATACAGTGAAAGTTATGGGGATGAGGGGGCTTAGAATGGAGAACAGATAATATGAAGCAAAGTACAGGAGAGTCTGGAAATGCGACGGGGCTCGAATCGGACTCTGAAAGCCATGTGTACACAGCTGCCGAGGTGGGGAGGGGATGGGGAGCAGATGTAAGTGCACACACACTCAGGGGCAGGGTCAGACAGGCACACAGCCATGTGCACTGCAGGCTTCCTTCTGGAGAGAAGCAGAAATAGGAATGGAGGGCCAACTTCACTGAGATGAAGTCTTTAGATTCTGCATATTTTGGAGAATGAAAGAATGTCAAAGCACTGATGCATGATGATGAAATGTGGGTATGGAAATACCAGGAATCAAGAATGAAGAACAGAAGACCAGAAAAAGGCAGAGCACAGAGGTAGAGAAACATGTCCAGAAGCTAATGAATAAAGAGATAATTAGGAATTAGGGCCAAAACAAAGGTTAACAGAAACAACTAGAATGAAGTAGGCAGATCACAAAAATTCCACAGGAAGGTGAATTAATTCACTCCATCAACATTATGAAACACCTCCTGGACGTCAGTATTGTGGCAGCCTACAGGGATGCAATGAAGACAGATATAGTCGTACCCCTCAGTGATCTGAGAATCTCACAGAACAGCTTCAGAGTTGGGACCAGAAAGGCAGGTCAGGCCTGTGGCTGAGCAGGACCAAAGTGGCCATAAAAACAGGCCATGGAAAAGGGAGGGTATATGGTGATGGCAGGGGGTGAGGTGGGACGGGAGCCTGTGTGAGTAGAGCAAATCTGCCTCCAGGGAGGGGGTTCGAGAGAAGAGTGGGAGGCCAAAGGAAGGCTAGGCTTGGGAAACAACACCACTATGAGGCCCCGGGAGGAAGAGGCACACCAAGGAGGCAGTGGGAGAGCCCCACAGCGGCTGGTGTGGAATCCAACAGCGGACCATGAAAATCCCTTCCATTCCAAGGAAAAGTATCTTTAACAAGATTTTGTAAAATTCAAATGAGACATAAACCATGGAAAGTATTGGCTACCTCAAGGCACAACTCAAGATTTTTACCTGTTTCACGAACTCTTTCCTGCCTGCCCCTCCCCTAGGCTTCTCAGCACTGATATTTCCATTACTTCGCATTTTTTTTGGTTCTAACCATGTACTGTGTCTTCCCTTAAATTATGTTCTCTTTATATTCTCTCTAGGATGCAGGCACTGTCTTAGGGGAGGGACGCAAGAGGCCACTCAAGCTAGAGGAGACACACAAGGAAGGATGGTGTTGTTTTTGACAAGTTTACGACAGGGCATCAGAAGGGACAGAGGCCGTAAGTCAGGGCACCAGACACAGACGGGGAGGGGGGCCGGAGGGGAGACAGGGCAGCACAGTTTTCTGTTAGAAGTGATGCCACAACTGCCCCTCCACTGTTCACCCAGGTGGAGTTCCTATTCCCAATGGCTTAGAGGTGGGGAGTCCCATTCCCACAACAGAGATTTTTCTGAGAGAACATGCAAATGTAACATTTATTAAGTATTACATTTTATTTATATTATCCTTCAGTTCCATTAGGGATTACACAGTTTTTGTAGATCAGCCCAGGAACCTAACCACACGTAGCTTACATGCGGTGGGGGGGGATCTTTACAAGATTACAAACTGTTAAAATACAAGTCATTCGTAAGTTAGAAACCACTTACATATGACCAAAGTGGCATTAATAAGTTGAATTTGGAAATATGCTTCCTCTCCCCTGACATTTTAAGGTTGTCTACTCTGAGAATAGGTCTTCTTCAATTCGAACATGTTTTTTTAGGTTTTTAGCATATGCAAAAACAAAATCATTTACAACACTTCTGAAGGTGAATATTATAACCATGAACCGTTAAAATACAACCACCAGTACCACCAAACTAACAGATGAAAAGAATTCTTAGAGAAAAGCCGAAGAGGACAACAGGCGTCAGAGCAGACTGTTTTCATTAATTGGGGACTTACCAGAACTTCTCATAACTGTCGCAAAGGCACAGAAAGTTGATTGAGGGCTTTGTCCATGCCAACCTAAAGGGGCACTTCCCCTCTACCACTGTTGCCAGACTAACCTTACCTATCCTGCAGGGTCAGGTAGGCCTGGCCCTTTATATGTTGCTCTCTTCTGAGTGGTTAGTATTTCATAGAAACTGTGCTTTGCTTTTGTCAGGATTTACCCTGGATTATCAAAACCCTTTCCTTGTGCCAGTGAAGCCTAAGAAACAGTCCTAATGAGAGAACCAGGAACTCAAACAGATCATATTTATCCTGAATGTTCTGTCCAAAATGAAAAATTCCTTTCTGAGGAGCCTCAAGATCTCTGAGAAGGGAAGTTTCACCAACTCTGTCATGTAGGGGCATCAATTCCGATTCTGTGTCAATTTTACTACTTTCCCAGCTAGTAATTCTCTACCTCAGAAAGCCCACTGTCAACCGTTTTCTCTTTCAAAGGCAGTTGCTCTTAGAGTATGCACATGACACTTGGAGCCTGCTGGTCCTTGGCTACTGCCCTCTGTACCTTGGGTCTAACAGCTAAAGGGCATCAAGATGAGCACGTCTCTTGTTCTAGGACTTAATATAGTTTGGGGCACATGGTAAGCAATAATCACTTCTTTAGTTGATCCAAGTGTTGGATCATTCTTAATTATTCTACTACCACAATTTACTTGTTCTAAGATTGGTCCCCCCCCCTCCATTTTAATATATCTTAAGGTGGCACTCACCTTGCACTTGATGACATATCCTACTTTAACTGACAGCATTTCTCTTTCTTAGTCGAACATAAACTATAGTGCATCTTACACTTGATGAAAGCTAGGATGCAATGAAATACTCTATTATGGTTACGATTCTGATATTTGAAATCCTCCGGTAGCTCCCTGTGCCCCCACAGTGTAGTACCTCACCTCCTCGCCATAGTATACAAACCTTCTCACCCCCAGTGTTAACCCCGGGGCTCAGCCTCCATCCCCAGGTGATGCTGCCAGATCAGCTGTCGGTTGTCATGAACTTGCTGTAGTTTCCCGAATGCACTGTGCTGCCTCCTGGCACTCTGAAACTTGACACACTCATCCTCATTCTTCGCTTTGCCCTTGTCTATCACCTCCCTTGAAAATCTGTTCCTAAGTGGCTTTTCCCAGCTCCCACCTACCCTTGGCAGTCTATTATCTCCCTGTGGTAAAGCCTGTCACACTGCACCATGGACATGCCCGTTGTCCCCCTGAGAAGAGAAAAGGGACAATGAGGGCCCCCAGCATTTGCAGCTCTAGTGCAGAGCCCCATGCCTGGCTTGCAGGAAATGCCAGATCATGAAGACAAACGGAGATCATCCTCTGGCTAAAACCAGCTCTTCTTTGCCTACCGCAGGATCTGGATCAATAAAGAGCAGCCAGTTATTATTGCTGTTTGTCTAGGGATTTTTACCCCATATATTTCCCAGGTCTCTACTCTTTTTGTGGCACTTTAATTCAGGCTTCAACCACTTCCTAGTCAGATCAGGTGAAATCATTTTCCTTCCCATACCCTCGATGTATTTCACATCTAGTAATTCTTTATTTAAAGATCTTATTTACCCATTTGACAGACAGATCACAAGTAGGTAGAGAGGGAGGCAGAGAGAGAGGGGGGAAGCAGGCTCCCCGCTGAGCAGAGAGCCCGATGTGGGGCTCCATCCCAGGACCCTGAAATCATGACCTGAGCCGAAGGCAGAGGCCTAAACCACTGAGCCACCCAGGAGCCCCCATATCTGGTAATTTTTAACCAACGTGGATTTGCTGCATCAAATAGTTCCTTCTTCTTCAAATATAAATATATAAATAAAGTGATCAAGTCACTCGCATGTCTTAGGAGAATGTCATACCTTTAGTAGCAAACTTGAAATCTTGGCCATTGGTTTTGATTTTTGTTTTGGTTAGATTTGGTTCGGTTTTTGTCATTTTAAAAATCCCTCCAGCCCTTGGCTCTGTCTGACCTGATTGCTTTCAGCTGTTTCTGCAACAAAATTGTCCCGGCAGCGAAAACTCTCATTGTTTACAGTGGCGCCCCCTTCTGAACACTTTGTTAATAAAAAGCTTTTTGTTTGTTTGTTTGTTTTTCGGCTTTGGTAAATGTGGAACAACAATGAGGTACTTCAAAGAGGTGAACCACAGATAAATTTCTCTAAGGGTGTGGTGAGGGTTACTCAAAAAGGAACTTGACAAGGCTTTTAAAGATATCGACAATCATTATAACATAACGTGACTGATTGTTACCGCGCTCTTAACTGGGCAAACACTTGTTGGCTTCCAAGAAAAACTAACATAGTTGAAATGGTTCTAGTGGCCTTCTAGCACAGGGTATGATGGGGTAGGTATTCTAGCCACTGGCTGTGCAAGGCATGAGGCCTATTAGTGATTCTATTTTTTCCTCTGCAGAATGGGTCTTTCTACATTCCAGGTCCTTTCTACCCCAATAAATAATGCGGCGATTCTCTCAGTGAGTTGTACTTTGGGTTTAAACAGCCAACTGTCTCTTAAAAAGGTCTTTTGTTTAAATTCCTTTAAAGAAAAGTCCTTTCAAAAAATTTTTTTTATTTTTTATTTTTAAATCCCATATGTTTACTCTGATCATGGAACTTTGTCATTTTGACCATCTCTGCTGATTAAAATATTCTTTTTTTTTTTTTTAAAGATTTTCTGTATTTATTTGACAGAGAGAGAAATCACAAGTAGGCGGAGAGTCAGGCAGAGAGAGATAGAAAAGCAGGCTCCTGCTGAGCAAAGAGCCCGATGCGGGGCTCAATCCCAGGACACTGAGATCATGGCCCGAGCCGAAGGCAGAGGCTTAATCCACTGAGCCACCCAGGCGCCCCTGATTAAAATATTCTTCATCATTAGCACCTACTGCTCTCCTCTCTTGGTGGTCTCTCCGGAAGGGGTCTTCTCTAGCTCTTCTAGCAGGAGATGGGCAGTTCCCAAATACCCCTGTACCAGACTAACCTTACCTATCCTGCAGGGTCAGGTAGGCCTGGCCCTTTATCTGTTGTTCTCCTCTGAGGGGTTAGTTTTTCATAGATACCGTGCTTTGCTTTTGTCAGGATTTACCCTGGATTATCAAAACCCATTTCTTCTGCCATTGAAGCCTAAGAATCTGTCCTAATGAGAAACCAGGAATTCAAACAGATCATATTTATCCTGAATGTTCTGTCCAAAATGAAAAATTCATTTCTGAGGTGCCTCAAGATCTCTGAGAAGGGAAGTTTCACCAACTCTGTCATGTAGGGGCATCAATTCCGATTCTGTGTCAATTTTACTACTTTCCCAGCTAGTAATTCTCTACCTCAGAAAGCCCACTGTCAACCGTTTTCTCTTTCAAAGGCAGTTGCTCTTAGAGTCTGCACATGGCACTTGGGGCCTGCTGGTCATTGGCTACTGCCCA
This sequence comes from Mustela nivalis, assembly GCF_964662115.1. Taxonomy (NCBI): domain Eukaryota; kingdom Metazoa; phylum Chordata; class Mammalia; order Carnivora; family Mustelidae; genus Mustela; species Mustela nivalis. The sequence goes on along the minus strand of NW_028135987.1, from coordinate 171,572 downwards.
CTGTACCTTGGGTCTAACAGCTGCAAGGCTTCAAGATGGGCACGTCTCTTGTTCTAGGACTTAATATAGTTTGGGGCACATGGTAAGCAATAATCACTTCTTTAGTTGATCCAAGTGTTGGATCTTTCTTAATTATTCTACTACCACAATTTACTTGTTCTAAGATTTGTCCCCCCCCATTTTAATATCTCTTAAGGTGGCACTCACCTTGCACTTGATGACATATCCTACTTTAACTGACAGCATTTCTCTTTCTTAGTCGAACATAAACTATAGTGCATCTTACACTTGATGAAAGCTAGGATGCAATGAAATACTCTATTATGGTTACGATTCTGATATTTGAAATCCTCCGGTAGCTCCCTGTGCCCCCACAGTGTAGTACCTCACCTCCTCGCCATAGTATACAAACCTTCTCACCCCCAGTGTTAACCCCGGGGCTCAGCCTCCATCCCCAGGTGATGCTGCCAGATCAGCTGTCGGTTGTCATGAACTTGCTGTAGTTTCCCGAATGCACTGTGCTGCCTCCTGGCACTCTGAAACTTGACACACTCATCCTCATTCTTCGCTTTGCCCTTGTCTATCACCTCCCATGAAAATCTGTTCCTAAGTGGCTTTTCCCAGCTCCCACCTACCCTTGGCAGTCTATTATCTCCCTGTGGTAAAGCCTGTCACACTGCATCATGGACATGCCCGTTGTCCCCCTGAGAAGAGAAAAGGGACAATGAGGGACCCAGCATTTGCAGCTCTAGTGCAGAGCCCCATGCCTGGCTTGCAGGAAATGCCAGATCATGAAGACAAACGGAGATCATCCTCTGGCTAAAACCAGCTCTTCTTTGCCTACCGCAGGATCTGGTCAATAAAGAGCAGCCAGTTATTATTGCTGTTTGTCTAGGGATTTTTACCCCATATATGTCCCAGATCTCTACTCTAATTGTAGCACTTTAATTCAGGCTTCAACCACTTCTTAGTCAGATCAGGTGAAATCATTTTCCTTCCCATACCCTCGATGTATTTCACATCTAGTAATTCTTTATTTAAAGATCTTATTTACCCATTTGACAGACAGATCACAAGTAGGTAGAGAGGGAGGCAGAGAGAGAGGGGGGAAGCAGGCTCCCCGCTGAGCAGAGAGCCCGATGTGGGGCTCCATCCCAGGACCCTGAAATCATGACCTGAGCCGAAGGCAGAGGCCTAAACCACTGAGCCACCCAGGAGCCCCCATATCTGGTAATTTTTAACCAACGTGGATTTGCTGCATCAAATAGTTCCTTCTTCTTCAAATATAAATATATAAATAAAGTGATCAAGTCACTCGCATGTCTTAGGAGAATGTCATACCTTTAGTAGCAAACTTGAAATCTTGGCCATTGGTTTTGATTTTTGTTTTGGTTAGATTTGGTTCGGTTTTTGTCATTTTAAAAATCCCTCCAGCCCTTGGCTCTGTCTGACCTGATTGCTTTCAGCTGTTTCTGCAACAAAATTGTCCCAGCAGCGAAAACTCTCATTGTTTACAGTGGCGCCCCCTTCTGAACACTTTGTTAATAAAAAGCTTTTTTTTGTTTGTTTGTTTTTGTTTTTCGGCTACGGAAAATGTGGAACAACCATCCGGTATTTCAAAGAGGTGAACCACAGATAAATTTCTCTAAGGGTGGGTGAAGGTTATTCAAAAAGGAACTTGACAAGGCTTTTAAAGATATCGACAATCATTGTAACATAACGTGACTGATTCTTACCATGCAATTCACTGGGGAAACACTTGTTGGCTTCCACGAAAGACTAACATAGTTGAGATTGTTCTAGCGGCCTTCTAGTACAGGGTCTCATGAGGCAGAGATTCTAGCCACTGGCTGTGCAAGGCATGAGGCCTGTTAGTGATTCTCTTTTTTCCTCTGCAGAATGGGTCTTTCTACATTCCAGGTCCTTTCTACCCCAATAAATAATGCGGCGATTCTCTCAGTGAGTTGTACTATTGGTTTAAACAGCCAACTGTCTCTTTAAAGGACTTTTGTTTAAATTCCTTTAAAAAAAAGTCCTTTCAAAAAAATCTTTTTTTTATTTTTCATTTTTTAATCCCATAGGTTTACTCTGATCATGGAACTTTGTCATTTTGACCTTCTCTGCTGATAAAATATTCTTCATCATAAGCACCTACTGCTCCCCTCTCCTGGTGGTCTCTCCGGAAGGGGTCTTCTCTAGCTCTTCTAGCAGGAGATGGGCACTTCCCCTCTACCCCTGTTTCCAGACCAGCCTTACCTATCCTGCAGGGTCAGGTCGGCCTGGCATGTTATCTGTTGTTCTCTTCTGAGTGGTTAGTTTTCATAGATACCTTGCTTTGCTTTTGTCAGGATTTACCCTGGATTATCAAAACCCTTTTCTTGTGCCAGTGAAGCTTAAGAAACAGTCCGGATGAGAGAACCAGGAACTCGAACAGATCATATTTATCCTGAATGTTCTGTCCAAAATGAAAAATACATTTCTGAGGAGCCTCAAGATTTCTGAGAAGGGAAGTTTCACCAACTCTGTCATGTAGGGGCATCAATTCCGATTCTGTGTCAATTTTACTACTTTCCCAGCTAGTAATTCTCTACCTCAGAAAGCCCACTCTCAACCGTTTCCTCTCTCAAAGGCAGTTGCTCTTAGAGTCTGCACATGGCACTTGGGGCCTGCTGGTCGTTGGCTACAGCCCACTGTACCTTGGGTCTAACAGCTGCGGGGCATCAAGATGAGCACGTCTCTTGTTCTAGGACTTAATATAGTTTGGGGCACATGGTAAGCAATAATCACTTCTTTAGTTGATCCAAGTGTTGGACCTTTATGATTTATTCTACTACCACAATTTACTTCTTCTAAGATTTGTCCCCCACCCCCATTTTAATATCTCTTAAGGTGGCACTCACCTTGCACTTGATGACATATCCTACTTTAACTGACAGCATTTCTCTTTCTTAGTCGAACATAAACTATAGTGCATCTTACACTTGATGAAAGCTAGGATGCATTAAATACTCTATTATGGTTATGATCCTAATCCAATCCATTACTCTAACACTGACTACTACATAACCCTGTCGTTGATACTAATGTGGACTTTAAACCAATACCTGATCCTGACCGTAAACCTGACCCTGGCTCTAGACTTCACCTGACCTTGACTAAGGCAAACACCAGAAACCTAACTCTAAACCTAAAATTGACCCTGACCCTGACCCTAACACTAACCCTGACACTGAATGTGAGCCTGACCCTAACTCTAACCCTAAACCTAACCCTCCCTGACACTAACACGGACCCTGACCCGAAACCTAACGCTGAACCTAACCCTAAAACTAACCCCTAACATTATCCCTGACTATGACCCTAACCTGGTCTAACCCTAACCCTCAACCTACCTCTTCCCTAACCCTAACCACACTTTAACAATAATCCCGAACCTCTCCCTGACCATGATCATAACCCTAACTCTGAAATTTGCCTTTGTCAGATCTTAAACTTAAACCTGACCCTGGCCTTGACCTTAACTCTGACCCTAACCCAGACTGTAATCCTAACTCTGACGCAAACCGTGATGCTGAACAGAATCGTAACCCTAAAGCTAACCCTGATCCTGAACCTACTCATAAAACAGAACCTAAACATAAAGCTGACCTTACCATAACCATGAACCTAACCCTGACCCTGACCCTACCGTGACACTAAACCTGTCCTAAACCTAACCCTGAACTGACATGACCTTGCCCCCAAACAAAAACTTGAACCTGACCCTAAATCTGACCATCATCCTGAACCTGACACTAAACCTAATAGTCACCCTAACACTGACCCTGACCCTGACTCTGACCAAAACCCTAACCCTGACCCTACTGTGAGCCTGACCCTAAACCTAACCATGAACCTAACCCTAACCCTGACCCCTACCCTAAGCCTCGCTAACCCTGACCCCAACGAGGTCTAAACCTAAACCTGACCCTAAGTCTTTCTTCTCCCTAACCCTAACACTAACCTGGTCTAAACCCAGCTCTGTTCCCTCCAGTGGGAACAGCAGCTGCACCCAGGCCTCCCAAGGGCTGGGGGAAGGCTGTATGGGGGTCACTGGATGGGCACTGCATTGAGTGGAGTGTGAGCCTTGAGCAGCTTGGGGACCAGCGGCTCAGGGAGCTCTGGTGGAGCAGAAAGTTTGGTAAGGAGCCCCCAGGCAGTGGTGACCTCACTTCCCTGACAACAGAGCCCAACAGAATTGGAACCCATGTATCCAGGCACCCCATAAAGAGAAAACCCTCCTGTCCAGCTCATTTCTAGAAACATCCTAAAGGAAGCGACATGTTTTTCTGCTGTACTGAAGCCGAAAGGATGCAGGGAGAAGAGAGCTCGCCGCTTGACACGTCCCCTCCCTGGCAGGTCATATCAGGTTTCACCAATGCCTCAGGCCCTTTGGCTAATAAAATCAAAAGGTGACACCAGGGGGCTCAGAGTCAGAGAGTCCCACACCTTCTGATCCACTGGTGTAGCCCTAGGTCTCTTCGCAGTCTCTCTCTCACTGTGTGTGTGTGTGTGTTTGTGTGTGTGTGTGTGTTTGTGTGTGTGTGCGCCTCTGAGTGTCTGTGTCTTTGTGTGTATAGAGACCTGGCCATGCCATCATGGGTGGAGATGACCCAAGCAGGATCAGGCTGATGAGGGTTTAGATGTCTGGTGGGCAAGTCATGTTCACACCCCGTTTAAGGCTGGTTAAGTGGGATCGGGTGTAGGGTCTACACCCTTCTGCTCAGGGATTATCCTGAGACCTTGAAGAGATGGGTCCATAGCCAGGAGCGGGGCTAACCCCAACAGTAACCACTAACCCTGACCCTGACACTGACTGTGAGCCTACGCCAAACCCTAACCCAAGCCCTGACCCTGACCCTGTATGTGATCCTGACCTGAACCCTAAACCTAAACCTAAGCCTGACACTCACCCTGATGTGGACCCTGAACTAAACTTAAATCTGACCTTACCGTAACCATGACTCAAACCTAATCATGACACAGACCCTGACCCTAATCCTAACCCTGACGCTGACCTAACCCTGACACTAACCCTAACACAGACCGTGACTGTGAGCCTGACCCTTGCCTAAACCTAAAGGTAACTCTAACCATGACCCTAATACGGACCCTGAACCTAAACCTAACTCTGACCCTGACCCTAACACTAACCCCTACCCTAAACCAAACCCTAACACTGACCTTACGCTGTCTAACCCTAACCCTATCATAACCCTACTTCTAACTCTAACCCTAACCCCAATCCCAAACCCTACCGCCAAAACCTAACTGTGACACTGAACCGAACATTGACCCTAAACCAAAGCCTGACGCTAAACCTGACCCTGTCCCTGACCTTCACCTGACCCAGACCCTGACCCTAATCCTAACCATGACACTAACACTGACCACTACATAATCCTGTCCCTGACCGGAATGTGGACTTTAAACCAATACCTATACCTGACCCTAAACCTGACACTGGCGCTAAACTTCACCCTGACCCTGACCCAGACCATGACCATAAACCTAACCCTGACCCTTACAGTGACCCTGACCATGACCTGAACAACAAACTGACCCTGACTGTGAGCCTGACCCTAACACTAACCCTAAATGTAATCCTGACCCTGACACTAACACGGGCCTTCCCCAGAATCCTATCGCTGAACCCAACCCTTAACACTAACCACTAACCCTACCACAGACCCTGATCCTAACAAGCTCTAACCCTAAACGTCAACCAAACGCTAACCCTAACACTAACCCTAACTTTAACAATAACCCTGACCCTATACCTGACTATGATCATAACCCTAACCCTGAACTTTGCCTATACCAGACCCTGACACTATACGTGACCCTGGCCCTGAGCCTAAACCTAACCATGACCCTAACACTGACCACTACATAACCCTGTCGCTGACCCGAATGTGGACTTTAAACCAATACCTGATCCTGACCGTAACCCTGACACTGGCCCAAGATTTCACCCTGACCCTGACCAAGACCATGACCATAAATCTAACCCTGACCCTAACAGTGACCCGTCCCTGACCTGAACACTGAACCTGACCCCGACTGTGAGCCTGACCCTAACTCTAACCCTAAACGTAACCATGACCCTGACACTAACACGGGCCCTAACCCGAAACCTAACGCTGAACCTAACCCTAAAACTAACCCCTAACATTATCACTGACCCTGACCCTAACCCGGTCTAACCCTAACCCTCAACCTACCTCTAACCCTACCCCTAACCCCACTTTAACAATAATCCTGACCCTCTCCCTGAACCTGATCATAACCCTAACTCTGAACTTTGCCTATGTCAGCCCTTAACCTTAAACCTGACCCTGGCTTTGACCTTAACACTGACCCTAACCCTGACTGTAAACCTAACTCTCACCCAATCCATGATCCTGACAGAATCATAACACTAAAGCTAACCCTGATCCTGAACCTACACATAAAACATAACCTAAACTTAAAGCTGACCTTACCATAACCATGAACCTAACCCTGAACCTGAACCTAACCCTGACACTAAACCTGTCCCAAACCTAACCCTGACCCTGACATGAACCTTGCCCCCAAACCTAAACTTGAACCTGACCCTAAATCTGACCATGACCCTGAACCTGAACCTAAACCTAACCGTCACTAACACTGACCCTGACCCTGACTCTGACCATAACCTTAACCGTGACCCTACTGTGAGTCTGACCCTAAACCTAACCATGAACCTAACCCTAACCCTGACCCCTACCCTAAGCCTTACGCTAACCCTGACCCCAATGACGTCTAACCCTAACCCTGATCCTAAGTCTTTCTTAACCCTAAACCTAACACTAACCTAGTCTATACCCAGCTCTGTTCTCTCCAGCGAGGACAACAGCTGCACCCAGGTTCCCAGGAGCTTGGGGGAGGCTGTATGGGGGTCATTGGATTGGCACTGCATTAAGTGGAGGGTGAGCCTTGAGCAGCTTGGGGACCGGTGGAACAGGGAGCTCTGGTGAAGCAGAAAGTTTGGTAAGGAGCCCCCAGGCAGTGTTGAACTCACTTACCTGACGACAGAACCCAACGAAATAGGAACCTTTGTATCCAGGCACGCCATTACAGAGAAAACCCCCCATCCAAGCTCATTTCAAAGCAAATCCTAAAGGAAGCGACATGTTCTTCTGCTGTACTGAAGCCGGGAGGATGCAGGGAGAAGAGAGCTCGCCTGCCAGACACGTCCCCTCCATGGCAGGTCATATCAGGTTTCCCCAACGCCCAAGGCCCTTTGGCTAAAAAAATCAAAAGGTGACACCAGGGGGCTCAGAGACAGAGAGTCCCACACCTTCTGATCCACGGGTGTAGCCCTAGGTCTCTTCCCCGTTTCTACACCCTTCTGCACAGGGTTTATCCTGAGACCCTGAACGGATGGGTCCATGACCCAGGAGCGGGGATAACCCTAACAGTAACCACTAATCCTGACCCTGACACTGACTGTGAGCCTGCCCCAACCCCTAACCCAAACCTTGACCCTGACCCTGACCCTATCTGTGATCCTGACCGGAACCCTAAACCTAAACCTAAGCCTGACACTGACCCTGATGTGGACCCTGAACCTAAACCTAACATTGATATTACTGTAACCAAGACTCATAACTAACCATGACCCTGACCATGACCCTAATCCTAACCCTGACGCGGACATAACCCTGACCCTAACCCTACCCATGACCATGACTGTGAGCCTGACACTAACCCTAAACCTAAATGTATCTCTAACCATGACCCTAATACGGACCCTGAACCTAAACCTAACGCTGACCCTGACCCTAACACTAACCCCTACCCTAAACCAAATCCTAACCCTGACCTTACGCTGTCTAACGCTAACCCTAACCATAACCCTACTTCTAACTCTAACTCTAACCCCAATCCCAAATGCTACCGACAAACCTAACTGTGACACTGAACCGAACATTGACCGTATACCAAAGCCTGACCCTAAACCTGACCCTGGCCCTGACCTTCACCTGACCCTGACCCTGACCCTTATCCTAACCATGACACTAACACTAACCACTACACAATCCTGTCCCTGACCCGAATGTGGACTTTAAACCAATACCTATACCTGACCCTAAACCTGACACTGGTGCTAAACTTCACCCTGACCCTCACCCAGACCATGACCATAAATCTAACCCTGACGCTAACAGTGACGCCGACCCTGACCTGAACACTAAACCTGACCCTGACTGTGAGTCTGACCCTAACACTAACCCTAAATGTAACCCTGACCCTGACACTAACACGGGCCCTCCCCCGAATCCTATCGCTGGTCCCAACCCTAACACTAACCACTAACCCTACCACAGACCCTGATCCTAACAAGCTCTAACCCTAAACGTCAACCAAACGCTAACCCTAACACTAACCCTAAATTTAACAATAACCCTGACCCTATACCTGACTATGATCATAACCCTAACCCTGAACTTTGCCTATACCAGACCCGGACCCTATACGTGACCCTGGCCCTGAGCCTAAACCTAACCATGACACTAACACTGACCACTACATAACCCTGTCGCTGACCTGAATGTGGACTTTAAACCAATACCTGATCCAGACCGTAAACCTGACACTGGCCCAAGACTTCACCTTGACCCTGACCCAGACCATGACCATAAATCTAACCCTGACCCTGGCAGTACCCTGACCCTGACCTGAACACTAAACCTGACCCTGACTGTGAACCTGACCCTAACTCTAACCCTAAATGCAACCGTGACCCTGACAGTAACACGGGTCCTCCCCAGAATCCTATCGCTGAACCAACCCTAGCACTAATCCCTAACCCTACCACGGACCCTGATCCTAACAAGTTCTAACCCTAACCGTCCACCAAACGCTAACCCTAACACTAACCCTAAACTTTAACTTTAACTTTGACCCTATACTTGACTATGATCATAACCCTATCTCTGAACTTTGCCTATACCAGACCCTGACCCTATACCTCATCCTGGCCCTGAGCCAAAACCTAACCATGACCCTAACACTGACAACGATATAACCCTGTCGCTGACCCGAATGTGGACATTAAAACAATACCTGATCCTGACCGTAAACCTGACACTGGCCCTAGACTTCACCCTGACCCTGACCCAGGCAAACACCAGAAACGTAACCCTGACCCTAACAGTGACCCTGACCCTGACCCTAACCATAACCCTGACACTGAATGTGAGCCTGACCCTAACTGTAACCCTAAACGTAATCCTGACCCTGACACTAACACGGGCCCTGACCCGAAACCTAATGCTGAACCTAACCCTAAAACTAACCCCTAACATTATCACTGACACTGACCCTAACCTGGTCTAACCCTAACCCTCAACCTACCTAGCCCTAACCCTAACCCCACTTTAACAATAATCCTGACCCTCTACCTGACCCTGATCATATCATACCCCTATCTCTGAACTTTGCCTATGTCAGACCTTAACCTTAAACCTTACCCTGGCCTTGACCTTAACACTGACCCTAACCCTGAATGTACACCTAACTCTGACCCAATCCAAGATCCTGAACATAATCGTAACCCTAAAGCTAACACTGATTCTTAACCTACTCATAAAACAGATCCTAAACATAAAGCTGACCTTACCATAACCATGAACCTAACCCTGACCCTGACCCTAACCCTGACACTAAACCTGTCCCAAACCTAACCCTAACCCTGACATGAACCTTGCCCCCAAACCAAAACTTGAACCGGACCCTAAATCTGACCATGACCCTGAACCTGCCCCTAAACATAACCGTCACCCTAACACTGACCCTGACCCTGACTCTGATCGTTACGCTAACCGTGACCCTACTGTGAGCCTGACCCTAAACCTAACCATGAACCTAACCCTAACCCTGACCCCTACCCTAAGCCTTACGCTAACCCTGACCCCAACGAGGTCTAAACCTAACCCTGACCCTAAGTCTTTCTAAACCCTAACCCTAACACTAACCTAGTCTAAACCCAGCTCTGTTGCCTCCAGCGGGGACAATAGCTGCACCCAGGCCTCCCAAGGGCTGGGTGGAGTCTGAATGGGGGTCACTGGATGGGCACTGCATTGAGTGGAGTGTGAGCCTGAGCAGCTTGCGCACCGGTGGCTCAGGGAGCTTTGCTACAGCAGGAAGTTCGGTAAGGAGCCCCCAGGCAGTGGTGGCCTCACTTCCCTGACGACAGAGCCCAACGGAATTGCAACCCATGTATCCAGGCAACCCATTACAGAGAAAAAACCCCTGCCCAGCTCATTTCTAGGCACATCCTAAAGGAAGCGACATGTTCTTCTGCTGTACTGAAGCCGGGAGGATGCAGGGAGAAGAGAGCTCGCCCGACAGACACGTCGCCTCCCTTCAGGTCATATCATGTTTCCCCAATGCCTCAGACCCTTTGGCTAATAAAATCAAAAGGTGACACCAGGGGGCTCAGAGTCAGAGAGTCCCACACCTTCTAATCCACGGGTGTAGCCCTAGGTCTCTTCCCCGTTTCTGTGTGTGTGTGTGTGCCTCTGGGTGTCTGTGTGTCTGTGTGTAAAGAGGACCTTGCCATGCCATCGTGGGAGAAGATGCCCCAAGCAGGATCAGGCTGATGAGGGTTTAGATGTCTGGTGGGCAAGTTATGTTCACACACCAGTTTAAGGCTGGTTAAGTGGGATCAGGTGGAGGGTCTACACCCTTCTGCACAGGGTTTATCCTGAGACCCTGAACGGATGGGTCCATGACCCAGGAGCGGGGCTAACCCTAACAGTAACCACTAACCCTGACCCTGACACTGACTGTGAGCCTGCCCCAAACCCTAACCCAAACGCTGACACTGACCCTGACACATTATGCCCCGCCCATGCTTAGGTACGAAGAGGGCACAAACACGCATTTTGACCCTCAGCGTGAGTCCTGTCCTCTAGTAAGTCTTCTCAGTGGCTGGACCATTAGACGTCATAATGGGCTTGCCATGCCCCTAGGCCCCAAGTTTTAACCAGCTTTCTGGTTGTCCCCTCGCCCCTCCCCAGGGCTCTGCTCTGGAAACTCTCTTTTGGTGGGACACCTGAGGTAAAAACAAAACAAAACCAACTCCTCCCATCTCAAAGAATAACCCCAAACTCTTCGGATCGGGCCAAATGCCCAGAGAGGAAGACTCGTCCATGGCCCATGAGGCCACCCGGACATTCCACGGCCATCAGTGACACAATATCCAGAGACAAAATCTTGAGCAAGCGTCTCACACTTGCCCCCTTGTTCATATCCTGAAGAGTTCTCCTCACTGTCTGTAGATCAGTCCTGCAATACCTACGACCCGAAACCTAAGCCGAGTTTGTGTTTTCAGACAACTGTCCCCACAGCCCTGGCCCACAAAACCTACAGGCACAGGTTCTTGGAGCCAAACCTGAGGACTGTACCTGGGAATTCTGCCCATTCCATTGGCCACAAACCTAGAAATAGGATGATAAACCTCCAAAGTGCCCGGGGCCATCCCAATAGTGTTGACTGCCCAGGAAAAACAAGGGCGGTCTGACACCAGCTGAGCATCTACCTGCACTTAGACCCGTGGACAGATGTCCCCAGAGGTAAATTGCAGTGAGCAGGCCCCTAGATCTTAATCGGATCCATTGCTTTGTTGTCCAGGCATCTCTCCTCAGAGGCCTGGATTCCAATAGCAGCATATGGCTGTTTCTTGAGGCACCCATCAGAAGAAATCTCGTCTCCACGTGGGAATCTTGCACGTTGGAGCTGAGTCAAAGCCTCTGGTTAGGAGAACCCTTCAGGGACCCTGTGCCACTGCCTCATTCCAAGTTCTCCATGGACACAAACCCACATTAGGACCCATCCACAAGAGAGTCCATTTCAACTCAACCCTCTCAGTTTCTCCCCCAGATCCAGCAGATCTAACCTGTCTTGTCACTAGGACACAAGAGGAATGAGAGTCGGGCTCCCCAGCCATCCATCCTTAGAACCCTACTTGGAATCGATCCGTATGGGAAGTCCTGGAGCCAACCAACAGGTCTCAATCGCCCTGCAGAAGAATCTTTACGGTTTGGAGAATCTCACAACTCCCATCGTGGGAAAAATTCCATGGCCTCGTGATCCACCACCTCTTCATGAAGAGGGCCATAAGGGACAAAAAATCCAACCTGAGCATTTGTCAGATCCTCACCTGATTTCAGATGCACGAGATCTTGTTTCATCTGCAGAGCGTACCTGCCATGTCCTTGCCCAGACCCTAAGGTTGCTTGTGTTCTCAGACTTCTGTCCTCAACTCCTGGCCCACAAGCCCTCCAGTTTGGCAGTTCCAGAACTACAATGCAGCCCTCTGCCTGCCCTCCAGAAGAAAAAACATTGCCCTCTGGGGCTAACAAGAAATCCCCGAAATATATGGGGGAAATATCCCTAGAAAAACAGCTATAATAACTGGCTGCTCTTTATTGATCCAGGTCCTGCGGTAGGCAAAGAAGAGCTGGTTTTAGCCAGAGGATGATCTCCGTTTGTCTTCATGATCTGGCATTTCCTGCAAGCCAGGCATGGGGCTCTGCACTAGAGCTGCAAATGCTGGGGGGCCCTCACTGTTCCTTTTCTCTTCTCAGAGGGACAACGGGCATGTCCATGATGCAGTGTGACAGGCTTTACCACAGGGATATAAAAGACTGCCAAGGGTAGGTTGGAGCTAGGAAAAACCACTTAGGAACAGATTTTCAGGGGAGGTGATAGACAAGGGCAAAGTGAAGAACGAGGATGAGTGTGTCAAGTTTCAAAGTGCCAGGAAGCAGCACAGTGCATTCAGGAAACTACAGCAAGTTCATGACAACCGACAGCTGATCTGGCAGCATCACCTGGGGATGGAGGCTGAGCCCCGGGGTTAACACTGGGGGTGAGATGGTTTGTAGACTATGGCGAGGAGGTGAGGTACTACACTGTGGGGGCACAGGGAGCTACCGGAGGATTTCAAATATCAGAATCGTAACCATAATAGTGTATTTAATTGCATCCTAGCTTTTATCAAGCGTAAGATGCACTATAGTTTATGTTCGACTAGGAAAGAGAAATGCTGTCAGTTAAACTAGGATATGTCATCAAGTGCAAGGTGAGTGCCATCTTAAGAGATATTAAAATGGGGGGGTGGAAAAATCTTAGAACTATAAATTGTGGTACTAGAATAATTAAGAAAAGTTTGAACACTTGGATCAACTAAAATTGTGATTATTGCTTACCATGTGCCCCAAACTATATTAAGTCTTAGAACAAGAGACGTTCTCATCTTGATGCCACGCAGCTGTTAGACCCAAAGTACAGAGCGCAGTAGCCAATGACCAGCAGGCCCCAAGTGCCATGTGAAGACTCTAAGAGCAACTGCATTTGAGAGAGGAAACGGTTGAGATTGGGCTTTATGAGGTAGAGAATTATTAGCTGGGAAAGTAGGAAAATTGACACAGAATCGGAATTGATGCCCCTACATGACAGAGTTGGTGAAACTTCTCTTCTCAGAGATCTTGAGGCTCCTCAGAAATGTATTTTTCATTTTGGACAGAACATTCAGGATAAATATGATCTGTTCGAGTTCCTGGTTCTCTCATCCGACTGTTTCTTAAGCTTCACTGGCACAAGAAAAGGGTTTTGATAGTCCAGGGTAAATCCTGACAAAAGCAAAGCACGGTATCTATGAAAAACTAACCACTCAGAAGAGAACAACAGATAAAAGGCCAGAACGACCTGACCCTGCAGGATAGGTAAGGCTGGTCCGGCAACAGGGGTAGAGGGGAAGTGCCCATCTCCGGCTAGAAGAGCTAGAGAAGTCCCCTTCTGGAGAGACCACCAGGAGAGGAGAGCAGTAGGTGCTGATGGTGAATATTTTATTCAGCCGAGAAGGTCATAATGACAAAGTTCCATGATCAGAGTAAACATATGGGATTAAAAAATTAAAAATAAGAAAAAGATTTTTTTAAAAAGACTTTTTTTTTAAGGAATTTAAACAAAAGTCCTTTTTAAGAGACAGTTGGCTGTTTAAACCAAAAGTACAAATCACTGAGAGAATTGCCGCATTATTTATTGGGGTAGAAAGGACCTGGAATGTAGAAAGACCCATTCTGCAGAGGAAAAAATAGAATCACTAACAGGCCTCATGCCTTGCACAGCCAGTAGCTAGAATCCCTGCCTCATGAGACCCTGTGCTAGAAGGCCGCTAGAACCATCTCAACTATGTTAGTCTTTCTTGGAAGCCAACAAGTGTTTGCCCAGTTAAGAGCACGGTAACAATCAGTCACATTATGTTATAATGATTGTCGATATCTTTAAAAGCCTTGTTAAGTTCCTTTTTGAGTAACCCTCACCCCACCCTTAGAGAAATTTATCTGTGGTTCACCTCTTTGAAATACCTCATTGTTGTTCCACATTTATCATAGCCAAAAAAAAAAAAAAAAGCTTTTTATTAACAAAGTGTTCAGAAGGGGGCGCCACTGTAAACAATGAGAGTTTTCGCTGCCTGGACGATTTTGTTGCAGAAACAGCTGAAAGCAATCAGGTCAGACAGAGCCAAGGGCTGGAGGCATTTTTAAAATTACAAAAACCGAACCAAATCAAACCAAAACAAAAATCAAAAATCAAAACCAATGGCCAAGATTTCAAGTTTGCTACTAAAGGCATGACATTCTCCTAAGACATGCGAGTGACTTGATCAATATATTTATATATTTATATTTGAAGAAGAAGGAACTATTTGATGCAGCATATCCACGTTGATTAAAAATTACCAGATATGGGGTCTCCTGGGTGGCTCAGTGGTTTAGGCCTCTGCCTTCGGCTCAGGTCATGATTTCAGGGTCCTGGGATTGAGCCCCACATCGGGCTCTCTGCTCAGCGGGGAGCCTGCTTCCCCCTTCTCTCTCTGCCTCCCTCTCTACCTACTTGTGATCTGTCTGTCAAATGGGTAAATAAGATCTTTAAATAAAGAATTACTAGATGTGAAATACATCGAGGGTATGGGAAGGAAAATGATTTCACCTGATCTGACTAAGAAGTGGTTGAAGCCTGAATTAAAGTGCTATAAAAAGAGTAAAGACCTGGGAAATATATGGGGTAAAAATCCCTAGACAAACAGCAATAATAACTGGTTGCCCTTTATTGATTCAGATCCTGTGGTAGGCAAAGAAGAGCTGGTTTTAGCCAGAGGATGATCTCTGTTTGTCTTCATGATTCGGCATTTCCTGCAAGCCAGGCATGGGGCTCTGCACTAGAGCTGCAAATGCTGGGGGGCCCTCACTGTCCCTTTTCTCTTCTCAGGGGGACAACGGGCATGTCCATGGTGCAGTGTGACAGGCTTTACCACAGGGAGATAAAAGACTGCCAAGGGTATGTTGGAGCTGGGAAAAGCCACTTAGGAACAGATTTTCAGGGGAGGTGATAGAGAAGGGCAAAGCGAAGAATGAGGATGAGTGTGTCAAGTTTCAGAGTGCCAGGAGGCAGCACAGTGCATTCGGGTAACTACAGCAAGTTCATGACAACCGACAGCTGATCTGGCAGCATCACCTGGGGATGGAGGCTGAGCCCCGGGGTTAACACTGGGGGTGAGAAGGTTTGTATACTATGGCGAGGAGGTGAGGTACTACTCTGTGGGGGCACAGGGAGCTACCGGAGGATTTCAAATATCAGAATCGTAACCATAATAGTGTATTTAATTGCATCCTAGCTTTCATCAAGGGTAAGATGCACTATAGTTTATGTTCGACTAAGAAAGAGAAAGGCTGTCAGTTAAACTAGGATATGTCATCAAGTGCAAGGTGAGTGCCACCTTAAGAGATATTAAAATGGGGGGGTGGAAAAATCTTAGAAGTATAAATTGTGGTACTAGAATAATTAAGAAAAATCATACAAGAACACTTGGTTCAACAAAAAAATTGATTATTGCTTACCATGTGCCCCAAACTATATTACGTCTCCAAAAATTTTATATCATTTGAGTATACATATATATAAAATTACATTTAAAGTTTTAAAAATATCAGCAAATATTTTCATTTAAATGCAAATTTCAAAGAAAATCTACTTTTCCAAACTCGACTTTTTATCCTATTGTTTTTTAATTTTGTCGACAACTGATAAAAAGTTTAGCGAGACTATAAATGTTTGATCGAAAAAAATGATTAATACATGTAGGTTCAAATTATTATGTTCCATTAAAAATGATTTATTCTTTGATGAACATCTGTTTGGTAATATGTTGTGTCCAGATATAGTAAATTAATGACATATATAAAATTATAGGGAAATGACACCTTCCGTTCCATTATGAGTAGAGCTTTTAAAATGCTATTTGTCACAACCTGTCATCTTGTCATTATGTAGCATTATGTAACATTTAAAAAATGTATACTCTTCACTTTGAAGTCTTTTAGAAATCTAAAATATGACTTTCTATGGTTTGTGTTTCCATATTCCTTTATTGCCAGTTTGAACAAATCCACATGCTTTGATTCAAAGGTAATAAATTCCTCTTATTTGGAAAAATGATGTTTATTTTTGTTCTCTCACCCTTAGCAGGTGGTTTCATTTTAGCACACTTCAGAGTTATAATTTCATGCTTATTAAAAACATTTATTATGATCTACGTAGATGAATGAAACTTTTATTTATTAAATTATTTGCCAAAAAAAATCTGTCATTTTTAAAAATGTATTTCCTTTGAAGGGTTATTTTAGAGCATTCAGAGAGGATTGAGGAGTGTGGTATTATGCAATTTTTAAGTAGGTATGAAGTGGTTATTTATATGATTGTTTCTTTAAGGCTTATGTATATTGTCCATTATATGCTATAAAATATTTTGAAAGTAAATTTAAGGCATGTTTTACATAGTTTCTTTTTTGGAAAAAAATATTGAAATGACTTATGAAATTCAGTATACTCTCAACATTATTTTTTTCTGAAATTTACAAATTGTCTACTGAACCTATTATATGGCAGATATTTTCCAAAGTGGTGGTATCATGATATATGCCAACAACAGTTTAGATTTTTTGTTGCTTCTCAATCTAGCTCAGACGAAGTACAATTAGCCTTTATAATTTTAGCCATTCTAATAGATATGTAAGCATGTCTCATTATGATTTTAATTTGTATTTCTTTAATGTCTAAATGTTGAGAAATTTGTCATGTGCTTATAAGCCATCCATATCCTTTTGGTGACATGTCTCTGCAATAATTTTCTTCACATTTAAAATTGGATACTCTGTTTGGTTATTAGTAAGGTTTTTTATTTTTATTCATTTTTTAATAATCAGAATAGATGTCCATTATCAGATATATAATTTGCAAATCCCTTCTCCATCTTTACGGTTTCTCAATGGAGCTTTGATAGCTGTGTCTTTCAAGAAATATGCTACTTCTTTCCTGGTACACGGATGTATGACTAGAACATTATCAATGTTGACCTTTGCAAAGAAAATCAAGGCTTAAGATATGTGTAGTCTGCGGTTGTTGGGAGTGTTCTGTAATATCAAGCATATCTAGTTAGTTGATAATTTTGTTCAAGTCTTACATATCTTACCAATTTGATGACCATTTGTCTATATAATCTTAAAATAAAAGTGTTGAAATTTTTTTCCATTTCTCTTCTAAGGTAGAAGTTATGATTTTTGTTCTTAGTTTTTCCCTATATATCACCAAATCTGTTATTAAGTATTAAAAGTCAAGAATTATTATACTCCCTGATGAATTCATCCTTTTACTCTTATGTAATTTTGACTTGATCTTTATGTCTGATAATGAAATTTGCTTTAAAATCACTTTTCATTATCTTGATATAACCACCAAAGTTATAGTGTGATTAGTGTTAATATAGCATATTTTTTCTTTTACTTTTTAAAGCACTTCTATATTTAATCCTGACAAAAAAAACAAAACAGCTTTTTAGCTCTGGAAGCACATTTCTAAATTATCTTTTTTTTTTTTTTTAAATGAAGCAGTAGCAATTTTTGTTAAGGGACCTAAACTGAAAGTAGGTTTAGAAATTTATTTATTTATTTATTTATTTATTTATTTAAGAAAAGATTTTATTTTGTTTATTGACAGCAAGAGAGAGAAAGAGAGAGAGAGAGAGTGGAAGCGCACAAGCGGGGGGAATCACGTGCAAAGGGAGAGGAAGAAGCAAGCTCCTTGGGGTGCAAGTAGTCCCATGCAGGGCTGGAGCCCTGTACACTGGAATCATGACCTCAGCCAAAGGCAAACATCTGCTTAAACAACTGAGTCATCCCGGCACCCCTAGAAAATTTAAAAAAAAAAAGACCTTTCAAAAACATTTTGTTTCTTTCTTTTTTTAAAATATTTTATTTATTTGAGAGACAGAGAGATAGGAAGAGGAACTATAAGCAGGGCAGAG
Source organism: Mustela nivalis (assembly GCF_964662115.1). Classification (NCBI taxonomy): domain Eukaryota; kingdom Metazoa; phylum Chordata; class Mammalia; order Carnivora; family Mustelidae; genus Mustela; species Mustela nivalis. The sequence goes on along the minus strand of NW_028135987.1, from coordinate 153,133 downwards.
GGAAAAGGAGAAGCAGGTTTCCCACTGAGCAGAGAGCCTGATGTGGGGCTCCATCCCAGGACCCTGGGATCATGACCTGAAAAGAAGGGACACTTCTGGAGGAAGCCACCCAGACACCTCTTTTCTTTGTTTTTAATATATGGCAACTGATGCTTCCCAGCCACGAGGAGCATATTACCCATTGATTAAATCTTTGATAACAACCTATTTAAAAAGGTGTGTAAATATATACTTACTCAGATTTATACACTTTGTGTTTTCTTCATAGTTTGGGGCTGGACCCCATGGTCACAACACTGCTTTCAGTCTTTGCCTTCCCATCTTTTGATACCAGGTATTTGGTCAGCAAAGCAAATTAGTATCAAAATTAATAAGCCCTTGGCACCATATCTCTGGAGCAGGGGTTGCTCTTAGCCAAGGCCCACAGCAGTTGACCTCCCCTCGCTAGTGCTATAGCACCAAGGACTAGGTCCCTGCCACCAGAACTCAGTCTTACATGTTATGCTAAGCAGACAAAACCAAAACAGGAAAGCTCCAACAGCTTTCACTGGCATGCCTCATCTCCCACTCCCTCAAAGTCCAGGCAGTACCAGATGCCAGGGAGGGGTCTTGGTCCAACATATGGGCGGGAAGGAAGTAGCCACAAGCAAGTACCTGCCTCTCTGTGCCTTTCTTTTATGAGCAGGTTGTAAGGAGGAGGAAGAGGAAGGGGAAGAGAGGTGAACTTCAAGGGGTGAAGGCCTCAGGTAGGCTTCTGGCTCCTGCCAGTAGGAAAGGGACAAAGGAGAAGGCAGTGAGTCTTGCAGGGAGGGTGGGGGGTAAGGGTTACAGCTTACGACGTAATCTGGACAGGAGTAATAGGGATACTAGTCATTTGAGTCCACCATTGGCAAGCTGGGCTGGGTGTCAGGGCAGATAGGCCTCCCTGGGCAACGGCACATGAGAGAAGGTGAAATTCTTCTCTGAGGAGCAGGTGGAGCTTCAGGTGTTGGGAAAGCATAGACAGTATTGTTCCAGGGCCAAGGACAGGTCCAGGTACTCCTGGTTGGAGGTCAAGGCCACAGTATGATCCAGGTCTTCTACCAGCAGCTTGAAGGAACCACATGCCAGCCACCCCTCATTATTGTGTATAACTGGTGCACTTATTGGCTTATCCATCAAATGACTCCTTCAGCAGCTTGAAAGCCACCTCCACAGGCACTCCAGGATATGGGAGGCTTCCAGATTGAAGATTTTGCACAGGATCACCCCAAAAGACCAGAAGTCACTCTGGTGGATGTAGCTCTGGTCAAACATGGCCTTAGGGACCATCCACTTCACAGGCAGTCCACTGTTGGTTGTCTTTTTATAGTAACTGATGTGGTGATATCTCTGGCAAGGCTGAAGTCAGAGATCTTCATCATGTTGTCCTTTGTCACCAGCACTTCCCTGGTGGCCAGGTCTTGGTGTATGCACTTCTTGGAGGCAAGGTACTCCATGCCTCAGGCTACCTGATAGGCACAGGATACCAGGTCCTTGGAGGAGAGTTGCTCTGCTGCATTGTGGCTGATATTGTAACAGTACTCCAGGTCAGGAGGCCTCTGGGCCTGCAGGTACTCCTGTATGTTGTCTTTGGAGGCATATTCCATGAGAGTGTACGAAGGACCATCCTGTGTGCAGGACCCAGCAGGATGATGGTGTCCTTGTGCTGTCCAATCATCTTCATCATCTCCATTTCTGAGATTAGGTTTAACAGGTCTTTCTCTGTTGCATCTGACTTCAACATCTTCACAGACACTTTAGTCAAATGGTTGGATTTGTCTTTGTCCAGCCCAATGGCCTCCTCCAACACCACCTGCCCAAAGTAGGCCTGTCTTAGGGGTCTGCCTAAACTGCCTACAACCAGCCTGTCTCAAGGCAGTTATGAACTCTAGATTATCCTCAAAAACATTAAACCACAAGCTAAAAATTCTATTCACTAGGTCTCTCTCGCAGTTCTAATTTTCTTATCTTTCATCATTTATCTTTTTCCTAATTCTTATTTTCAGTATAGTTTATTTTGCTTCCAGGTGTTTCCCCTGGTTTCTGTATGCTGTTTCATAGGGAAGAATTATCCTGTCATAAAATTATTTCTTGAGCATTCATTACATCTCTCAGTTAAAATGGGTTCTTTTATAGTATTGATTCATTTGAGTTTTCTCAAAATGGGAAGAATTTTCAAAATGGTGTTTTCCTCAAGGTTCAGAGTATGTCTTAGCCTCATCTTTAAGCTTTTTGAAATTCACTTTACAAATTCTTGTCCCTCTTTTTATCTTTTTAAAATAAAATGTTTTATTTTTACTATTTTTTTATTTGAGTATAGTGATATTCAGTGTTACATTGGTTTCAGGTTTTCAATATCTCCATACATTATTCTATGATTACTATAAATATAGCCACCATCTGTCACCATATAACACTATTATAATATCATTGATTATATTCTCTACACTGTCCCAGATCTCTTTTTAAAATCTCTAATTTTTATGTTTTCTGTTATTCCAATTTTCAACCATCATTTTACATGGTTACTTTAATAAAATATGCCTGATTACACACTCTTTGCTGAAAACCATAGCATTTGATTTATAGTAGTCTTCTTCTTCCTCTTTTTTTTTTAAATTAACATATAATGTATTATTAGCCCCAGGGGTACAGGTCTGTGAATCGCCAGGTTTACACACTTCACAGCACTCACCACAGCACATACCCTCCCCAATGTTCATAACCCCACCACCCTCTCCCTACCCTCCCCTCCCCCTGGCAACTCTCAGTTTGTTTTGTGAGATTAAGGGTCTCCTATGGTTTGTCTCCCTTCTGATCCCATCTCGTTTCATTTACTCTTTTCCTGTCCCCAAGCACCCACATTGCACCTCCAGTTCCTCATATCAGAGAGATCATAAGATAGTGTCTTTCTCTTGTTGACTTATTTTGCTAAGCATAATACCCTCTAGTTCCATCCATGTCATCACAAATGGCAAGATTTCATTTCTTTTGATGGCTGCATAGTATTCCATCATATATATATATATATATATATATATATATATATATATATATATATATATATATATACCATTCATTTGTTGATGGACATCTAGGTTCTTTCCATAGTTTGGCTATTGTGGATATTGCTGCTATAAACATTTGGTGCACGTGCCCCTTTGGATCATATACTAGTCTTCTTTACCTCTATCAGAAGCCCAGGAAGCTTTATTTATTTATTTACTCACACAAACACATGATCCAACACAACGTTTTTTGTTGTTCAAATGTATTATAATGTCTTACCGCTTAACACTATGCTTACTGTTCTCTTTCACTGTCTGACTAAATCCTCATCATCACTATGCCATTTAATGACAAAGAACAATTGAACTCAGAGTTCTCTCCATATCAGGGAATGAAGACTCCACCCTTCTGTTTGTGCAGGTAAAATAAATGTTGATATTGTCTGTCCTGCACATACCCCATCCTGTTCACCGGAATATTCACCATCAAAATATATACAAAATAAAAACCATACCTCACCACTTCTATTATCACCCAGCATGCTAAAAACACCATCATATGTTCCTGAATTATTGACTTGATTGATAGCCCCACTTCCACACATACTGCACTCCTTTCTCCCTGCAAATTTATTTTGGTACAGCAACTTAACCTAAAAATCAAGTCAGATGATTTTATTCTGCTGTTGAAAGTCTTTTGGTATCTTCCCCTTTCATATTAAATAAAAACTGAAGGCATTTCAATGTACTAGAAGGTACAATACGTTCTTCCTCTCTCCACCACTATGAACTCCTCATTGGCCTCCTTGCTTTTCCTCAAAAGTAACAGACAAGCTTTTCACACAAAGTCTATATACTTACTTGCTCTGCCTAGAGCAATCTTTTTCTTTAATATTTGTATAACACCCTCCTTCACTTCCTGGGTCTTTGTGCAAATAACATCTCCTAAATGAGATATAACCACCCGACACAAAATAAAATTAACTTTCATCCCAGCATTCTCCAATGGCTTTTACCTTTCTTGTATTTCTTTGTAACACTTATCGCCATCAACCATCAATCATTATTCTATTACTGGTTTATTTCCTTATTTGAGACAGAGAGAGAGAGAATTGGGAGGGTGCGCAGAGGAAGAAGAAAACACCCCACTGCCTAGAAAGCCTGCTGGGGAGTTACATCCCAGGACCCTGAGATCATGACCCAAGCCAGAGGCAGTCACTCAATGGACTGAGCCACCGAAGCGCCCCTCTATTATTGGTTTATTTCACTATTATATTTCAAAAGAATGTAAGCTCTTTGTGGTCAGCTATTTTATATGTTTTATTAATTGAAGTATTCTCAGAAAGGTAGCTGGCAGATTGTAAGGGATCACTAAACTGTATTTTGTTGTTATTATTGGGCTCCTTTATGGGCTTTACCTCTTACGCTAGAAGTCTATCCTTCAGATGTAAGCAATAAGAATAGAACCCTGCTGCCGGGTTCAAATGAGTAAAAAGCCTGTATTAAGTGGATATTTTAAAAGCTAAATGAATGGCTTAATAGTTGTATATAGGGAGAAAGGGAACATATTTTCCACAGTTTAGAAGTGGAGTTCTTTTATAGAGTTCTTGTACAAGCCTACACTATTGAACGCTAATGGGCAGTTGTACATTACAATTATACAAACACTTTGGTATTTATATCATTTTTTTGTAATTCATGACTGGATCATTTGATTCCTTAGGAGCATTACAGCATTTCAACTTTTCACGTTCAATAAACTTATTGGAGTTGCAACCTTTTTTATTCAAATGGAGAAATAGTCATGATTTAATCTAAATAAAGTGTTATTGATTGTGTTGTTTTCTAGGAATGAGTCGCACATGCTAGTTTAAAAGTTTTGTTAAATTCCCAAGTCGGTCACCGATAAAAGCCTTTTGTAGATTAGTAACTTGATCAAAACAGAAAAGTTATGTAACACTCAATTGTTATACTATCTTTGTTTCCATCTTGCATTGTAATAACGCCCATCTTAACTCTATTTAAGACAAGTCATCGACAGATGGCTTTCTGGCATTGATGGCATGATATGAAATCTAGTATAACTAAAAGTTTTTGGTTTTAATAGCATATAAATCAATTTAGAAAAATATATGTATTTGAATATAAGGTAAAGTTTTAAATTATTTGGCAATAGTAAACTAAACTTTTTTTTGTAAATTTTTATTTTCTAAAAGTTTATTGAGCTCTTTTGCATATTGAAACAAGTTACAAAAAGTTAAGGTTTATTTACCCCAATTCAAAATTATTAGGAATATATTCATAGAGGTTGAAGTATTTAAAATATTGAACCCAAAATATTTTATTAGGTAAATTCATGAATGCTGAGCATTCACTGTTAAAATATACTAATACTATTGATAGACTGGTAGAAGCCTAAAATCAAATATTTATTAAATATTTATATCCATATCTTTTCATGGCTTGGTAATTCATTTCTCTAGCATTAAATAATATTCCATTGTTTGCATGTACTACACTTTATTTGACCTTTCACCTGTGGAATGATATCCTGGTTGCTTCCAAGCTTTTGTCAGTTATGAATAAAACTACTATAGACCTCTTTGTGGGTATAGATTTCATCTTCTTTGGATAAATACCAAGAACTGCTACTGCTGAATCATCTGGCAAGAATATGATTAGTTTTGTAAGAAACTGCCAAGTTGTTTTCCATTCTTTATTCTCAATAGACATGGAAGAACATTCCTGTTGCTCCACATCCTCACCAACATTTCGTGTTCTGTTTTCAGTGTTCTGAATTCTGGGTATGTACGGGTGTCTCTTTTTTGTTTTAATTTGCATTTTCCTGATGACATATGATGTGAAGCATCTTTTTATATGCTTATTTGCCATCTGTAATATTTTCTTTTGTGAGGTATCTGCTAAGGTCTTTGGCTCATTTTTAATCAGGTTTTTCCCCCATTGTTGAGTTTTAAGGGGTCTTTGTGTATTTTTGATTAACAGTCCTTTGCCAGATGTGTATTTTGCAAATTTTTTCTCATAGTCTGTGCTTTGCCTTTTCATTCTCTCGGCATTGTGTTTCACAGAGTAGACATTTTAAAATTCAGTGCTTGTGCTTTTGTAGCTAAAGTTATTGCCAAAACCAAGGTCATTTAAATTTTCTTCTATATTACCTTCTACATGTTTCATGTTTAGGTTTATAATCCAATCTGAGTTAATTTTTGTGAAGAGTGTATGATATCTGCCTGGATTTATTTTATTTTATTATTTTATTTTATTTTTATTTTATATTTTTACATTTAGCTTCACCATTACTCCAGAACCATTTGTTTAAAAGATTGTATTTTGCTCTCTTGTATTGCTTTTGCTTTTATATTAAATATAAAATATAATTGATAATATATATTCGGTGCCTTTAATCTAGTCTTTCTGTGGTATTACAATATCTTGCTTACAATTATCATTATGGTCAACTTTTTTAAAAAGATTTTATTTATTTATTTGACAGAGAGGGATCACAAATAGGCAGAGAGACAGACAGAGAGAGAGATGAGGAGAAGCAGGCTCCCTGCTGAGCAGAGAGCCCAATGCAGGACTCGATCCCAGGCCCCTGGGATCATGACCTGAGCCGAAGGTAGAGGCTTAACCCACTGAGCCACCCAGGCGCCCCATCGTTATGGTAAACTTTGAAGTCAGTCCTCAGTCTTTGTTCTCCTTCAACACTATGTTGACTATTGTGAGTCTTTGCCTCTTCATATAAACTTTAAAGTAAGTTTGTTAATATTAAAAAACAAAGAACTTGCTGGAATGCATTAATTGTATAGATAAATTTGGAAACCAGTGACCTCTTGAGCTTAGCAGGAGATAGACCATGGTCATCAGTTGTCACAGTGGTGCCTCTGGCAGAACCTTTTGCAAATCCCTAGGTAAAATGAGACCTCAAGAATCTGAGAGATGTCTAAGAAGTACTTGATACATCCCTTGGGTATGGTTTATTGAAGTGTCCACCTGTCTGAAAGCTGGGGAATCTAGATAAGGGAGGGAAAATTAGTTATGATAAAACATATCAACAAACATGAATAAATTTTGTAAAACTAATTGTCATGGCTCATATACAGTATGACCAACAGAGGGACAATCAAAAGGAAAGCATCAGTTATGTTTATTGTGAAATTTTTTTTATTCAAAATAAAGCAATGTGAGGGGAACACACTATGAGAAAATTACCATTTTTTAAATGGTAAATATCTTACCAAATGGAATAGGTTTTATATTCTAAGTAGTATATTGAACAGTAAAACATTGGGGTGCCTGGGTGGCTCAGTGGTTTGGGCTGCTGCCTTTGGCTCGGGTCATAATCTCAGGGTCCTGGGATTGAGCCCAGCATCGGGCTCCCTGCTCCGCAGGAAGCCTGCTTCCCTCTCTCTCTCTCTCTGCCTGCCTCTCTGCCTACTTGTGATCTCTGTCTTTCAAATAAATAAATAAAATCTTTTAAAAAAAAGAAAAGAAAATTAAAACATTAAAAAATAAAATTTTAATTTAAAAAATTATGTAATTTTTAAAAAATGTTAAAAATAGCAGAACCATTTTTCTTATAACTGGAAAATACATTGTATATATAGCTATCAAAAATAACTTGTCATGGGGGCGCCTGGGTGGCCCAGTGGGTTAAAGCCTCTGCCTTCGGCTCAGGTCATGATCCCAGGATTCTTGGATCGAGTCCCACATTGAGCTCTCAGCTCAGCAGGTTTCCTGCTTCTTCCTCTCTCTCTGCCTGACTCTGCCTACTTGTGATCTCTGTCAAATAAATAAATAAAATCTTTTATAAAAAAATTTAAAAAAATAACTTGTCATGTCTGGAATCAGGAGCATATGGAAAAAAATAATATCTGAGGACAATACTTCTGCCGTTTTGTGCCTTGTTAATATTTTTAAACAGTCAGGCAACTTTTAGCTTTATTGAAATACCTGCTAAGATACCAGCAGTGCCTTTTGGAGCCCTATGACTATAAAAATTAATTGCAAATATTCAAAATGTTTACTATGGTGTCACTATTTAGGGCCACCACCAAGTATGTTTCAGAAGTAAGCATAACTGTTACTCTTCTGTAAGGCAAAAGGGCATATTTTCAGGAGTTCCATCTGCTGTACCAGGAGGTGAATCAAGTAATGATTTTGTCTATAAAATAATTCACTTTTCAATCTAACATTCCTTATTCTAACATTATAATAATAAAAACCAGGAGGAGACTAAAACAAACAAACAACTACAACTACAACAACCAGCTTTTCCTTCAGTGGAAAAGTAAATAGAACCTTATGAGTAGCCTGAAATTTATTTTTAAATATTTTTAAGATAAACGTTTTTGTTAGAAAACCATATATTTTATATTACTAAGAAATAACAGGCAAAGTTTTATTAACTTCTAAAAAGTCTAGTTACTTCTATTTATCTATTAACTCATATCTTTTTGAAGTAGAACATGATCACAACTATTGTATCTACCCAAGTTTGTATGCTTTGGTTATTTTATGTTTGCTATTTCCTTGCTTAATTTTTACAATATTTGATACATAATAGTATCTTTAAGTCCATCTATGGTTTCACAGAATTTGTTTGAACTTCATAAAAATGTACCATACTTTTTGCACTGCCATTGTTTTACTTCTCTATTAACTTTCCAAGATTTATTCACTTTAGAGTGTGTAGCTATCATTTATTTTTATTCCTCCATAATGCTATGTTTACAAATTTGTATTTATCTGTACTTTTAAAATTATCTTAATTATAAACCATTTCTCATCTCACGTAACACTCATGTTACTTCTACACTTATCAGATATTATGTAACTGAAAACCACAACTCAGCAACAATATAGCACCATTTTTCAAAATTAAATGGCTTACCAGAATTCTTTAATTCTATCCTTTATTTGTATTAGATGACCCTTTATTCTGGTATTTGGCATTTTTCATATGGAGGAAAGCTTATAAGTTGATATTCCATAAATAGAAGGATTTATTATGATTGATTAATTATTTTCATTTAGAATGCATAGAATATGGTTGATTTACTATTTCTTTCTTACTCTCTGCCTGGAACATAGTGCTATCTATGTAATAGCCACTAAAATATTAAGTTAATCACCTAGACTTTAAACTGCATATTAATAGGAATAACATACAGAACTCTTCTCAGATTGGGACACCTGGGTGGCTCAGTCAGTTAAACGCCTGAGCCTTTAGCTCAGGTCATGATCTTAGGGTCCTGGGACTCAGTTCTGCAACAGAATCCCTGCTTAGCCGGGAGTTTGCTTCTCCCTCCCCCTGCTGCTCCCCCTGCTTGTGCTCTCTCTCACTCACAAATAAATAAAATTAAAAAAACAAATTCTTCTCAGATAGCTAATATAGAATATCGTCTTTGTATTCATCAAAGGGAAAGTGCCATATAATAATGAAATTCAGACTACTTCAAATTCATTTTTTAACCAGTAAGAAAGTACTGGAAACAAGCCAAAAATGTCTTTAATGAATCAAAGAAATAGATTGATTTTCAATATCTTAATGTTTCTAAAATAAATTGCAAGATTTTTATACTAGATATCACTGTAAATATTCATTATACAAGGATATTCTAAAAACAAACGTGAGAAAACTACTTGTCATATATGATGACAAAAACGAGTTTGACAAAAGTCAGTTTGGGTAAAACTTACAACACCTACCACCTGAAACTCTTGTTCTATAATTTAATTATTTTAATTTACAAAAATACAAAAATAATATATCAGAGTAAGTCTATTGATAGCTTTGAAGGTATGCTCTGGTTGTGCACTGTTTACTATTGAAAGGGGAATCAAATATGTGATGCTTATGGTGTGACTATATTAAAATTCAACAAGTTCAGAAGCATGCGAGGAATAGAATAAAGACAAAAGATGACCCTTACTTATCCTAAAGATAGACAATGGTATATATGTGCTAGTTGGGGAGAGAATCCAGTCAGTAGATGGAGGATGTGGTAGTGGAAAAAAAAAAAAAGACACAACGTTTTGGTTGAACGTTTAGCACTATATTTAACAAAGTGAAATTGTGAGTTAATAGCCTTGGATAAAATCCAAAAAATATTTTCAATTCATTGAAGATTATTTAGGAAAAACTTGAAAAATACAACTTGATAAGGATTCCAATAAAAGATTCATAAGCAATACAAGTTTCAGAATTTTTAGTATATTTTCCCTAAAAAGCCATTTGATTTAAATTAAAAAGAATTCTATTTACCTGCCACTTAAATAAGAGGAAATTATTTGGTTTTGTAATACGTCAATAAAATAAATTAACATATCTTTAGAAAACAGATATGCACACTAATTTAAAAATAATAGTGCTTAAGCTGTTCAGCAAACATTTGTAAAATTCCTTGCCATCAGCTAGCTCTGGAGTTCTGCTAGGTGAGTAAGGCCATGTATGTTACTGCTCAGAGTACTGACGCAAAGCAATTGTCCCCTTCACATCCATTTTTTGCTGTTGATAGGTCATGCTATGTTGTTTAGAGATACATAGATGGCCCTACATGAAGGCCTTTTTTTGTGTGTATACGGGTGACTGTGATTTAACTTTCAAATAAGATGGCTCCTGATTTACAATGATTCAACTTACAATATATTTGGCAAAGATGTGAAAGTGAAAGTGATTCAGTAGAAACTGTACTTTGAATTTTGAATTTGGGTCTTTATAAAAAGGGCCAGTGACAATGGGTATGGTGCCGTCTTGTGATGCTGGGCAGGGGCAGTGAGCCACAGCTCCCAGTCAGCTAAAAGATTACAGGGATGAACACCTGATATTCTTACAACCATTCTATATATAACCATTCTTCTTTTTTTTAGTGTAATATTTAATAAATTGCATGTGATATTTGATACCTTGTTATAAAATAGGCTTTGCTTAAGATGATTTTGCCCAAATGCAGGCAAATGTAAGTGTTCTGAGTTTGTTGAAATAAGCTTAAGGTAAGCTATGATATTTGATAGTTTAGGGGTATTAAATGCATTTTCAGTTTTTTATGTGTTTCTCTGTACATAGCCCCCTTGTAAGCTGAGGAACATCTCTATATGTATATGTAGCCTTGGTATGGCTTACATATTATTGGCATGAAACATCTAGAACAGTACGTGTGCCATATAATTGTCTACAACATCCAACAAGTTTCTTGAAAACTTGTGCCAAAGGGGTTATGTCTTTAAGGATTCTTATTTCAGAAGGGTTCTCTCAAACGTAAGATTTTTCAGAAGTTAAGTGAAATTCTGACCAAACTAAACATTTTTCCATTTTCCCTACTGAGCAAAGATAGCTAAAATCTATCTGCCATTTTCAACACTGTACTCAACGATTGTAATTCTAATTTAAGAACAGATGATTTATATCAAAACCACATGTTGGCCTAATCTTATACAATATTCATAAATCTCACTCAGAGCCTTGGACATTTTTATTTGTTGAGTCTATATGGTACTACGGACATTCATCTTTTTTGACCTCATAGCTTCATGTATGTCTATACTTTTGAAAATACATGCATCATAGTTCCATTGTAAAATGTCTGGGTTATAAAATGTGCTATGCTATCAAAATGGTAATAAGAACATACAAATGACCTGATGTAATGAACTGGACCAGATTGCCAGATATCACATTTCATACCAGAAAGATTCAGTGGTAAGTTTTAAAATGGCCAGCTATACTTCGACTGAATTATAACTCATTTAACTTCTTTCTTTGTGTACAGTATTATACATTAGTCAGTATGATAGTAAATAAGTACTTTGGACAGATGTAAATATGCTGTAATAAAAAATGTTTTTCTTCTTTCTTTTAGTCCTTTTTACTTGTAAGACTAGCCACAAATACCATGCCTCCTCCCAAATAATTTGCAATCTAAATTTATCTCTAAATGAATTTATTGCACAGAAAAAAAATATATATATATATACACTTACAGTAGACATGTTCAAAAATAGTTACACAACAGCAGGGCCCTAAATGTAAGCAGTATAGTTGTTTTGTTTTGTTTTTTTTTTTTTTCTTTTAAAAAAGAGGTTATGTGAAATATTGGAATTTTATTTCGAGGCCTAGTATTTCAAGACAGTTAACCACACTTACGATGTCAACAGCCTCTTGTTGGCAGTATGATTTTATTGGCTCCATGGAATAACAGCAAGAATTTACTATTGCTTCTTTCTTTTTATTACACACACAGAAAAAAAATTGACACATTTGCTCAAGACCATCCAGAATCATTTTAACCTATCAAAATTGATGGGAGGCCTTCACTGCCAAAGTCACTGCTGGGTTTTCACAATTCATTGCAGACAATCTGCTACTCCCATTATGATAAAGGAGAGAAGAGTCATAATCAGGGAAGAAAGCTAGATTAATACTTGTAATTATCATTGAATTATTTAGCCTGCTATAGGATTATTATTATTAGTGTCATTTGATAATTTTCTCTCATTTTATTAAACACAACTGTGAGTAATGACCCTACCTAATATTTCTCTGTATTGGCTGACTAGCTAGCAAACATTTATGAAAATATCCATTATCCACACATATAAAATGCTGCATTATGATGCTGTTGAATCAGAACATACCACTACCTGATCCTGTAGCTCTTTGAGGATTTGCAAATCAATTAATTATATGTTTCTTTGATTCTTCCCATACAATTAGAAAATTTATAATAGAGTCCATGAACATTATTAGTTTTACCATTTTAAACCAGCAATCACACTTTGATTTTTACAACAAAAGCAGAAATATAAACACACACATTTGGGTCAGTTTTCTGTTAGTCTGTCTGGACTTCAAAATTCTATTCCTCAAGATAATGCACACCAAAGTTCTGGATTAAACAAGAAATTAGATGGCACCTGAACACTTGGTTTCATATTCTCAAAAGGACTATGCAACCTATTTCTTACATTATGACATTGTTTTACAAAGATCCACACTTTTATAATGTACTAACATTATTTTCAATCATGATTAAAAATCAAACATAAAAATTTCTACTTTTTGCTTTTGCCCCCTCCATTTAGAACTTATTTATAGCCTGATAATTCAAAGGTCCCTATGTTTATGAAAATCTGGACAGAAATAGCTCTAAGATCCCATTCAGAACTTGATATTAATCTAAGTCTTTTGGCTCCATTTATCCTGAGAGCAAAGAGTAGGACAAAGGATTTGAGTACTGTTAGTTTATCTGGGAGATTATCCAAGGTAGAAAAGAATGGGAAAGTGATACAGTGAAGAAACAACTTTGTCAAAGAGGTACATTGTTGATATAATTGTTGTGGATAGAAAATGAAGGCTTGCATTTACTGAAAGGTCCTGAGAAACTTCTTTAAGTTGTCCTCATGAAGACCTGAAAACTGACAATTTTATCTATGGCTCTTATTTCCACTTCACTGAGAGCTGTCCTCAGAGGACATTAACTCTCCTCCACTTTTGGGTTGTGTTGGAGACATTCTAAAATGAGAGAGAGAACATGAGATGCTATCAGTGTTAAGTAACTGCAATTTCCCATGGAACTATCCACCACAGGTTTGGCTATAATCAAGTGTTGGGCCTTGATATCAGAGGGATTTGAGGCAGTATCATTTTAGGTTAATCATTATATCTGAAATTTCCAAAAACTTCAACTGATGAAACTTTGATTATAAATCTATAAATATAACAATAAATCTACAGTATTCAAATTATTATCATAGAAATACACAGACAAAGCATCAATGGATTAATATTTAAATGTTACAAAATACTGAACTGAAAGGATTTGGTCATAGAACAACGTTTAAGAAGTAGAACTTAGGTTTAGGTTAGAACTCAGGATGCATTTGAGACTCAGTTAAGAAATTGAATGGAGGGACGCCTGGGTGGCTCAGTGGGTTAAGCCACTGTCTTCGGCTCAGGTCATGATCCCAGGGTCCTGGGACCGAGCCCCAAGTCGGGCTCTCTACTCAGCAGGGAGCCTGCTTCCTCCTCTCTCTCTGCCTGCCTCTCTGCCTGCTTGTCATCTCTCTCTGTCAAATAAATAAATAAAATCTTAACAAAAAAGAAATTGAATGGATGTCTGACTATCTTATAGGTTTGCTAAAAATCAGTGACTTTGTGTTCACGTGTGGCTATGCAGGAATTTTTAACTTTCTCTAAGAAGTCATTAGATTTGATTATATAATGGCAGTAAAGGATGGGGAAAAGCAAAGTACAAACCCCATAAAGACAAAGACACTGAGTATGAGAAAAGAGTAATAGATAAGAAGAATCAATGCATTTGAGGAAAATGGGAATTGAAATACACAATGATTGTTGATTTTTTTAGATGGAGAAAACAAAACTAGCTTGCAAGAAGGAAATAACAGAAGACATGTTGTGATGTGAGACAGAATCCCGGACAAGGCAGTAACGTGGAATAAAGGAGTAGGGAGAGCATATCAGGTAATTTGGATAGGAAGGAGTTAGGAGATAATTGCTTGATAAATTTTATATGGCCCACTTAAATGCACAGATTTCTCTTCTTTAATTTATATGGAGAACAGGGTGTCCTTTCTCTTCCCTTTCTGAGCACCAGAGGTGTACTCTTTCAGACTGAAAACCTGAAAAGCTCAGGACTCAGTTGCTTAAGCACAGCTGAGAGGACATATTTCAATTAAGATTTACATTTTGCTGTAGGTAGTAGACTTTCAAAAGTGGTTTAACCATATTTTTTCATTTAACAAGAAGACTACAGAGAGTGTTTTCTGGTGTTGGTTCAGCGTCTTAAGAAAGTGAAGTGAACTATCTTAGAGGTTTTCATGGCTTTTTATTCACAGTTGCAAAAATTGCTGTTGGAGTTCTCACTATTAAGCCCACATTTCTGGCAGAAAGATAGAGGTAAAGAGAATGATATATTGTACGACTGATACTTTCTCATGTGGTTACAATATAAATAGAAAAGAGACAATAAAATATTTGATGTTGTTTTAAGTTTCCTTGTTGTCAATCCCTCAGTGCTTTCTGAGATTCAAGGAAAAAGTAAATGGATATTGACCTGGCAACTATCAACACCTGTCAGTCTCTCTTGGATAACCAATATCTCTATAATCTCTTCTTCCCAGTAAAAAAAAATAAAATATATTCATAACCCACACTGTGCCATATCAAGTTACTGCACCAAGATAAAATTACAATGATTTTCAGTTGTTCCAAATGGACAGAATACCCTTCCTTATGATATCATGTCTTATAAGATAGATAATTGGCTTGCTACCAATATACCCAGATGTGACTGTGGAAGAGACAGGAAAAAAATAATAATATTTATTTATTCCTTGGGTTGACTCTGTTTACTCAGATGCATTAGTATTAGAAAAGGTTGGTTTCGGACATTGGAATGAATTTACTTAATGGGTCTGATGTAATTGTGTTGGAGGAAATTTTTAATTTCTACAAAAATTATTAGAATTCTATCTTATTCTCTTTTGTTAATTTTCACATGTTAACAAAGCCAATGTTTTTTCTAGAAGACAAGATCTTAAATCCTAACAAAACTCAATTTTTTCCTTTTTTTTTTTTAAGTTTGAGAGCCTCATGTTCTCTCATGCTGCTTTAAATACCACTCAAAAAAAAGGAGCTAAATGGGGCAGTAAGACCAGACTTTTTATTTTATTTTATTTATCTTATTTTTAATTAAAAAATTAAAGATTGTATTTATTTATTTATTTGAGAGAGAGAGAGAGCATGAGTGGGGCAGGGGGAGGTAGCTGCAGAGACAGACTGAGAAGTATACTTCCTAATGAGCAAAAAGCCCGATATGGAGCTCGATCCCAGGATCCTGACTGAGATCATGACCAGAGACAAAGGCAGATACATGTGCAAAATCCCTTTTTTTCTGGGAAACAATACTTTACAAGAGATGTTTGAAAAAGTACTGGGAAATCCACTTTAATAGGAGATACAAAAATTTTATTGACTTTTGTAAAGCTACAGGGATCCAAATGATGGAAATCCCAGCCCGTTTAGGTTGTGGACCACAGAGTATTCCTCTCTGTAATATTTTATTTTCTTCCATGTCTACTAACTCCAGTCCAAGTTCACTGATCTCTTTTTAGATAGTGCAAAACATGGCAAAGAATACCAAACGAGTGCCCAATATTCTACATTTCTTATATCATTTCTAACATATAGAAGTGTGTTATCAAGGCTGGTTCTGTGAACAAACATAGTTACGTTAAAGTGTGTTTTGTTCTCCAAGAAATTAAATGCATGATTATCACACAATTATAAAATACTTGTGTCAAGAATTTTTATTCAAAAATTAATAAGAAGCAGATATTAAAACTAGTTCACATGGTTATTTGGGATATAAGCAGAGTTGTGCAGCAGAAGTGCTCTGGGCCCATCATTTGGGTTATAGAATTTATGTTTTCTAATGAAATATCACTAACTTGCATTATTGTTAACAAGAATCTTGTGCATTACCATCAGTTTTCTACATTATAACCTCTTGCTCTACAGTTTGTAAATAACTTTGTCAATAGCAAGCTAGTAAACAGGGTGACTCCAATGGATTGAGATAATCTCCAGAGTTTCTGCTACATAATGCCCAGGACTCCATTGAAAGGACACCTAAGAATTTATTTTGCCCAAAAATTTGATCATTTTTTTCACTGTCCTTACCTATTTTCCAAACCTAGTCCTTTTGCTTCACCTTTCAGTCTACGGACAACCCTGTATCTGACTGACTTGTTAATTCTGGGAATGTCTTGCAGATTAGTTTGCTTGCCACAGGTGGTTCCTGTAATTGATGTCTAAGAACCTTAATTAGTTAAGAAAACATTTTTAAATTTTCATTGCTATTTATTATTATTATTATTATTATTATTGCTAATATCTCTATTATAAATAATTCACAAGGGCATCTTTCTGACAAAAGACAAAGAGCTGGCTACTAGTAGAAAAAGTACTTTTGACTCTGTCAGTGAAAGTGGTAAAGGGATTTGAGAAAATAAGGCAAAGCACTGGAATTATGTGTTAAAACTTTAAATATTATAGACACATTTACTTAATTTCTAATACTGTTGTTGCTTATAATTAAATAAGATGTTTTCCATGAACCACGCATACAGCAAATATATTGTTTATACAGATTAAATTTTCATCAAAAGGGACACCTGGGAGGCTCAGTTGGTTAAGCAGCTGCCTTTGGCTCAGGTCATGATCCCAGCATCCTGAGATCGAGTCCCACATTGGGCTCCTTGCTCGGCCGGGAGCCTGCTTCTCCCTCTGCCCCTGCCTGCCATTCTGTCTGCCTGTGCTTGCTCTCTCGCCCACTCTCTCTGATAAAGAAATAAAATCTTAAAATAAATAAATAAATTTTCATCAAAAAATTGTAAGTGTATTTTATTGTAGGATCATGATCAGCATTTTGCAGATGAGAAAAGTGAAATTTAGAAAAGTATGTCTCTTCAAATCCCTCATACAATATCTGGCCTAGATAGAAGGATATACTATCACAATTGAGGAAGATAATTGAGATTACTTAAAATGATAAACTTTATAGGGTTTTTAAAAGTTTGCCACAGATTCAGATTCTTTTAAAATATATATCTATTTTGTGTAAAGAGAATGCACTGAGAAGTAAAAAGAAAGTGATATATCAGTGCTACCAACTAATGGCTATATATCATCACCTTATTTATGAACAATGAAACAGTGTGCAATATTTAAATAAATTTAAATAAATTCCTATTTATTTTATATATTTATAAATTTAAATAAATTCCTATTTATTTATTATGAAAGAAATTCCTCTAACAAACAGTATGTTTTGAAGGTTGCTAGCAGGAAAGTGTTGTACTTCATGGAAGTAATCAGAAAATATGATCTAAATTTCTGCTTTCAAGGGCACCTGGGTGGCTCAGTGGGTTAAAATTCTGCTTTCAAGAAGCTATAACAGTAAGTACTGAGCATTAGCTATTATATGCTATGGATGAATAACTGAAATCTACATTTGAAACTAATGGTACACTATATGATAACTAATTGAATTTTAAAAAGTTAATAAAAAACCACTATTTTATAAAACAATATTCCCAACAGGCTCTTTTGCTTTAAAATACTCACTCTGTAATGAGAGTCATTACTTTTGTCCAGCAAATTCTTACATCACTGTTTATCCCTTCCCTGCTTTATCCCTTCCCAGTATCAAGAAAGGCTCACTTGGATTACCTAGAAGCCATGAGAAAGCTTGTAATAGATCTGGCTGGTTTTCACCAGCAATTTGACCACCATGTGCACAGGGAAGTCTATTGATAAAGGCTTTATTGCAATAAATTGCAAATACATGGATGATTTTGAATTCTCTTTCTTGAGGTCTTGTTTCATGATAATAAATGTAGGGTGGCTTTTTGGAATGGATGTTATTAACATATCTTCATAGTTCTAAGTACATGGAATTGTAAAATAGATAAATGAATGTGGCATTACTGACAACCGTCCTCATTTTGAAATCAAATTACAGTGTACTGAGCTGAGGAGGCAAAGCAGATTTGGGATTATGAGTGAAATAATTTTAAAAAGTCTTAGGGGTATGATCAGACTATTGGGTAATTCAGTAGAAAAATATCAACTGATTGAGATTCTGTGTTCCCTGATTTCAGAGAGACGTTAAGATAAATAAGTAACACGAGGAGACTAGGAAGCCAAACATAAGTGATACTTTTGTGCCAGGGTGTGTATACATCTGTTTATCTTCTTGCTTTACCACTAAGGTTGCTCCTAGAGGAGAGTTTAAATATGTGTTGGAGCTAATCTCTGTGGATTACACAAGAAACCACATCCTACAGCTCTCCCTGAAACACCGCTTATGATTTCAATGTAATTTGGTTTTTGCATTTTTAGAAATAACAAAATACTTTGCAAACTCATCTACTTTATTACCACCACAAGTGAGTCAGCTGACTCCACATTTTAACACAGTGACAGTCACAGAGGAATGGAGGAGTGAGTAGAGTTATCAATATATGTGCTTTAAAGAAGTATGACAGGGTAGCAGCTATTTCCAGGAACCAAAACATGGGTCAGCAGCTGTGCAGGAAAAGTGATGGAATAAATGACTCATTTCAGAGGAGTTCTATAACATATTAGTTCTATAATGGATCTTCAGCACCCAATTACCCGCTTTGATCTAAAGATAAGGATTTACAGTTAAGATCCCATTTATGATTTGTCTGGTAGGGTCTGAATCATGTTTACTATTGTTTTGACTATTACTTGAAACCTATAGTAGTACTTGGGATATGTGTTGTGTATTCTGTGAACATGTGCTATTTTTAGATTAGATAATTCCTGTCTCGAACCCCTGTTAATTTGTTTGCTTTTGTTTATTTGATAGTGCTTTCAGTAAATGGATATATCTGAAAAATTGCAAAGCCACTATTAAAATAAGTTATTATGATATATAGCATGGAATTGCACATTCCTCCTTTGAATCCGACAGAGCTTCACCATATCCTTGACAATTTGGGAAAAACACGCTATTATTTTTCTTCATAAAATTTCTCCTGTTAGGCTGTGATGGTTGTCATCAGCAGTAACTCCTCTGAAGGCTTTGTCAAAAGAGTTGAAAAAATTGGAAAGGTGTGAATGAAGCTGTTTGCTGAATATAAAGAAAAGAGCATTGAAGTACAATTCACACTCTTACTTCTCCTTCTATGCTTTCAGATGTTTGACATTTGAAAATTTTGCTTCTAGAAGAGATGCCCTATATAATTCTTACTTAAAGGAGCAAGTTGCTTTAATAATTTTTTTTATTATTCTACCATTCAAGTATTTCCATTTAAATTAAATTCAATACCATTTAAAAAAAATCAAAAGTGCAGCCAGTATTCAATTCCTGGGCTAAATAATTTTAGAAAGCTTTGTGTTATTGAACCTACGGGGTTTTTCTGTAGTTTTAACTCTTTCTTTCTGTGATTTTTCCCATTAGTCACATAAGTGACTGCAATATAACAGATAAAGGACTGAATAGAACAATCCTTGGCCTCATGAAGTTGAGAATCTAGCAAGGGAGTCAAACAATTCAATCATTCAGAGACAATTTATTGAGTCTGGCCCAAGATGAGCACAACAAAACCCCAGCCCAGAGGAATAATTTTAATGGGAGAGATAGATAATAGGTAAGCCAACGTTAAAAAGAAAAAAATCGTACTGGTTTTTCTTTAATAGTGATGCATATTTGAACTAAATAAGCACATTTTAATAAGAGCAGTGATTGAGAAGAGGTTTTGTAACTGAGTGGTCCAAAAGGGCCTCCCTGAAAAAGTCTGTTTTGAACAGATTTCTGAATAATATCAGCCAGGAAGCTGCGTAAAAATCTCAGGGATGGGTGATTTTTCCAGTCAAAAAACTGTAAAGGCTCCAAAGTCACAATAGAGCCATACATTTCTCTAATAAAGTAACTTCTGACAAAGAATGAGAAGAAATAACTAACCCAGGTTTGAAAGAAAAGGGACAGACTTTCTATGGAATTCATATTTAATTAAAGCTCTAAAGGTCAAAAATACAATAGAGCAAAATTCTGGTCCCGCTGATATACCTAATGAAAGTTCATAAACAAGGTGTGGGTAGCAAAGAGTGTGTGGGAATGTTGGTAAGGACAGTGGGCAAGAGTCATCCCTGAACATGTTCTTAAATGAAGCAATTCTTGTGTTGTTTTAAAGGGTAACTTGGAGTTTGCCTAAGTGATTAGAGAAGGATGCCTCGGCTTATGGAAGTTCAAAGCCATAAAGATGTGATAAACTACTGCAGATATTTTCATGTATATTTGTTGTTGCTTCTAGTAATGGTGATCTAAAAACTCCTACTTAAGACAACTTAAAAATCCAGACAAAATAGCTTTTAAAGTTAAAAATATCAGAATGATTATAAAAATAAGTGAGGGATTACTGGGCCAATACGAAACACAATGAGAGCCTAGAGATATATGCCCTGAAGCCATTTTAGCTATGAGAGCATTTGAAACTGCTAAAACACACTGAGCTGTGTTTTTAATAGACACTTGATACTAGAGAAAAAAAATTCAAAATCCAGCAGCAATCAAATTTGAGGACTTTGGTACAACCCAAATTTAAGTTGAGATCCCCAAAGCACAAGGAGAAGCAGAAATAAGACTAGAGCCTACCTTGCCTTCTGTGTAAACTGAGAAAGTCAACCACTGAATTTGGAGTATGATTGTCTTGTAAAGTCTCAGATATAAGAGAAAATCCTGCCAAGGAGGACCATACCATTATTATAGCTCTTAATTATTCCTACTCAATAAGAGTTTCAAATATAATGTCTTGAACATAACAAAATGTAACAAAGCACACAAAGAAAAACCATTAACAAGATTTGATAGACAAAATGGGATTAAGTATGATATTAAAATGATCAATAAAGATTGTAAAATGGCTTGATTACTCTGCTCAAAGAAATGAGAGGGGAAGCAAATTGAACAAAAAACTGAAACTAAAAAATGATATTGAGAAAGATTTTATAAATGAACCAAATGGATACTCTAGAACTTTAAAGATATGACAGCCAATTTAAGATACCCCAGGGGTGCCTGGGTGGCTCACTTAATTAAACCTCCAATTCTTTTTCCTTTTTTTTTTTTTAACACCTTAATTTTATTTTATTTCTTTCTTTTTGGCTCAGGTCATGATGTCAGGGTTGTGAAATAGAGCCCAGAGTTGGGCTTTGTGCTGAGCCTGGAGCCTGCTTAAGATTCTTTTCCTTTCTTTTTCTATCCCTCCCCTGCACTCTCACTCGCTCGCTCTCTCTTGCTTGCAAATAAATAGACAATAGACAAAGCAAAATAAAAGCAGATTATGAAAATAAATATAAAGTTTTTGAAATGAAAGCAAGTTCAAAATAAAATAGAGAAGACCTACACAGCTAAAAGTTCATTCAGGAAATCTATTCTTAAAGAAGTCAGTATGACACAATGTTAAGATATCAAAAGATTGAAGCATGTACTTTACAGAAAGGGAAATCCAAATGGCCACTCATAGGTAAAAACTGTTTATCTTTATTATGAATCTGGAATTAAATTAAATTAAATTAAAAATAAATTAAAACCTAGAATGGCATACTATTACACACTTACCATATTGGGAAACAGTAAAAATGTCTTGCAAGAATGTGAAAGAATGACAGTGCCCATAATAAAAACATTTGAGGTAGGTTGGACAATATTTAGAAAAATTAAAAATTAAAAAAAAATTTTGTCCATTCCTGGAAATACAACATGGAACTAAATGAATATTTTCACCAGGATATGAAAACAGATGATTATAGTTATTTCATTCATAACGGCATATCAGCAGTGGTATATTTGCACAATGTTACATTAAATAAGAGAGAATATTAACAAACTGGGAGAAGGGGCTAGGTTGTTATCATAAACAGATCTTCTATGGTGCTGATTATGTTCTATTTCTCAAAATCTTTAAGTTAAAAAATCTTCAAATTTATATCTAAATAGATAGATAGATAGATAGATGATAGATAGACAGATATCCCAGGAGCTGCAGTGCTAGGCTAAGACCAGGCTTTAAAGGGCTTTAAAGGGCTTTTCTATATTCTACTAAATACTTTAAACCATTCATTATATCATAGCTCAGTGTTCGAATCTCCATTTGTTTCCTCAGTTTTCTAATATTTATCTTAAGGTGACTTTATTGAAAAATAATTGACATATTATAATTCGTAAATTTAAGAAATGATTTCTTATAACACTGCAAACTTTTAACATTGTGTAAATTTTGTCTAAATATTTCTATTTTAACAAAGTCCTTTTTAATACTCAGAGACTAAAACTTAGAAAAATACTCTGATTGTTATGTCATTAGAGTGGAAAATATATGGTTACCCATTAACTAATGATATCCATATCTACATTAGCTCCATGACATTTTTCATTCTTGGGAGCTTTTGGTTAAATGAATTTTTTTAAGCTTCCTTTAAATGAAGCTTTAAGCCATCACCACATGAATAAAATTAAAGAACTAAATGAAAACAAGCCAAGTAATAGAGTAATAGAATGTGCAGTGGAAAGAGTACAATTCTGAAATCATAAAGCCTAAATTAGTGTGATGTATCTTTACTAGCCATGTAATCATAAACCAGTTATCTAAATGTGTTAGCCTCAGTTTTTTCACCCATGAAATGGTGATGATAATACTTATTATGCAGAATTGTTGTGTGGATGTAATGAAGCATGGAGCATGAGAGTCTCATATTCCATGCTAAAATAATAGCTATTTTTATACTTATAATAATTCTAATAATAGTAATTAAATTGTTTAAAATGGTAATATTCATTTATATTGAGGCATTGTATTGACTATTCATAGACACATTTACCAAAATAAATTTCATTTTACTTTACCCCCTCTGAGGCTATATATTCCTTAATTCAATATCAATCTTATTATGAATAATAATTATCATTATAAATATGCTGATTTTTCTTCTATTTATTTTTAGGGAAGTATCCTTTACTGTTGAACATAAAGAAACTTAAGCGAGTCTGTCATATTCAAAATTTGCATGCTGCTTTCTTATGAAACTAGATTATAGAGTTGTATGAAATAAATTCATGCAGTTAAGACATTTATGTTTGGAAAACTGGGTGGTCAGTTTAGTATTTCAAAAGAAGATTTTAAATTTAAACCTTAAAACTGAGCTCTTTCAGCCTTATTTATAGACCATCCTTCATGCTTCATAAGTATTCCTTCATTGTAAACTAACTAATAGTGTTTGTCACAGTGTGTATATAACTAAAATGGATTTTGTATTCTATTATTTCAGAGTTAGTTGCAGTTTCTACTTCCTTACTTCCTCTTTTGAAAAATAGATTAATTCTACAAAAGGTTATTTCCAGCTTTATTGAAAAATAATTGACATATTATAATTCGTAAATTTAAGAAATGATTTCTTATAACACTGCAAACTTTTAACATTGTGTAAATTTTGTACCATTTGATAAATTGGTATACATCTGCATTGCAATATAATCTACATAAAAATGTTAATACATCTACTATCTCATATAGTTGCCTCTGTTTTTTATGCATGTATTGTAAGGAATTTTAAGATCTACTCTCTTAGCAACTTTTATGTATATAGTACAGTAGAGATAAACTTCAGAGATCTTGTGGGTTTTGTTCCAGACCGCCTCAATAAAGTGATTATTTCGATAAACTAGGTCAAATCATTATTATTATTTTTTGGTTTCCCAGTGCAAATAAAAAATTATGTTTCCCAGTGCATATAAAATATAAACACTATACTGTACTGTTCAAAAGCATTATGTCTGGGCGCCTGGGTGGCTCAGTGGGTTAGGCTGCTGCCTTCGGCTCAGGTCATGATCTCGGGGTCCTGGGATCGAGTCCCGCATCGGGCTCTCTGCTCAGCAGGGAGCCTGCTTCCTTCTCTCTCTCTCTCTGCCTGCCTCTCAGTGTACTTGTAATTTCTCTCTGTCAAATAAATAAATAAAATCTTTAAAAAAAAAAAAAAGCATTATGTCTTTAAAGAAAAACAATGTATATACCTTAAGTAAACTAGTTCTGAGTTTTCAGTGGGTCATAAATACTGATCACAGATCACCATTACAAATACAATAATAATGAAAAAACTTGAAATATTGCAAGAATTACCAACATGTGACAGAGAGACACAAAATGAACAAATGGTGTTAGAAAAATGGTGGCAGCAGACCTATTTTATACAAGATTGCTATAAACTTTCAACTTGTAAGAATGTAATATATGCAAAATTTAATAAAGGGAAGCACAATTAAAAAAGTATGTATATATTATTAACTATGACCATCATGCTGTACATTAGATCCCCAGAACTTTTTCCTATTATAGTTGCAAGTTTGTACCCTTTGACCACCTTATTCCACCCCAGGTTCACCCCTTGTCAACTCAACTCTAAGTTTCCACTAGTTTGCTTTTTCTTCAGATTCTGTATGTAAGGGATATCGTAATACATAAATTAAAAAATATATAAAATCTTTGAAATATTTCACTTAGTATAATACCTTCAAGATCCATCCATGGTATTGTAAATGGCAGTATTTCTTAATTTTTCATGGTTAAGTAGTATTCCATAGTATATATTTACCATACTTATTTTATTCATTCATCCATTAATGGATACTGAAGTTATTTCCATCTCTTGCTTAGAGTTAATAATTTTATAATGAACATAAGAGTGCAGAGATGTCTTTGAATAGTGACTTCGTTTCCTTTAGCTATATCCCTAGAAGTGGGATTACTGAATCATATGGTAATTTTACTTTTAATAATATGAATAGTCTCCATACTGTTTTCCATACAAATTTATATCCCTATCACAGTGCATAAGTTCCCCATTTTCCCCAATATTTACCAAAATTTGTTAGTTTTAATTTTTTGGTAGTATATATTCTAAGAGGTAGTAATATCTTGCTGTGTTTTTCAGAGGTAAACAAAAACAACAACATAATGACTTTGCCCTGAGTTTTTTACGTTGAGCACTTTTTAATGCCCCTGTTGGTCATTTATATAACTTTTTTGAAAAAAAAAGTCTATTGAGATCCTTTTGCTTTTTTTTAATTATATATTTTTTTCTTTTTGTATCTGTTAGTTATTAACCTCTTTTCAGATATAAGTTTTGTATTTTCTTCCATTCTGTGGATTGTGTTTTCATTCCCTTTTTTTTTGTTTTGGCAATGCAGAAAATTTAGTTTGATGTAATACCATTTATTTATTTTTGCTTGTGTTTTTGGTCTGGTATCCAAAAAACTATTGGCAAGACCAATGTCAAGAAGAATTTTTCCTATGTTTTCCTTTAGGAAATTTAGTTTCATGCATCACATTTAAGTCTTTAATCTATTTCAAGTTAAGATTTATGAGTGATATAAGGTTCCAGTTTCATACTGTTTATGTGACTATTCAGTTTTAAATATCATTTACTGAACAGACTATCTTTACCCATTACATATGTTGGCCCCTGTCAAATATTAGGTGACTGTATGAAAGGATTTATTTCTGGACTCTCAATTCTGTTCTACTTGTTTATTGGTCTGTTTTTATGCCAGTATGCTTTATTGTTTTGAGCATGAGGGCTTTGTAGTATAGTTTCAAATCAAGAGTGTAATTTCGCTTCTTCATTCTTTCTCAGAACTGCTTTGATTATTTGTTGTCTTTTATGGTCTCATATAAATTTTAGGATTCTTTACTTACTTCTGTAAAAACACAATATTGGATTTTTTAAAAGATTATTTATTTATTTATTTGAGAGAGAGAGATGACAAGCAGGCAGAGAGGCAGGCAGAGAAAGAAGAGGTAGCAGCTTCCTGCTGAGCAGAGAGGCTGATGCGGGGCTCGATCCCAGGACCCTGGGATCATGACCTGAGCCGTAGGCAGCAGCTTAACCCACTGAGCCACCAAGGTGCCCCTAACATTGGATTTTTGATAGGAATTGAATTTACAGATGGTTTTCGGTAGTATGGACATTTTAACAATGTTAATTCTTACCATTCATAAATATGAGCTATCTTTCCATTTGTGTCTCCTTCAATTTCTTTATCAATGTCATAGATTATGGGGTACAGATCTTTCATAGTCTTAGTTAAATCTTATCCTATGTATTATATTAGTTTTGATGCTAGTGTGAATTAGATTGTTTTCTTTATTTTTTCAGATAGTTCATCATTAGAGTGTTAAAATGCTCCTCTCTTGTGCTTACTTTGTCAGCACATATACTAAAATTGGAATGATGCAGAGAAGACTAGCGTGATCACTGAGCAAGGATGACATGAAAAACTATTAAAAAAACGAAAAAAACCAAAATTCTTGTCTTCTATATATTGATCTTGTATTTGGCAGCTTTACTAAATTTGTTTATTCAAAAATTTTTATGAAGTTTTTAGGATTTTTTTACATGTAAGTTCATGTTATCCAAAAAAAGAAAATTTTACTTCTTCCTTTTTTTTTTATTTGGAGTCTCTTATTTTTTTGTGTTCCTTGTTTCTCTGGCTAGGACATCCAGTACTATGTCAAATGAGAGTAGTGAAAGTGGACACACTTGTCTTTTTTCTGATCTTTAAGGGGAAAACTTTCAAACTTTTTTGATTGAATATGAGATTAGCTCTGGGCTTGCAATATGTGGTTTTTCTTTAATGGATTTTTTAAATTATTTTTTTAAAATTTTTTATAAACATATAATGTGTTTTTATCCCTAGGGGTACAGGTCTGTGAATCACCAGGTTTACACATTTCACAGCACTCACCATCACTCACCATAGCACCTGCCCTCCCCAATGTCCATACCCCCACCATCCTCTCCCAACACACCTCCCCCCAGCAACCCTCAGTCTGTTTTGTGAGATTCAGTCTTTTATGGTTTGTCTCCCTCCCAATCCCATCTTTTATTTTTCTTTTCGTACGCCCGAAACCGCCTATGTTGCATCTCCACTTCATCATATCAGGGAGATCATAGGATAGTTGTCTTTCTCAGATTGATTTATTTCGCCAAGCATATTACCCTCTAGTTCCATCCACGTCATCACAAATAGCAGGATTTCATTTCTTTTGATGGCTGCATAGTATCCCATTGTACATATATACCACATCTTTTTTATTGATTTATCTATTGAAGGACATTTAGGTTCTTTCCATAGTTTAACTATTGTGGACATTGCTGCTATAAACATTTAGGTGCATGTACCCCTTCAGAATGCCACGTTTGTATCTGTACGGTATATACCCAGTACTACAATCACTGGGTCATAGGCTAGTTCTATTTTCAGCTTTTTGAGGCACCTCCACACTGTTTTCCAGAGTGGTTGCACCAGCTTGCATTCCCACGTACAGTGTAGGAGGGTTGCCCTTTCTCCACATCCTCGCCAGCATCTGTCATTGACTGACTTGTTCATTTTAGCCATTCTGAAAGGTGTGAGGTGGTATCTCATTCTGGTTTTGATTTGTAGTTCCCTGATGCCGAGTGATGTGGAGCATTTTTTCATGTGTCTGTTGGCCATTTGGATGTATTCTTTGCAGAAATGTCTGTTCATGTCCTCTGCCCATTTCTTCATTGGATTATTTGTTCTTAGGGTGTTGAGTTTGATAAGCTCTTTATAGATTTTGGATAGATACTGGCCCTTTATCTGGTATGTCATTTGCAAATATCTTCTCCCAGATAACTTCTGACAGTCATCTTTTGGCTTTGTTAACTGTTTCCTTTGCTGGGCAAAAGCTTTTTGATCTGATGAAATCGCAAGAGTTCATTCTTGCCCTTGCTTCCCTTGCCTTTGGCGATGTTCCTACGAAGAAGTTGCTGCTGGTGAGGTCAAAGAGTTTGCTGCCTGTTCTCTCCTCAAGGATTTTGATGGATTCCTTTCTCACATTATGCTTCTTCATCCATTTCCAGTCTATTTTCATGTATGGTGTAAGGAAATGGTCCAACTTCATTTTTCTGCATTGGCTGTTCAATTTTCCTAACACCATTTGTTGAAGAGGCTGTCTCTTTTCCATAGGACATTCCTTCCTGCTTTGTTGACGATTAGTTGACCATAGAGTGGAGGGTGTATTTCTGGGCTCTCTATTCTGTTCCATTGATCTATGTCTGTTTTGGGGACAGTTCCCTACCATCTTGATGATGACAACTTTGTAATAGTGCTTGAAGTCTGGAATTGTGATGCCAACAACTTTGGCTTTCTCTTTCAATATTCCTCTGGCTATTCGAGGTATTTTCTGGTTCCATATATATTTTAGGATGATTTGTCCCATTTCTTTGAAAAAAATAGACGAGATTTTGATAGGGATTGCATTAAATGTGTAGATTGCTTTAGGTAGCATAGACATTTTCACAATATTTGTTCTTCCAATACAGGAGCATGGAACATTTTTCCATTTCTTTGTGTCTTTTTCAATTTCTTTCATGAGTACTCACTTTGGAGTTTTCTGAGTATAGATTCTTTGTCTCTTTGGTTAGGTTTATTCCTAGGTATCTTAGGGTTTTGAGTGCAATTGTAAATGGGATTCACTTCTTAATTTCTATTTCTTCAGTCTTGTTGGTTTAAAAAAATGCAACCAATTTCTGTGCATTGATTTTATATTCTGACACTTTATAGAATTCCTATACAAGTTATAGCAGATTTGGAGTGGAGTCCTTTAAGTTTTCCACATACAGTGTCATATCGTCTGCAAGCAGGGATAGTTTGACTTCTCTTTTGCCAATTTGGCAAAATTTGGATGCCCTTAATTTCTTTTTGTTGTCTGATTGCTGAGGCTAGGACTTCTAGTACGATGTTGAATAGCAGTGGTGATAACGGACATCCCTGCCGTGTTCCTGACCTCAGCGGAAAAGTATTCAGTTTTTCTCCATTGAGAATGATATTTGCAGTGGGTTTTTCATAGATGGCTTTGATAACATTGATAATATGTGCCCTCTATCCCTACACTTTGAAGAGTTTTAATCAGGAAGGGAC
This sequence comes from Mustela nivalis, assembly GCF_964662115.1. NCBI lineage: Eukaryota > Metazoa > Chordata > Mammalia > Carnivora > Mustelidae > Mustela > Mustela nivalis. Next base: position 123,540 of record NW_028135987.1, on the reverse strand, counting down.
ACTGCACTTTGCCAAATGCTTTTTCAGCATCTATGGAGAGTATCATGTGGTTCTTGTTCTTTCTTTTATTAATGCGTTGTATCACATTGATTGATTTGCATATGTTGAACCAACCTTGTAGCCCTGGAATAAATCCCACTTGGTCGTGGTGAGTAATCCTTTTAATGTACTGTTGAATCCTATTGGCTAGTATTTTGGTGAGAATTTTCGCATCTGTGTTCATCAAGGATATTGGTTTGCTGTTCTCTTTTTTGATGGGATCCTTGTCTGGTTTTGGGATCAAGGTGATGCTGGCCTCATAAAATGAGTTTGAAAGTTTTCCTTCCATTTCTATTTTTTTGGAACAGTATCATGAGAATAGGAATTAATTCTTCTTTAAATGTTTGGTAGAATTTCCCTGGGAAGCCATCTGGCCCGGGGCTTTTGTTTGTTTGGAGATTTTTGATGACTGTTTCAATCTCCGTACTGGTTATGGGTCTGTTCAGGTTTCCTATTTCTTCCTGGTTCAGTTGTGGTAGTTTATATGTCTCTAGGAATGTATCCATTTCTTCCAGATTGTTGAATTTGTTGGCGTAGAGTTGCTCATAGTATGTTCTTATAATTGTTTGTATTTCTTTGGTGTTGGTTGTGATCTCTCCTCTTTCATTCATTAATTTATTTATTTGGGTTCTTTCTCTTTTCTTTTTGATAAGTCTGGAAAGGGTTTTATCAATCTTATTAATTCTTTCAAAGAACCAGCTCCTAGTTTCGTTGATTTGTTCTATTGTTTTTTGTTGTTGTTGTTGGTTTTTTGTGGTTTTTATTTGTTTGTTTATTTGTTTATATTTCATTGATTTCTGCTCTGATCTTTATTATTCCTCTTCTGCTGGGTTTAGGCTTTCTTTGTTGTTCTTTCTCCATCTCCTTTAGGTGTAGGGTTATGTTGGGTATTTGAGATCTGAGAGAGAAGCGTGGTTGCACACGTGTGTCACTGCGCTCCCCAAGAGCACGTCTGGGGAAGGTGCAGCACGCCACCCCAGGAGAAGAGAAGAATACGTTGGCCTTGTGGTTGGGAAAGGTCGCAAGCAGAATAGCCTGCCGTGGCAGGAACAGCAGGCCGGTGGCAAGACAAGTGTCACCCGCTCCCTGTGCAGAGAGACAAAGCCTGGTTCCTAAGGAGACATGAGGGGATGACTAGGGCAGGGATGCATGCTCCACTCTGAGGAAGGAGTCTGGGCAGAAGGCAGGTTTGTCCTGTGCCTCTGGTCCCAAGGGGACAGCATCTCCTTGACCACCTGTCCGTAGGGCCGCCTTGGGCTAGCTACCAGGCCCCATACCCGGAACTCGCAGAAATAGCTCCCTCGAGAAACGGGCAGTCAGATGCCATCTTCCTCCAAGATGTGACAGCGTTTTCGGTGGCAGGGGGTTTGCCGGGGAAGGAGTGGGGACAATCTCCCAAAGCTCCCCATTCCAGTGAACGGGCGGTGTTCAGGGATCCTGTCGCCTCTCCTCTCCTGTGGGGAAGGCACTGGCCTTGTCCGCGAGTCCGCCTGAGGGCCTGTGCAAAAGGCCAAGCGTTGCCTACACTGGGAGAATGTAGTGTGCATTGAGTGCCATCCTAGGCCACGCACGCTGCTGCAGCGTTGTGGCTGTGTCTGCTTAGTTTGGACTGGCAGGGTGAACCCAGGGTGCCAACATAGAGCCCGGGAAAGCAAGGCCCAAGAGGGACCAGCTCTCCCGCAGCTCTTCTTCCCTGATGCGACAGAGCGAACACCCAAAGCCTTGCTGAGGAAGCAGCAGCGAAGTGCCGTTCGCGCCAAGCTGAAAAGCTCTGTGAAAGCATAGCAGTCGCTGGGAAATCAGAGTCGTTTTTGTGGGCTGCTGTTGCTGCTTGCCTTAGCCTAGTATTCGCAGCATGGCGGGAGAAACCCTCATACAGTGAAAGGGTCTTTGCCTGGGCATCTCCTCTGAAAAAGCACAGCATTCTTTGGGAAATCAGAGTCGGGTCTGTGGGATGCTGCTGCTGCTTGCCTGAGCAAGACCCAACAGCACAGTGTAATAAACCCGCATGGAGCGAAATCCTCTTTGCCTGGGCATCCCCACTGCCTGAGAGAGAACCGTGGTTGCGCCTGTGGAAAGAACCTTAAGGAAGGGGACATGACTGTCACTGGGCTCCCCAGGAGCCTGTCTGGGGAAAGTGCAGCAAACTGCCCAGGAGAAGAGAAGGAGCCATTGGCCTTGTGGTCGGGAAATGGTCGCGAAGCTGGAGAGCTGGCCCTGGCAGGAACAGCGGGCCGGTGGCAAGACAAGTGTCACCCACTCCCTGTGCAGAGAGACGAAGCCTGGCTGCTAAGGAGACATGAGGGGGCGATTGGGCCGGGGAACGTGCTCCAATCTGAGGAAGGAGTCTGGGCAGAAGGCAGGCCTGTCTTGTGCCTCTGGACCCAAGGGGACAACATCTCCTTGGCCACCTGTCCAGAGGTCAGACGTGGGCTTGCCACCAAGCTTCCGGCCCTGAACTCGCAGAAACACCTCCTGGAGGAATGGGCAATCAGATGCTGTCTTCCTCCAGGATGTGGCAGCATTGGCGGAGGCAGGGGGTGTCCCAGGGAAACAGGGACAGTTACCGATTACTCCCCATTCCAGGGCACGGGCGGTGTGCAGTGATCCTCTCATGTCTCCTCAAGGATGGAGACGGCACTGGCCTAGTCCCCTGTCCACCTGAACGCCAGAGCAAAAGGGCCGGTTGTGCCTATGCTGAGAGATGGCATTGTGAGCAGAGTGCCATCCTAGGCCACGCACGCTGCTGCAGGGTCGAGGTTGTGTCTGCTTATTTCAGCTTGGAAGAATGAACCCAGGTTGTGAACTTGGAGCCCGGGATAGCAAGGCCCCAAAAGGCACCAGCTCTCTGGCAGCACTTCTTCCCTGACGCGACTGAAGCCTTGCTGAGGAAGCAGCGGTGAAGTGCTGTTCGCTTCAACCCAAAGCCTTTGCGAAAGCACAGCATTTTCTGAGAAATCAGAAGTCGGTTCTGCGGGCTCTTCTGCTGCTTGCCTGTGCCCAGTCTCTCGGTGGGAGAAACCCGCATACAGCAAAAGCCTCTTTGCCCGGGCATCTCCTCTGGGAAAGCACAGCATTCGTTGGGAAATCAGAATCGGATGTGTGTGATGCTGCGGCGTAATGCCTGAGCTAGTCTCCGCAGCACAGTGGAAGATACCCGCTTGGAGCGAAATCCTCTTTGCCCTATCACCCCTCTGCCTGAGAGAAGCGCGGTTGCGCCTGTGGAAAGAGCCTTAAGGAAAGGGACACGTCTATCACTGCGCTGAATGCCTGAGCTAGTCCCCGCAGCACGGTGGAAAATACCCACATGGAGCGAAATACTCTTTGCCCTAGCATCCCTTCAGCCTGAGAGAGAAGCGTGGTTGCACATGTCTGTCACCGCGCTCCCCAGGAGCAAGTGTGGGGAAGGCGCAGCACGCCGCCCCCGGAGAAGAGAAGGAGCCCTTGGCCTTGGGGTCGGGAAACGCTCGAGAAGCAGGATAGCCTGCCGTGGCACGAGCAGCAGGCCGGTGGCAAGACAAGTGTCACCCGCTCCCTGTGCGGAGAGATGGAAGCCTGGCTGCTAAGGAGACATGAGGGGACGACTAGGGCAGGGGCGTGAGCTCCACTCTGAGGAAGGAGTCTGGGCAGAAGGCAGACCTTTCCTGTGCCTCTGGTCCCAAGGGGACAGCATCTCCTAGGCCACCTGTCCCAATGGCAGACTTGAGCTTGCCACCAGGTGCGATAACCGAAACTCGTTGAAACAACCCCATGGAGAAACGGACAGTCAGATGCCGTCTTCCACCAAGATGTGGCAGCGATATGGGTGGCAGCGGGTGTGCAGGGGAAGGAGTGGAGACTGTCCCCCACAGTTCCCGATCCAATTTCACGAGCCGTGTGCAGGGATTCTGTCGCCTCCTCCCTCCTGTGCTGAAGGCACAGGCCTAGACCCCGAGTCTGCCTGATTGCCGGAGCAAAGGGCAAAGTCTTACCTACCACTGGAGATGGTAATAGGCATAGAGTGCCATGCTAGGCCACGCAAGCTGCTGCAGGGCTGTGACTGTGTCTGCTTAGTTCGGCATAGCAAGTTGAAACCCGGGTGTGAACTTGGAGACCGGGAAAGCAAGGCCCAAGAGGCACCAGCTCTCCCGCGGTTCTTCTTCCCTGCCGCGACAGAGCGAACGATCAAAGCCTTGCTGAGGAAGCCGCAGCGTAGTGCGGTTCGCGCCAAGTTGAAAACCTCTGGGAAAGCAGAGCAGTCGCTGGGAAATCAGAGTCGTTTCTGCGGTCACTTCTGCTGCTTGCCTGAGCCCAGTCTCGCGGAGGGAGAAACCCGCATACAGCGAAAACCCGTTGCCCGGGCATCCCCTCTGGGAAAGCACAGCTTTTGTTGGGAAATCAGAATCGGATGTGTGTGATGCTGCGGCGTAATGCCTGAGCTAGTCTCCGCAGCACGGTGGAAGATACCCGCTTGGAGCGAAATCCTCTTTGCCCTATCACCCCTCTGCCTGAGAGAAGCGCGGTTGCGCCTGTGGAAAGAGCCTTAAGGAAAGGGACACGTCTATCACTGTGCTCCCCAGGAACATGTCTGTGGAAGGTGCAGCACGGTGCCCATGGAGAAGAGCAGGAGCTGTTGGCTTTCTGGTCTGGAATCAGTTGTAAAACAGGAGAGCCGGCCCAGGCAGGCACAGCGGCCGGTGGCAATACAAGTGTCACCCGCTCCCTGTGCAGAGAGACGGAAGCCTGTCTGCTACAGAAGAGTGGATGAGTAGGGCAGGGCGCGTGCTCCACTCTTAGAAAGGAGTCTGGGCAGAAAGCATGCCTGTCCTGAGCCTCTGGGCCCAAGGAGACAGCAGCTCCTTGGCCACCTGTCCCTGGGGCAGACATGCGCAAGCCACCAGGAGCCTACGCTGAACTCGCAGAAACAGCTTTCTGAAATGACAGGGAGTCAGATGCCGTCTTCCTTCAGGATGTGGATGCTTGGAGGTGGCATGAGGTTTAGGTGATGGTGTGAGGACAGTCCCCGAAAGCTCCCTATTCAGTGCACGGGGGTGTGCAGGGATCCTGTCACGTCTCTTTTCCTGTGGGGAAAGCACTGGGCTAGTCCGCGAGAACGCCTGAGCGCCAGAGTAAAAGGCCAAGCGATGCCTACACCGGGAGATGGTAGTGTGCATAGGGTGCCATCCTAGGCTCCACACGCTACTGCAGGGTTGTGGCTGTGTCTGCTTGATTCGGCCTGGCAGGGCGAATCCAGGAGGCGAACATGGAGCCCGGGAAAGCAAGGCCCAAAAGGCACCAGCTCTCCCGCAGCTCTGCTTCCCTGACATGACTGAAGCCTTGCTGAGGAAGCAGTGGCGAAGTGCTGTTCGCTCCAAGCCAAAGCCTCTGAGAAAGCACAGCATTCGCTGAGAAATGTTCTGCGGTCTACTGCTGCTTGCCTGAGCCCAGTCTCGCGGCTGGAGATACCCGCATACAGCGAAAGCCTCTTTGCCTTGTCATCTACCCTGGAAAATGACAGCATTTGTTGGGAAATCTGAGTTGGGTTTGGGGATGCTGCTGCTGCATGCCTGAGCTAGTCCCCGCAGCACGGTGGAAAATACCCGCATGGAGCGAAATACTCTTTGCCCTAGCATCCCTTCAGCCTGAGAGAGAAGCGTGGTTGCACATGTCTGTCACCGCGCTCCCCAGGAGCAAGTGTGGGGAAGGCGCAGCAAACCGCCCCCGGAGAAGAGAAGGAGCCCTTGGCCTTGGGGTCGGGAAACGCTCGGGAAGCAGGATAGCCTGCCGTGGCACGAACAGCAGGCCGGTGGCAAGACAAGTGTCACCCGCTCCCTGTGCGGAGAGATGGAAGCCTGGCTGCTAAGGAGACATGAGGGGACGACTAGGGCAGGGGCACGTGCTATCCTCTGAAGTAGGAGACTTGGCAGAAGGCAGGCCAGTCTTGTACCTCTAGTTCCAAGGGGACAGCATCTCCTTGGCCACCTGTCCCAAGGGCAGATTTGGGCTTGACACCAGGTGCCATACCCACAACTCACAGAAACAACCCCATGGAGAAACGGACAGTCAGATGCCGTCTTCCACCAAGATGTGGCAGCGATGTGGGTGGCAGGGGGTGTGCCGGGGAAGGAGTGGAGACTGTCCCCCACAGTTCCCCATCCAAGGCACGGGCCGTTTGCAGGGATCCTGTCGCAACCTCTCTCCTGTTCTGAAGGCACTGGCCTAGACCCCGCGTCTTCCTGAGCGCCGGAGTAAAATGCAAAGCCTTACCTACCCCAAAAGGTGGTAATAGGCATAGAGTGCCATGCTAGGCCACGCAAGCTGCTGCAGGGCTGTGACTGTGTCTGCTTAGTTCGGCTTAGCAAGATGAACCCCGGGTTCGATCTTGGAGCTCGGGAAAGCAAGGCCCAAGAGGCACCAGCTCTCCCGCAGCTCTTCTTCCCTGACGCGACTGAAGCCTTGCTGAGGAAGCAGCGGCGAAGTGCTGTTAGCTCCAAGCCAAAGCCTCTGCAAAAGCACAGCATTCGCTGAGAAATGATCTGCGGGCTGCTGCTGCTTGCCTGAGCCCAGTCTCGCGGTGGGAGAAACCCGCATACAGCGAAAGCCTCTTTGCCTGGGCATCTCCCCTGGGAAAGCACAGCATTCGTTGGGAAATCAGAATTGGGTTTGTGGATGCTGCTGCTGCTTGCCTGAGCTAGTCTCTGCAGCACGATGGAAGATACCCGCATGGAACAAAATACTCTTTTCCCTAGCATCCCCTCTGTCTGAGAGAGAAGCATGGTCGCACACAACTGTCACCGCGTTCCCCAGGAGTACATGGGAGAAGGCACAGCAGTAGAGAAGGAGCCTCTGGCCTTAGGGTCGGGAAAACTGAACAGCCACATGCAGAAAAATGAAATTGGATCATTTCCTTACACCATACATGAAAATAGACTGGAAATGGATGAAGAAGCATAATGTGAGGAAGGAATCCATCAAAATCTTTGAGGAGAGAACAGGTAGCAACCTCTTTGACCTCAGCAGCAGCAACTTCTTCCTAGGAACATCGCCAAAGGCAAGGGAAGCAAGGGCAAGAATGAACTCTTGCGATTTCATCAGATCAAAAAGCTTTTGCCCAGCAAAGGAAACAGTTAACAAAGCCAAAAGATGACTGTCAGAAGTTATCTGGGAGAAGATATTTGCAAATGACATACCAGATAAAGGGCCAGTATCTATCCAAAATCTATAAAGAGCTTATCAAACTCAACACCCTAAGAACAAATAATCCAATGAAGAAATGGGCAGAGGACATGAACAGACATTTCTGCAAAGAATACATCCAAATGGCCAACAGACACATGAAAAAATGCTCCACATCACTCGGCATCAGGGAACTACAAATCAAAACCAGAATGAGATACCACCTCACACCTTTCAGAATGGCTAAAATGAACAAGTCAGTCAATGACAGATGCTGGCGAGGATGTGGAGAAAGGGCAACCCTCCTACACTGTACGTGGGAATGCAAGCTGGTGCAACCACTCTGGAAAACAGCGTGGAGGTGCCTCAAAAAGCTGAAAATAGAACTAGCCTATGACCCAGTGATTGTAGTACTGGGTATATACCGTACAGATACAAACGTGGCATTCTGAAGGGGTACATGCACCTAAATGTTTATAGCAGCAATGTCCACAATAGTTAAACTATGGAAAGAACCTAAATGTCCTTCAATAGATAAATCAATAAAAAAGATGTGGTATATATGTACAATGGGATACTATGCAGCCATCAAAAGAAATGAAATCCTGCTATTTGTGATGACGTGGATGGAACTAGAGGGTATTGTGCTTGGTGATATAAATCAATCTGAGAAAGACAACTATCTTATGATCTCCCTGATATGATGAAGTAGAATTGCAACATAGGCGGTTTCGGGAGTACAAAAAGAAAAATAAAAGAAGATGGGATTGGGAGGGAGACAAACCATAAAAGACTGAATCTCACAAAACAGACTGAGGGTTGCTGGGGGGAGGTGTGTTGGGAGAGGATGGTGGGGGTATAGACATTGGGGAGGGCAGGTGCTATGGTGAGTGATGGTGAGTGCTGTGAAATGTGTAAACCTGGTGATTCACAGACCTGTTCCCCTAGGGATAAAAACACATTATATGTTTATAAAAATTTTTAAAAAAATAATTTAAAAAATCCATTAAAGAAAAACCACATATTGCAAGCCCAGAGCTCATCTCATATTCAATCAAAAAAGTTTGAAAGTTTTCCCCTTAAAGATCAGAAAAAAGACAAGTGTGTCCACTTTCACTACTCTCATTTGACATAGTATGGGATGTCCTAGCCAGAGAAACAAGGAACACAAAGAAATAAGAGACTCCAAAAAAAAAAGGAAGAAGTAAAATTTTCTTTTTTTTTTTTGGATAACATGAACTTACATGTTAAAAAATCCTAAAAACGTCACAAAAAAATTTGAATAAACAAATTTAGTAAAGCCGCCAAATACAAGAACAATATATAAAAGACAAGAACTTTGTTTCGTTTCATTTTTTTAAATATGGAATGCTTCCCTGTTTTTCATGTCATCCAAAGTAAGCCAAAGTAAGCACAAGACAGGAGCATTTTAACACTCTAATGATGAACTATCTGAAAAAATAAAGAAAACAATCTAATTCACAATAGCATCAAAAATAATAAAATACTTAGGAATAGATTTAACTAAGAAGATGAAACTATGACATTGATAAAGAAATTGAAGGAGACACAAATGGAAAGATAGCTCATATTTATGAATGGTAAGAATTAACATTGTTAAAATATCCATACTACAGAAAACCATCTGTAAATCCAATTCTTATCAAAAATCCAATGTTAGGGGCGCCTGGGTGGCTCAGTGGGTTAAGCCGCTGCCTTCGGCTCAGGTCATGATTCCAGGGTCCTGGGATCGAGCCCCGCATCAGGCTCTCTGCTCAGCAGGAAGCCTGCTTCCTCTTCTCTGTCTGCCTGCCTCTCTGCCTGCTTGTCATCTCTCTCTGTCAAATAAATAAATTAAAAAACTTTAAAAAATCCAATATTATTTTTTTTACAGAAGTAAGTAAAAAATCCTAAAATTTATATGAGACCATAAAAGACAACAAATAATCAAAGCAGTTCTGAGAAAGAATGAAGAAGAGAAATTACACTTCTTGATTTGAAACTATACTACAAAGCCCTCATGCTCAAAACAATAAAGTATACTGGCATAAAAACAGACCAATAAACAAGTAGAACAGAAATAAATCCTTTTATACAGTCACCTAATATTTTACAGGGGCCAACATATGTAATGGGTAAAGATAGTCTGTTCAATAAACGATATTTAAAACTGAACAGTCACATAAACAGTATGAAACTGGAACCTTATATCACTCATAAGTCTTAACTTGAAATAGATTAAAGACTTAAAGGTGATGCATGAAACTACATTTCCTAAAGGAAAACATAGGAAAAATTCTCCTTGACATTGGTCTTGCCAATAGTTTTTTGGATACCAGACCAAAAACACAAGCAAAAAAAGCAAAAATAAATAAATCGTATTACATCAAACTAAAGTTTCTGCATTGCCAAAAAAAGAGAGAGAGAGAGAATGAAAACACAATCCACAGAATGGAAGAAAATACTTACAAATCTTATATCTGAAAAGAGGTTAATAACCAACAGATACAAATAGAAAAAATATATAATTAAAAAAATAGCAAAAGGATCTCAATAGACTTTTTTTTTTTTCAAAAAAGTTATATAAATGACCAACAGGAGCATTAAAAAGTGCTCAACGTAAAAAACTCAGGGCAAAGTCATTATGATGTTGTTGTTGTTGTTTACCTCTGAAAAACATAGCAAGATATTACTACCTATTAGAATATATAGTACCAGAAATGGAAACTAACAAATTTTGGTAAATATTGGGGAAAATGGGGAACTTGTGCACTGTGATAGGGATATAAATTTGTATGGAAAACAGTATGGAGATTATTCATATTATTAAAAGTAAAATTACCATATGATTCAGTAATCCCACTTCTAGGGATATATCTAAAGGAAACGAAGTCACTGTTCAAAGACATATCTGCACTCTTATGTTTATTATAAAATTATTAACTCTAAGCAAGAGATGGAAATAACTTCAGTATCCATTAATGGATGAATGAATAAAATAAGTATGGTAAATATATACTATGGAATACTACTTACCCATGAAAAATTAAGAAATACTGCCATTTACAACAGCATGGATGGATCTTGAAGGTGTTATACTAAGTGAAATATTTCAAAGATTTTATATATTTTTTAAATTTATGTATTATGATATCCCTTACATACAGAATCTGAGGAAAAGGCAAACTAATGGAAACTTAGAGTTGAGTTGACAAGGGGTGAACCTGGGGTGGAGTAAGGTGGTCAAAGGGTGCAAACTTGCAACTATAATACCAAAAAGTTCTGGGGATCATGATGATCATAGTTAATAAAATATACATACTTTTTTTTATTGTGCTTCCCTTTATTAAACTTTGCATATATCACATTCTTACTAGTTGAAAGTTTATATCAATTTGTATAAAAGAGGTCTGCTGCCACCATTTTTCTAACAACATTTGTTCATTTTGTGTCTCTCTGTCACATGTTGGTAATTCTTGCAATATTTCAAGTTTTTTCATTATTATTGTATTTGTTATGGTGATCTGTGATCAGTAATTATGACCCACTGAAAACTCAGAACAAGTTTACTTAAGGTATATACACTGTTTTTCTTTAAAAACATAATGCTTTTGAACAGTACAGTATAGTGTTTATTTTTTATATGCACTGGGAAACATAATTTTTTATATGCACTGGGAAACCAAAAAAAAAAAAAAATAATAATTTGACTTAGTATATTGAGATAATCACTTTATTGAGGCGGTCTGGAACAAAACCCACAAGACCTCTGAAGTTTATCTCTACTATACTATATACATAGAAGTTGCTAAGAGAGTAGATCTTAAAATTCCTTACGATACATGCATAAAAAACAGTGGCAACTATACGAGATAGTAGATGTATTAACATTTTTATGTAGATTATATTGCAATAAAGATGTATACCGATTTATCAAATTGTACAAAGTTTACACAATGTTAAAAGTTTGCAGTGTTATAAGAAATCATTTCTTAAATTTACAAATTATAATATGTCGATTTTTTTTCAATAAAGCTGGCAAAAACTTTTTGTAGAATTAATCTATTTTTCAAAAAAGGAAGTAAGGAAGTAGAAACTGCAACTAACTCTGAAATAATAGAATATAAAATCCATTTTCGTTATATACACTGTGACAAAAACTATTACTTAGTTTACAATAAAGGAGTACTTATGAAGCATGAAGGATGGTCTATAAATAAGGCTGAAAGAGCTCAGTTTTAAGGTTTAAATTTAAAATCTTTTTTTGAAATACTAAACTGACCACCCAGTTTTCCAAACATAAATGTCTTAACTGCATGAATTTATTTCATACAACTCTATAATCTAGTTTCATAAGAAAGCAGCAAGCAAATTTTGAATAAGACAGACTTGCTTAAGTTTCTTTATGTTCAACAGTAAAGGATACTTCCCTAAAAATAAATAGAAGAAAAATCAGCATATTTATTATGATAATTATTATTCATAATGAGATTCATATTGAATTAGGGAATACATATCCTCAGAGGGGGTAACGTAAAATGAAATTTATTTTGGTAAATGTGTCTATGAATAGTCAATACAATGCCTCAATATCAATGAATATTACCATTTTGAACAATTTAATTACTATTATTAGAATTATTATAAGTATAAAAATAGCTATCATTTTAGCATGGAATATGAGACTCTCATGCTCCATGCTTCATCACATCCACACAACAACTCTGCATAATAAGTATTATCATCACCATTTCATGGGTGAAAAAACTGAGGCTAACACATTTAGATAACTGGTTTATGATTACATGACTAGTAAAGATGCATCACACTAATTTAGGCTTTATGATTTCAGAATTGTACTGTTTCCACTGCACATTCTATTACTCTGTAAATACTTGGCTTGTTTTCATTTAGTTCTTTAATTTTATTCATGTGGTGATGGCTTAAAGCTTCATTTAAAGAAGCTTAAAAAATTCATTGAACCAAAAGCTCCCAAGAATTAAAAATGTCATGGATCTAATGTAGACATGGATATCATTAGTTAATGGGTAACCATATATTTTCCACTCTAGTGAGATAACAATCAGAGTATTTTTCTAAGTTTTAGTCTCTGAGTATTAAAAAGGACTTTGTTAAAATAGAAATATTTAGACAAAGGTGATCAAAAGTCTGGATAGGTCACCTTAAAATAAATATTAGGAAACTGAGGAAACAAATGGAGATTTGAACACTGAGCTAGGATATAATGAATGGTTTCAAGTATTTAGTAGAGTATAGAAAAGCCCTTTAAAGCCTGGTCTTAGACTAGCATTGCAGCTTCTGGGATATCTGTCCATCTATCATCTATCTATCTAGATATAAATTTGAAAACTTTTTTAACTTAAAGATTTTGAGAAATAGAACATAATCAGCACCATAGAAGATCTGTTTATGATAACAACCTAGCCCCTCCTCCTAGTTTGTTAATATTCTCTCTTATTTAATGTAACATTGTGCAAATATACCACTGCTGATATGCCGTTATGAATGAAATAGCTATAATCATCTGTTTGCATATCCTGGTGAAAATATTCATTAAGTTCCATGTTGTATTTCTAGGAATGGACCAAATCTTTATTTTTATTTTTAAGTTTTCTAAATATTGTCCAACTTACCTCAAATGTTTTTATTATGGGCACTTTCATTCTTTCACATTCTTGCAAGACAATTTTACTGTTGCCCAATATGGTAAGTGTGTAATAGTATGTCATTTTAGGTTTTAATTCATTTTTAATTTAATTTAATTCCAGATTCATAATAAAGATAAACAGTTTTTATATATGAGTGGCCATTTGGATTACCCTTTCTGTAAAGTACATGCTCCAATCTTTTGATATCTTAACATGTGTCATACTGACTTCTTTAATAGTAGATTTTCTGAATGAACTTTTAGCTGTGTAGGTCTTCTCTATTTTATTTAGGACTTGTTTTCATTTCAAAATCTTTATATTTATTTTCATAATCTGCTTTTATTTTGCTTTGTCTATTATCTATCTATCTATTTATTTGCAAGCAAGAGAGAGCGAGCAAGTGAAAGCGCAGGGAGGGATAGAAAAAGAAGGGAAAAGAATCTTAAGCAGGCTCCAGGCTCAGCACAGAGCCCAACTCTGGGCTCTATTTCACAACCCTGACATCATGACCTGAGCCAAAATGAAAGAAATAAAATAAAATTATGGTGTAAAAAAAAAAAAAAAGGAAAAAGAATTGGAGGTTTAATTAAGTGAGCCACCCAGGCACCCCTGTGGTATCTTAAATTAGCTGTCATATCTTTAAAGTTCTAGAGTATCCATTTGGTTCATTTATAAAACCTTTCTCAATATCATTTTTAGTTTCAGTTTTTTGTTCAATTTGCATCCCCTCTCATTTCTTTGAGCAGAGTACTCAAGCCATTTTACAATCTTTATTGATCATTTTAACATCATACTTAATCCCATTTTGTCTATCAAATCTTGTTAATGGTTTTTCTTTGTGCGCTTTGTTACATTTTGCTATGTTCAAGACATTATATTTGAAACTCTTATTGAGTAGGGATAATTAAGAGCTATAATAATGGTATGGTCCTCCTTGGCAGGATTTTCTGTTATATATGAGACTCTACAAGACAATCATACTCCAAATTCAGTGACTGACTTTCTCAGTTTACACAGAAGGCAAGGTAGGCTATAGTCTTATATCTGCTTCTCCTTGTGCTTTGGGGATCTCAACTTAAATTTGGGTTGTACCAAAGTCCTCAAATTTGATTGCTGCTGGATTATGAATTTTGTTTCTCTAGTATCAAGAGTCTATTAACAACACAGCTCAGTGTGTTTTAGCAGTTTCAAATGCTCTCATAGCTAAAATGGCTTCAGGGCATATATCTCTAGGCTCTCATTGTATTTCGTATTTTGGCCCAGTAATCCCACACTTAATTTTTATAATCATTCTGATATTTTTAATTTTAAAATCTATTTTGTCTGGATTTTTAGTTGTCTTAAGTAGGAGTTTTTAGATCACCATTACTAGAAGCAACAACAAATATACATGAAAATATCTGCAGTAGTTTATCACATTTTTATGGCTTTGAACTTCCATAAGCTGAGGCATCCTTCTCTAATCACTTAGGCAAACTCCAATTTACCCTTTAAAACAACACAAGAATTGCTTTATTTAAGAACATGTTCAGGGATGACTCTTCCCCACTGTCCTTACCAACATTCCCACACACTCTTTGCTATCCACACCTTGTTTATGAACTTTCATTAGGTATATCAGCGGGACCAGAATTTTGCTCTATTGTATTTTTGACCTTTAGAGCTTTAATTAAATATGAATTCCATAGAAAGTCTGTCCCTTTTCTTTCAAACCTGGGTTAGTTATTTCTTCTCATTCTTTGTCAGAAGTTACTTTAATAGAGAAACATACAGCTGTATTGTGACTTTGGAGCCTTTACAGTTTTTTGACTGGAAAAATCACCCATCCCTGAGATTTTTACGCAGCTTCCTGGCTGATATTATTCAGAAATGTGTTCAAAACAGACTTTTTCAGGGAGGCCCTTTCGGACCACTCAGTTACAAAACCTCTTCTCAATCACTGCTCTTATTAAAATGTGCTTATTTAGTTCAAATATGCATCACTATTAAAGAAAAACCAGTACGATTTTTTTCTTTTTAAAGTTGGCTTACCTATTATCTATCTCTCCCATTAAAATGATTCCTCTGGGCTGGGGTTTTGTTGTGCTCATCTTAGGCCAGGCACTCAATAAATTGTCTCTGAATGATTGAATTGTTTGACTCCCTTGCTAGATTCTCAACTTCATGAGGCCAAGGATTGTTCTATTCAGTCCTTCTTTATCCTCAATGTCTGTTATATTGCAGTCACTTACGTGACTAATGGGAAAAATCACAGAAAGAAAGAGTTAAAACTACAGAAAAACCCCGTAGGTTCAATAACACAAAGCTTTCTAAAATTATTTAGCCAAGGAATTGAATACTGGCTGCACTTTTGATTGTTTTTAAATGGTATAGAATGTAATTTAAATGGAAATACTTGAATGGTAGAATAATAAAAAAATTATAAAAGCAACTTGCTCCTTAAAGTAAGAATTATATAGGGCATCTCTTCTAGAAGCAAAATTTTCAAATGTCAAACATCTGAAAGCATAGAAGGAGAAGTAAGAGTGTGAATTGTACTTCAATGCTCTTTTCTTTATATTCAGCAAACAGCTTCATTCACACCTTTCCAATTTTTTCAACTCTTTTGACAAAGCCTTCAGAGGAGTTACTGCTGATGACAACCATCACAGCCTAACAGGAGAAATTCTATAAAGAAAAATAATAGCATGTTTTTCCCAAGTTGTTAAGGATATGGTGAAGCTCTGTCGGATTCAAAGGACGAATGTGCAATTCCATGCTATATATCATAATAACTTATTTTAATAGTGGCTTTGCAATTTTTCAGATATATCCATTTACTGAAAGCACTATCAAATAAACAAAAGCAAACAAATTAACAGGAGTTCGAGACAGAAGTTATCTAATCTAAAAATAGCACAGAATACACAACACATATCCCAAGTACTACTATAGGTTTCAAGTAATAGTCAAAACAATAGTAAACATGATTCAGACCCTACCAGACAAATCATAAATGGGATCTTAACTGTAAATCCTTATCTTTAGATCAAAGCGGGTAATTGGGTGCTGAAGATCCATTATAGAACTAATATGTTATAGAACTCCTCTGAAATGAGTCATTTATTCCATCACTTTTCCTGCACAGCTGCTGACCCATGTTTTGGTTCCTGGAAATAGCTGCTACCCTGTCATACTTCTTTAAAGCACATATATTGATAACTCTACTCATTCCTCCATTCCTCTGTGACTGTCATTGTGATAAAATGTGGAGTCAGCTGACTCACTTGTGGTGGTAATAAAGTAGATGAGTTTGCAAAGTATTTTGTTATTTCTAAAAATGCAAAAACCAAATTACATTGAAATCATAAAGGGTGTTTCAGGGAGAGCTGTAGGATGTGGTTTCTTGTGTAATCCACAGAGATTAGCTCCAACACATATTTCACCTCTCCTCTAGGAGCAACCTTAGTGGTAAAGCAAGAAGATAAACAGATGTATACACACCCTGGCACAAAAGTATCACTTATGTTTGGCTTCCTAGTCTCCTCGTGTTATTTATCTTAACTTCTCTCTGAAATCAGGGAACACAGAATCTCAATCAGTTGACATTTTTCTACTGAAATACCCAATAGTCTGATCATACCCCTAAGACTTTTTTAAATTATTTCACTCATAATCCCAAATCTGCTTTGCCTCCTCAGCTCAGTACACTGTAATTTGATTTCAAAATGAGGACGGTTGTCAGTAATGCCACATTCATTTATCTATTTTACAATTCCATGTACTTAGAACTATGAAAATATGTTAATAACATCCATTTCAATAAGCCACCCTAAATTTATTATCATGTAACAAGACCTCAAGAAAGAGAATTCAAAATCATCCATGTATTTGCAACTTATTGCAATAAAGCCTTTATCAATAGACTTCCCTGTGCACATGGTGGTCAAATTGCTGGTGAAAACCAGCCAGATCTATTACAAGCTTTCTCATGGCTTCTAGGTAACCCAAGTGAGCCTTTATTGATACTGGGAAGGGATAAAGAAGGGAAGGGATAAACAGTGGTGTAAGAATTGGCTAGACAAAAGTAATGACTCTCATTACAAAGTGAGTATTTTAAAGCATAAGAGCCTGTTGGGAATATTGTTTTATAAAATAGTGGTTTTTTTAAATTAATTTTTTAAAATTCAATTAGTTAACATATAGTGTACCATTAGTTTCAAATGTAGATTTCAGTTATTCATCCATAGCATATAATAGCTAAAGCTCAGTACTTACTGTTATAGCTTCTTGAAAGCAGAATTTTTACCCACTGAGCCACCCAGGCGCCCTTGAAAGCAGACTTTTAGATCACATTTTCTGATTACTTCCATGTAGTACAACACTTTCCTGCTAGCAACCTTCAAAACATACTGTTCGTTAGAGGAATTTCTTTAATAATAAATAAATAGGAATTTATTTAAATTTATAAATATATAAAATAAATAGGAATTTATTTAAATTTATTTAAATATTGCACACTGTTTCATTGTTCATAAATAAGGTGATGATATTATAGCCATTAGTTGGTAGCACTGATATATCACTTTCTTTTTACATTCTCTTTACACAAAATAGATATATATTTTAAAAGAATCTGAATCTGTGGCAAACTTTTAAAAACCCTATACAGTAAAGTTTATCATTTTAAGTAATCTCAATTATCTTCCTCAATAGTGATAGTATATCCTTCTATCTAGGCCAGATATTGTATGAGGGATTTGAAGAGACATACTTTTCTAAATTTCACTTTTCTCATCTGCAAAATGCTGATCATGATCCTACAATAAAATACACTTACTATTTTTTGATGAAAATTTATTTATTTATTTTAAGATTTTATTTCTTTATCAGAGAGAGTGGGCGAGAGAGCAAGCACAGGCAGACAGAATGGCAGGCAGAGGCAGAGGGAGAAGCAGGCTCCCGGCCGAGCAAGGAGCCCAATGTGGGACTCGATCCCAGGATGCTGGGATCATGACCTGAGCCAAAGGCAGCTGCTTAACCAACTGAGCCGCCCAGGCGTCCCTTTTGATGAAAATTTAATCTGTATAAACAATATATTTGCTGTAATGCGTGGTTCATGGAAAACATCTTATTTAATTATAAGCAACAACAGTATTAGAAATTAAGTAAATGTGTCTATAATATTTAAAGTTTTAACACAAAATTCCAGTACTTTGCCTTATTTTTTCAAATCCCTTTACCACTTTCACTGACAGAGTCAAATGTACTTTTTCTACTAGTAGACAGCTCTTTGTCTTTTGTCAGAAAGATGCCCTTGTGAATTATTTATAATAGAGATATTAGCAATAATAATAATAATAATAAATAGCAATGAAAATGTTAAAAAGTTTTCTTAACTAATTAGGGTTCTTAGACATCAATTAGAGGAACCACCTCTGGCAAGCAAATTAATCTGCAAGACATTCCCAGAATTAACAAGTCAGTCAGATACAGGGTTGTCCGTAGACTGAAAGGTGAAGCAAAAGGACTAGGTTTGGAAAATAGGTAAGGACAGTGAAAAAAATGATCAAATTTTTGGGCAAAATAAATTCTTAGGTGTCCTTTCAATGGAGTCCTGGGTATTATGTAGCAGAAACTCTGGAGATTATCTCAATCCATTGGAGTCACCCTGATTACTAGCTTGCTATTGACAAAGTTAGTTACAAACTGTAGAGCAAGAGGTTATAATGTAAAAAACTGATGGTAATGCACAAGATTCTTGTTAACAATAGTGCAAGTTAGTGATATTTCATTAGAAAACATAAATTCTATAACCCAAATGATGGGCCCAGAGCACTTCTGCTGCACAACTCTGCTTATATCCCAAATAACCATGTGAACTAGTTTTAATATCTGCTTCTTATTAATTTTTGAATAAAAATTCTTGACACAAGTATTTTATAATTGTGTGATAATCATGCATTTAATTTCTTGGAGAACAAAACACACTTTAGCGTAACTATGTTCGTTCACAGAATCAGCCTTGATAACACACTTCTACATGTTAGAAATGATATAATAAATGTAGAATATTGGGCACTCGTTTGGTATTCTTTGCCATGTTTTGCACTATCTAAAAAGAGATCAGTGAACTTGGACTGGAGTTAGTAGACATGGAAGAAAATAAAATATTACAGAGAGGAATACTCTGTGGTCCACAACCTAAACGGGCTGGGATTCCCATCATTTGGATCCCTGTAGCTTTACAAAAGTCAATTAAATGTTTGTATCTCCTATTAAAGTGGATTTCCCAGTACTTTTTCAAACATCTCTTGTAAAGTATTGTTTCCAGAAAAAAAGGGATTTTGCACATGTATCTGCCTTTGTCTCTGGTCATGATCTCAGTCAGGATCCTGGGATCGAGCTCCATATCGGGCTTTTTGCTCATTAGGGAGTATACTTCTCAGTCTCTCTCTGCATCTACCTCCCCCTGCCCCACTCATGCTCTCTCTCTCAAATAAATAAATACAATCTTTAATTTTTTAATTAAAAATAAGATAAATAAAATAAAATAAAAAGTCTGGTCTTACTGCCCCATTTAGCTCCTTTTTTTTTTTTTTTTTTGAGTTGTATTTAAAGCAGCATGAGAGAACATGAGGCTCTCAAACTTAAAAAAAAAAGGAAAAAATTGAGTTTTGTTAGGATTTAAGATCTTGTCTGCTAGAAAAAACGTTGGCTTTGTTAACATGTGAAAATTAACAAAAGAGAATAAGATAGAATTCTAATAATTTTTGTAGAAATTAAAAATTTCCTCCAACAGAATTACATACAGACCCATTAAGTAAATTCATTCCAATGTCCGAAACCAACCTTTTCTAATACTAATGCATCTGTGTAAACAGAGTCAACCCAAGGAATAAATAAATATTATTATTTTTTTCCTGTCTCTTCCACAGTCACATCTGGGTATATTGGTAGCAAGCCAATTATCTATCTTATAAGACATGATATCATAAGGAAGGGTATTCTGTCCATTTGGAACAACTGAAAATCATTGTAATTTTATCTTGGTGCAGTAACTTGATATGGCACAGTGTGGGTTATGAATATATTTTATTTTTTTTTACTGGGAAGAAGAGATTATAGAGATATTGGTTATCCAAGAGAGACTGACAGGTGTTGATAGTTGCCAGGTCAATATCCATTTACTTTTTCCTTGAATCTCAGAAAGCACTGAGGGATTGACAACAAGGAAACTTAAAACAACATCAAATATTTTATTGTCTCTTTTCTATTTATATTGTAACCACATGAGAAAGTATCAGTCGTACAATATATCATTCTCTTTACCTCTATCTTTCTGCCAGAAATGTGGGCTTAATAGTGAGAACTCCAACAGCAATTTTTGCAACTGTGAATAAAAAGCCATGAAAACCTCTAAGATAGTTCACTTCACTTTCTTAAGACGCTGAACCAACACCAGAAAACACTCTCTGTAGTCTTCTTGTTAAATGAAAAAATATGGTTAAACCACTTTTGAAAGTCTACTACCTACAGCAAAATGTAAATCTTAATTGAAATATGTCCTCTCAGCTGTGCTTAAGCAACTGAGTCCTGAGCTTTTCAGGTTTTCAGTCTGAAAGAGTACACCTCTGGTGCTCAGAAAGGGAAGAGAAAGGACACCCTGTTCTCCATATAAATTAAAGAAGAGAAATCTGTGCATTTAAGTGGGCCATATAAAATTTATCAAGCAATTATCTCCTAACTCCTTCCTATCCAAATTACCTGATATGCTCTCCCTACTCCTTTATTCCACGTTACTGCCTTGTCCGGGATTCTGTCTCACATCACAACATGTCTTCTGTTATTTCCTTCTTGCAAGCTAGTTTTGTTTTCTCCATCTAAAAAAATCAACAATCATTGTGTATTTCAATTCCCATTTTCCTCAAATGCATTGATTCTTCTTATCTATTACTCTTTTCTCATACTCAGTGTCTTTGTCTTTATGGGGTTTGTACTTTGCTTTTCCCCATCATTTACTGCCATTATATAATCAAATCTAATAACTTCTTAGAGAAAGTTAAAAATTCCTGCATAGCCACACGTGAACACAAAGTCACTGATTTTTAGCAAACCTATAAGATAGTCAGACATCCATTCAATTTCTTTTTTGTTAAGATTTTATTTATTTATTTGACAGAGAGAGATGACAAGCAGGCAAAGAGGCAGGCAGAGAGAGAGGAGGAAGCAGGCTCCCTGCTGAGTAGAGAGCCCGACTTGGGGCTCGGTCCCAGGACCCTGGGATCATGACCTGAGCCGAAGACAGTGGCTTAACCCACTGAGCCACCCAGGCGTCCCTCCATTCAATTTCTTAACTGAGTCTCAAATGCATCCTGAGTTCTAACCTAAACCTAAGTTCTACTTCTTACACGTTGTTCTATGACCAAATCCTTTCAGTTCAGTATTTTGTAACATTTAAATATTAATCCATTGATGCTTTGTCTGTGTATTTCTATGATAATAATTTGAATACTGTAGATTTATTGTTATATTTATAGATTTATAATCAAAGTTTCATCAGTTGAAGTTTTTGGAAATTTCAGATATAATGATTAACCTAAAATGATACTGCCTCAAATCCCTCTGATATCAAGGCCCAACACTTGATTATAGCCAAACCTGTGGTGGATAGTTCCATGGGAAATTGCAGTTACTTAACACTGATAGCATCTCATGTTCTCTCTCTCATTTTAGAATGTCTCCAACACAACCCAAAAGTGTAGGAGAGTTAATGTCCTCTGAGGACAGCTCTCAGTGAAGTGGAAATAAGAGCCATAGATAAAATTGTCAGTTTTCAGGTCTTCATGAGGACAACTTAAAGAAGTTTCTTAGGACCTTTCAGTAAAAGCAAGTCTTCATTTTCTATCCACAACAATTATATCAACAATGTACCTCTTTGACAAAGTTGTTTCTTCACTGTATCACTTTCCCATTCTTTTCTACCTTGGATAATCTCCCAGATAAACTAACAGTACTCAAATCCTTTGTCCTACTCTTTGCTCTCAGGATAAATGGAGCCAAAAGACTTAGATTAATATCAAGTTCTGAATGGGATCTTAGAGCTATTTCTGTCCAGATTTTCATAAACATAGGGACCTTTGAATTATCAGGCTATAAATAAGTTCTAAATGGAGGGGGCAAAAGCAAAAAGTAGAAATTTTTATGTTTGATTTTTAATCATGATTAAAAATAATGTTAGTACATTATAAAAGTGTGGATCTTTGTAAAACAATGTCATAATGTAAGAAATAGGTTGCATAGTCCTTTTGAGAATATGAAACCAAGTGTTCAGGTGCCATCTAATTTCTTGTTTAATCCAGAACTTTGGTGTGCATTATCTTGAGGAATAGAATTTTGAAGTCCAGACAGACTAACAGAAAACTGACCCAAATGTGTGTGTTTATATTTCTGCTTTTGTTGTAAAAATCAAAGTGTGATTGCTGGTTTAAAATGGTAAAACTAATAATGTTCATG
Source organism: Mustela nivalis (assembly GCF_964662115.1). NCBI lineage: Eukaryota > Metazoa > Chordata > Mammalia > Carnivora > Mustelidae > Mustela > Mustela nivalis. The sequence goes on along the minus strand of NW_028135987.1, from coordinate 101,182 downwards.
GACTCTATTATAAATTTTCTAATTGTATGGGAAGAATCCAAGAAACATAGAATTAATTGATTTGCAAATCCTCAAAGAGCTACAGGATCAGGTAGTGGTATGTTCTGATTCAACAGCATCATAATGCAGCATTTTATGTGTGTGGCTAATGGATATTTTCATGAATGTTTGCTAGCTAGTCAGCCAATACAGAGAAATATTAGGTAGGGTAATTACTCACAGTTGTGTTTAATAAAATGAGAGAAAATTATCAAATGACACTAATAATAATCCTATAGCAGGCTAAATAATTCAATGATAATTACAAGTATTAATCTAGCTTTCTTCCCTGATTATGACTCTTCTCTCCTTTATCATAATGGGAGTAGCAGATTGTCTGCAATGAATTGTGAAAACCCAGCAGTGACTTTGGCAGTGAAGGCCTCCCATCAATTTTGATAGGTTAAAATGATTCTGGATGGTCTTGAGCAAATGTGTCAATTTTTTTTTCTGTGTGTGTAATAAAAGAAAGAAGCAATAGTAAATTCTTGCTGTTATTCCATGGAGCCAATAAAATCATACTGCCAACAAGAGGCTGTTGACACTGTAAGTGTGGTTAACTGTCTTGAAATACTAGGCCTGGAAATAAAATTCCAGTATTTCACATAACCTCTTTTTTTTTTTTAAGAAAAAAACAAAACAGGGACGCCTGGGTGGCTCAGTTGGTTGGACGACTGCCTTCGGCTCAGGTCATGATCCTGGAGTCCTGGGATCGAGTCCTGCATCAGGCTCCCAGCTCCATGGGGAGTCTGCTTCTCTCTCTGACCTTCTCGTTCATGCTCTCTCTCACTGTCTCTCTCTCAAGTAAATAAATAAAATCTTAAATAAAAAAAAAATAAAAGAGTCACTTATAAAAAAAAAAAAAGAAAAAAACAAAACAAAACAAAGAAACTATACTGCTTACATTTAGGGCCCTGCTGTTGTGTAACTATTTTTAAACATGTCTACTGTAAGTGTATATATATATATTTTTTTTCTGTGCAATAAATTTATTTAGAGATAAATTTGGATTGCAAATTATTTGGGGGGAGGCATGGTATTTGTGGCTAGTCTTACAAGTAAAAAGGACTAAAAGAAAGAAGAAAAACATTTTTTATTACAGCATATTTACATCTGTCCAAAGTACTTATTTACTATAATACTGACTAATGTATAATACTGTACACAAAGAAAGAAGTTAAATGAGTTATAATTCAGTCGAAGTATAGCTGGCCATTTTAAAACTTACCACTGAATCTTTCTGGTATGAAATGTGATATCTGGCAATCTGGTCCAGTTCATTACATCAGGTCATTTGTATGTTCTTATTACCATTTTGATAGCATAGCACATTTTATAACCCAGACATTTAACAATGGAACTATGATGCATGTATTTTCAAAAGTATAGACATACATGAAGCTATGAGGTCAAAAAAGATGAATGTCCATAGTACCATATAGACTCAACAAATAAAAATGTCCAAGGCGGGGCGTCAGGGTGGCTCAGTGGGTTAAGCCGCTGCCTTCGGCTCAGGTCATGATCTCAGGGTCATGGGATCGAGTCCCACATCGGGCTCTCTGTTCGGCAGGGAGCCTGCTTCGCTCTCTCTCTCTCTCTCTCTCTGCCTGCCTCTCCATCTACTTCTGATCTCTCTCTATCAAATAAATAAATAAAATCTTTAAAAAAAAATGTCCAAGGCTCTGAGTGAGATTTATGAATATTGTATAAGATTAGGCCAACGTGTGGTTTTGATATAAATCATCTGTTCTTAAATTAGAATTACAATCGTTGAGTACAGTGTTGAAAATGGCAGATAGATTTTAGCTATCTTTGCTCACTAGGGAAAATGGAAAAATGTTTAGTTTGGTCAGATTTTCACTTAACTTCTGAAAAATCTTACGTTTGAGAGAACCCTTCTGAAATAAGAATCCTTAAAGACATAACCCCTTTGGCACAAGTTTTCAAGAAACTTGTTGGATGTTGTAGACAATTATATGGCACACATACTGTTCTAGATGTTTCATGCCAATAATATGTAAGCCATACCAAGGTTACATATACATATAGAGATGTTCCTCAGCTTACAAGGGGGCTATGTACAGAGAAACACATAAAAAACTGAAAATTCATTTAATACCCCTAAACTATCAAATATCATAGGTTACCTTAAGCTTATTTAAACATACTCAGAACACTTACATTTGCCTGCATTTGGGCAAAATCATCTTAAGAAAAGCCTATTTTATAACAAAGTATCAAATATCACATGCAATTTATTAAATATTACACTACAAAAAAGAAGAATGGTTATATATAGAATGGTTGTAAGAATATCAGGTGTTCACCCCTGTAATCTTCTAGCTGACTGGGAGCTGTGGCTCACTGCCCCTGCCCAGCATCACAAGACGGCACCATACCACATGTCACTGGCCCTTTTTATAAAGACCCAAATTCAAAATTCAAAGTACAGTTTCTACTGAATCACTTTCACTTTCACATCATTGCCAAATATATTGTAAGTTGAATCATTGTAAATCAGGAGCCATCTTATTTGAAAGTTAAATCACAGTCACCCGTATACACACAAAAAAAGGCCTTCATGTAGGGCCATCTATGTATCTCTAAACAACATAGCATGACCTATCAACAGCAAAAAATGGATGTGAAGGGGACAATTGCTTTGCGTCAGTACTCTGAGCAGTAACATACATGGCCTTACTCACCTAGCAGAACTCCAGAGCTAGCTGATGGCAAGGAATTTTACAAATGTTTGCTGAACAGCTTAAGCACTATTATTTTTAAATTAGTGTGCATATCTGTTTTCTAAAGATATGTTAATTTATTTTATGGACTTATTACAAAACCAAATAATTTCCTCTTATTTAAGTGGCAGGTAAATAGAATTCTTTTTAATTTAAATCAAATGGCTTTTTAGGGAAAATATACTAAAAATTCTGAAACTTGTATTGCTTATGAATCTTTTATTGGAATCCTTATCAAGTTGTATTTTTCAAGTTTTTCCTAAATAATCTTCAATGAATTGAAAATATTTTTTGGATTTTATCCAAGGCTATTAACTCACAATTTCACTTTGTTAAATATAGTGCTAAACGTTCAACCAAAACGTTGTGTCTTTTTTTTTTTTTCCACTACCACATCCTCCATCTACTGACTGGATTCTCTCCCCAACTAGCACATATATACCATTGTCTATCTTTAGGATAAGTAAGGGTCATCTTTTGTCTTTATTCTATTCCTCGCATGCTTCTGAACTTGTTGAATTTTAATATAGTCACACCATAAGCATCACATATTTGATTCCCCTTTCAATAGTAAACAGTGCACAACCAGAGCATACCTTCAAAGCTATCAATAGACTTACTCTGATATATTATTTTTGTATTTTTGTAAATTAAAATAATTAAATTATAGAACAAGAGTTTCAGGTGGTAGGTGTTGTAAGTTTTACCCAAACTGACTTTTGTCAAACTCGTTTTTGTCATCATATATGACAAGTAGTTTTCTCACGTTTGTTTTTAGAATATCCTTGTATAATGAATATTTACAGTGATATCTAGTATAAAAATCTTGCAATTTATTTTAGAAACATTAAGATATTGAAAATCAATCTATTTCTTTGATTCATTAAAGACATTTTTGGCTTGTTTCCAGTACTTTCTTACTGGTTAAAAAATGAATTTGAAGTAGTCTGAATTTCATTATTATATGGCACTTTCCCTTTGATGAATACAAAGAAGATATTCTATATTAGCTATCTGAGAAGAATTTGTTTTTTTAATTTTATTTATTTGTGAGTGAGAGAGAGCACAAGCAGGGGGAGCAGCAGGGGGAGGGAGAAGCAAACTCCCGGCTAAGCAGGGATTCTGTTGCAGAACTGAGTCCCAGGACCCAAAGAGCTAAAGGCTCAGGCGTTTAACTGACTGAGCCACCCAGGTGTCCCAATCTGAGAAGAGTTCTGTATGTTATTCCTATTAATATGCAGTTTAAAGTCTAGGTGATTAACTTAATATTTTAGTGGCTATTACATAGATAGCACTATGTTCCAGGCAGAGAGTAAGAAAGAAATAGTAAATCAACCATATTCTATGCATTCTAAATGAAAATAATTAATCAATCATAATAAATCCTTCTATTTATGGAATATCAACTTATAAGCTTTCCTCCATATGAAAAATGCCAAATACCAGAATAAAGGGTCATCTAATACAAATAAAGGATAGAATTAAAGAATTCTGGTAAGCCATTTAATTTTGAAAAATGGTGCTATATTGTTGCTGAGTTGTGGTTTTCAGTTACATAATATCTGATAAGTGTAGAAGTAACATGAGTGTTACGTGAGATGAGAAATGGTTTATAATTAAGATAATTTTAAAAGTACAGATAAATACAAATTTGTAAACATAGCATTATGGAGGAATAAAAATAAATGATAGCTACACACTCTAAAGTGAATAAATCTTGGAAAGTTAATAGAGAAGTAAAACAAGGGCAGTGCAAAAAGTATGGTACATTTTTATGAAGTTCAAACAAATTCTGTGAAAGCATCGATGGACTTAAAGATACTATTATGTATCAAATATTGTAAAAATTAAGCAAGGAAATAGCAAACATAAAATAACCAAAGGTGTGATCATGTTCTACTTCAAAAAGAGATGAGTTAATAGATAAATAGAAGTAACTAGACTTTTTAGAAGTTAATAAAACTTTGCCTGTTATTTCTTAGTAATATAAAATATATGGTTTTCTAACAAAAACGTTTATCTTAAAAATATTTAAAAATAAATTTCAGGCTACTCATAAGGTTCTATTTACTTTTCCACTGAAGGAAAAGCTGGTTGTTGTAGTTGTAGTTGTTTGTTTGTTTTAGTCTCCTCCTAGTTTTTATTATTATAATGTGGAATAAGGAATGTTAGATTGAAAAGTGAATTACTTTATAGACAAAATCATTACTTGATTCACCTCCTGGTACAGCAGATGGAACTCCTGAAAATATGCCTTTTGCCTTATGGAAAAGTAACAGTTATGCTTACTTCTGAAACATACTTGGTGGTGGCCCTAAATAGTGACACCATAGTAAACATTTTGAATATTTGCAATTAATTTTTATAGTCATAGGGCTCCAAAAGGCACTGCTGGTATCTTAGCAGGTATTTCAATAAAGCTAAAAGTTGCCTGACTGTTTAAAAATATTAACAAGGCACAAAACGGCAGAAGTATTGTCCTCAGATATTATTTTTTTCCATATGCTCCTGATTCCAGACATGACAAGTTATTTTTTTTTAATTTTTTTTATAAAAGATATTATTTATTTATGTGACAGAGATCACAAGTAGGCAGAGTCAGGCAGAGAGAGAGGAAGAAGCAGGAACCCTGCTGAGCTGAGAGCTCAATGTGGGACTCGATCCAAGGATCCTGGGATCATGACCTGGGCTGAAGGCAGAGGCTTTAACCCACTGGGCCACCCAGGCGCCCCCATGACAAGTTATTTTTGATAGATATATATACAATGTATTTTCCAGTTATAAGAAAAATGGTTCTGCTATTTGTAAACTTTTTTAAAAATTACATAATTTTTTAAATTAAAATTTTATGTTTTAATGTTTTAATTTTCTTTTCTTTTTTTTTAAAAGATTTTATTTATTTATTTGAAAGACGGAGATCACAAGTAGGCAGAGAGGCAGGCAGAGAGAGAGAGAGAGGGAAGCAGGCTTCTTGCGGAGCAGGGAGCCCGATGCGGGGCTCGATCCCAGGACCCTGAGATCATGACCCGAGCCAAAGGCAGCAGCCCAAACCACTGAGCCACCCAGGCGCCCCAATGTTTTACTGTTCAATATACTACTTAGAATATAAAACCTATTCCATTTGGTAAGATATTTACCATTTAAAAAATGGTAATTTTCTCATAGTGTGTTCCCCTCACATTGCTTTATTTTGAATAAAAAAATTTCACAATAAACATAACTGATGCTTTCCTTTTGATTGTCCCTCTGTTGGTCATACTGTATATGAGCCATGACAATTAGTTTTACAAAATTTATTCATGTTTGTTGATATGTTTTATCATAACTAATTTTCCCTCCCTTATCTAGATTCCCCAGCTTTCAGACAGGTGGACACTTCAATAAACCATACCCAAGGGATGTATCAAGTACTTCTTACACATCTCTCAGATCCTTGAGGTCTCATTTTACCTAGGGATTTGCAAAAGGTTCTGCCAGAGGCACCACTGTGACAACTGATGACCATGGTCTATCTCCTGCTAAGCTCAAGAGGTCACTGGTTTCCAAATTTATCTATACAATTAATGCATTCCAGCAAGTTCTTTGTTTTTTAATATTAACAAACTTACTTTAAAGTTTATATGAAGAGGCAAAGACTCACAATAGTCAACATAGTGTTGAAGGAGAACAAAGACTGAGGACTGACTTCAAAGTTTACCATAACGATGGGGCGCCTGGGTGGCTCAGTGGGTTAAGCCTCTACCTTCGGCTCAGGTCATGATCCCAGGGGCCTGGGATCGAGTCCTGCATTGGGTTCTCTGCTCAGCAGGGAGCCTGCTTCACCTCATCTCTCTCTCTGTCTGTCTCTCTGCCTATTTGTGATCCCTCTCTGTCAAATAAATAAATAAAATCTTTTTAAAAAAAAAGTTGACCATAATGATAATTGTAAGCAAGATATTGTAATACCACAGAAAGACTAGATTAAAGGAACAGAATATATATTATCAATTATATTTTATATTTAATATAAAAGCAAAAGCAATACAAGAGAGCAAAATACAATCTTTTAAACAAATGGTTCTGGAGTAATGGTGAAGCTAAATGTAAAAATATAAAATAAAATAATAAAATAAAATAAATCCAGGCAGATATCATACACTCTTCACAAAAATTAACTCAGATTGGATTATAAACCTAAACATGAAACATGTAGAAGGTAATATAGAAGAAAATTTAAATGACCTTGGTTTTGGCAATAATTTTAGCTACAAAAGCACAAGCACTGAATTTTAAAATGTCTACTCTGTGAAACACAATGCCAAGAGAATGAAAAGGCAAAGCACAGACTATGAGAAAAAATTTGCAAAATACACATCTGGCAAAGGACTGTTAATCAAAAATACACAAAGACCCCTTAAAACTCAACAAGGGGGGAAAAACCTGATTAAAAATGAGCCAAAGACCTTAGCAGATACCTCACAAAAGAAAATATTACAGATGGCAAATAAGCATATAAAAAGATGCTTCACATTATATGTCATCAGGAAAATGCAAATTAAAACAAAAAAGAGACACCCGTACATACCCAGAATTCAGAACACTGAAAACAGAACACGAAATGTTGGTGAGGATGTGGAGCAACAGGAATGTTCTTCCATGTCTATTGAGAATAAAGAATGGAAAAAACTTGGCAGTTTCTTACAAAACTAAACATATTCTTGCCAGATGATTCAGCAGTAGCAGTTCTTGGTATTTATCCAAAGAAGATGAAATCTATACCCACAAAGAGGTCTATAGTAGTTTTATTCATAACTGACAAAAGCTTGGAAGCAACCAGGATATCATTCCACAGGTGAAAGGTCAAATAAAGTGTAGTACATGCAAACAATGGAATATTATTTAATGCTAGAGAAATGAATTACCAAGCCATAAAAAGATATGGATATAAATATTTAATAAATATTTGATTTTAGGCTTCTACCAGCCTATCAATAGTATTAGTATATTTTAACAGTGAATGCTCAGCATTCATGAATTTACCTAATAAAATATTTTGGGCTCAATATTTTAAATACTTCAACCTCTATGATTATATTCCTAATAATTTTGAATTGGGGTAAATAAACCTTAACTTTTTGTAACTTGTTTCAATATGCAAAAGAGCTCAATGAAATTTTAGAAAATAAAAATTTACCAAAAAAAAAAGTTTAGTTTACTATTGCCAAATAATTTAAAACTTTATCTTATATTCAAATACATATATTTTTCTAAATTGATTTATATGCTACTAAAACCAAAAACTTTTAGTTATACTAGATTTCATATCATGCCATCAATGCCAGAAAGCCATCTGTCGATGACTTGTCTTAGAGTTAAGATGGGCGTTATTACAATGCAAGATGGAAACAAAGATAGTATAACAATTGAGTGTTACATAACTTTTCTGTTTTGATCAAGTTACTAATCTACAAAAGGCTTTTATCGGTGACAGACTTGGGAATTTAACAAAACTTTTAAACTAGCATGTGCAACTCATTCCTAGAAAACAACACAATCAATAACACTTTATTTAGATTAAATCATGACTATTTCTCCATTTGAATAAAAAAGGTAGCAACCCCAATAAGTTTATTGAACGTGAAAAGTTGAAATGCTGTAATGCTCCTAAGGAATCAAATAATCCAGTCATGAATTACAAAAAAATGATATAAATACCAAAGTGTTTGTATAATTGTAATGTACAACTGCCCATTATCGTTCAATAGTGTAGGCTTGTACAAGAACTCTATAAAAGAACTCCACTTCTAAACTGTGGAAAATATGTTCCCTTTATCCCTATATACAACTATTAAGCTATTCATTTAGCTTTTAAAATATCCACTTAATACAGGCCTTTTACTCATTTGAACCCGGCAGCAGGGTTCTATTCTTATTGCTTACATCTGAAGGATAGACTTCTAGCGTAAGAGGTAAAGCCCATAAAGGAGCCCAATAATAACAACAAAATACAGTTTAGTGATCCCTTACAATCTGCCAGCTACCTTTCTGAGAATACTTCAATTAATAAAACATATAAAATAGCTGACCACAAAGAGCTTACATTATTTTGAAATATAATATTGAAATAAACCAATAATAGAGGGGCGCTTCGGTGGCTCAGTCCATTGAGTGACTGCCTCTGGCTTGGGTCATGATCTCAGGGTCCTGAGATGTAACTCCCCAGCAGGCTTTCTAGGCAGTGGGGTGTTTTCTTCTTCCTCTGCGCACCCTCCCAATTCTCTCTCTCTCTGTCTCAAATAAGGAAATAAACCAGTAATAGAATAATGATTGATGGTTGATGGCGATAAGTGTTACAAAGAAATACAAGAAAGGTAAAAGCCATTGGAGAATGCTGGGATGAAAGTTAATTTTATTTTGTGTCGGGTGGTTATATCTCATTTAGGAGATGTTATTTGCACAAAGACCCAGGAAGTGAAGGAGGGTGTTATACAAATATCAAAGGAAAAGATTGCTCTAGGCAGAGCAAGTAAGTATATAGACTTTGTGTGAAAAGCTTGTCTGTTACTTTTGAGGAAAAGCAAGGAGGCCAATGAGGAGTTCATAGTGGTGGAGAGAGGAAGAACGTATTGTACCTTCTAGTACATTGAAACGCCTTCAGTTTTTATTTAATGTGAAAGGGGAAGATACCAAAAGACTTTCAACAGCAGAATAAAATCATCTGACTTGATTTTTAGGTTAAGTTGCTGTACCAAAATAAATTTGCAGGGAGAAAGGAGTGCAGTATGTGTGGAAGTGGGGCTATCAATCAAGTCAATAATTCAGGAACATATGATGGTGTTTTTAGCATGCTGGGTGATAATAGAAGTGGTGAGGTATGGTTTTTATTTTGTATATATTTTGATGGTGAATATTCCGGTGAACAGGATGGGGTATGTGCAGGACAGACAATATCAACATTTATTTTACCTGCACAAACAGAAGGGTGGAGTCTTCATTCCCTGATATGGAGAGAACTCTGAGTTCAATTGTTCTTTGTCATTAAATGGCATAGTGATGATGAGGATTTAGTCAGACAGTGAAAGAGAACAGTAAGCATAGTGTTAGGCGGTAAGACATTATAATACATTTGAACAACAAAAAACGTTGTGTTGGATCATGTGTTTATGTGAGTAAATAAATAAATAAAGCTTCCTGGGCTTCTGATAGAGGTAAAGAAGACTAGTATATGATCCAAAGGGGCACGTGCACCAAATATTTATAGCAGCAATATCCACAATAGCCAAACTATGGAAAGAACCTAGATGTCCATCAACAAATGAATGGTATATATATATATACGATGGAATACTATGCAGCCATCAAAAGAAATGAAATCTTGCCATTTGCGATGACATGGATGGAACTAGAGGGTATTATGCTTAGCAAAATAAGTCAACCAGAGAAAGACACTATCATATGATCTCTCTGATATGAGGAAATGGAGGTGCAATGTGGGTGCTTGGGGGACAGGAAAAGAGTAAATGAAACAAGATGGGATCAGGAGGGAGACAAACCATAAGAGACTCTTAATCTCACAAAACAAACTGAGAGTTGCCGGGGGGTGGGGAGGGTAGGGAGAGGGTGGTGGGGTTATGAACATTGGGGAGGGTATGTGCTGTGGTGAGTGCTGTGAAGTGTGTAAACCTGGCGATTCACAGACCTGTACCCCTGGGGCTAATAATACATTATATGTTAATTTAAAAAAAAGAGGTTTTCAGCAAAGAGTATGTAATCAGGCATATTTTATTAAAGTAACCATGTAAAATGATGGTTGAAAATTGGAATAACAGAAAACATAAAAATTAGAGATTTTAAAAAGAGATCTGGGACAGTGTAGAGAATATAATCAATGATATTATAATAGTGTTATATGGTGACAGATGGTGGCTATATTTGTAGTGATCATAGAATAATGTATGGAGATATTGAAAACCTGAAACCAATGTAACACTGACTATCACTATACTCAAATAAAAAAATAGTAAAAATAAAACATTTTATTTTAAAAAGATAAAAAGAGGGACAAGAATTTGTAAAGTGAATTTCAAAAAGCTTAAAGATGAGGCTAAGACATACTCTGAACCTTGAGGAAAACACCATTTTGAAAATTCTTCCCATTTTGAGAAAACTCAAATGAATCAATACCATAAAAGAACCCATTTTAACTGAGAGATGTAATGAATGCTCAAGAAATAATTTTATGACAGGATAATTCTTCCCTATGAAACAGCATACAGAAACCAGGGGAAACACCTGGAAGCAAAATAAACTATACTGAAAATAAGAATTAGGAAAAAGATAAATGATGAAAGATAAGAAAATTAGAACTGCGAGAGAGACCTAGTGAATAGAATTTTTAGCTTGTGGTTTAATGTTTTTGAGGATAATCTAGAGTTCATAACTGCCTTGAGACAGGCTGGTTGTAGGCAGTTTAGGCAGACCCCTAAGACAGGCCTACTTTGGGCAGGTGGTGTTGGAGGAGGCCATTGGGCTGGACAAAGACAAATCCAACCATTTGACTAAAGTGTCTGTGAAGATGTTGAAGTCAGATGCAACAGAGAAAGACCTGTTAAACCTAATCTCAGAAATGGAGATGATGAAGATGATTGGACAGCACAAGGACACCATCATCCTGCTGGGTCCTGCACACAGGATGGTCCTTCGTACACTCTCATGGAATATGCCTCCAAAGACAACATACAGGAGTACCTGCAGGCCCAGAGGCCTCCTGACCTGGAGTACTGTTACAATATCAGCCACAATGCAGCAGAGCAACTCTCCTCCAAGGACCTGGTATCCTGTGCCTATCAGGTAGCCTGAGGCATGGAGTACCTTGCCTCCAAGAAGTGCATACACCAAGACCTGGCCACCAGGGAAGTGCTGGTGACAAAGGACAACATGATAAAGATCTCAGACTTCAGCCTTGCCAGAGATATCACCACATCAGTTACTATAAAAAGACAACCAACAGTGGACTGCCTGTGAAGTGGATGGTCCCTAAGGCCATGTTTGACCAGAGCTACATCCACCAGAGTGACTTCTGGTCTTTTGGGGTGATCCTGTGCAAAATCTTCAATCTGGAAGCCTCCCATATCCTGGAGTGCCTGTGGAGGTGGCTTTCAAGCTGCTGAAGGAGTCATTTGATGGATAAGCCAATAAGTGCACCAGAGAGTTATACACAATAATGAGGGGTGGCTGGCATGTGGATCCTTCAAGCTGCTGGTAGAAGACCTGGATCATACTGTGGCCTTGACCTCCAACCAGGAGTACCTGGACCTGTCCTTGGCCCTGGAACAATACTGTCTATGCTTTCCCAACACCTGAAGCTCAACCTGCTCCTCAGAGAAGAATTCCACCTTCTCTCATGTGCCGTTGCCCAGGGAGGCCTATCTGCCCTGACACCCAGCCCAGCTTGCCAATGGTGGACTCAAATGAGTAGTATCCCTATTACTCCTGCCCAGATTACGTCATAAGCTGTAACCCTTACCCCCCACCCTCCCTGCAAGACTCACTGCCTTCTCCTTTGTCCCTTTCCTACTGGCAGGAGCCAGCTGCCTACCTGAGGCCTTCACCCCTTGAAGTTCACCTCTCTTCCCCTTCCTCTTCCTCCTTTTTACAACCTGCTCATGAAAGAAAGGCACAGAGAGGCAGGTACTTGCTCGTGGCTACTTCCTTCCCGCCCATATGTTGGACCAAGACCCCTCCCTGGCATCTGGTACTGCCTGGACTTTGAGGGAGTGGGAGATGAGGCATGCCAGTGAAAGCTGTTGGAGCTTTCCTGTTTTGGTTTTGTCTGCTTAGCATAACATGTAAGACTGAGTTCTGGTGGCAGGGACCTAGTCCTTGGGGCTATAGCACTAGCGAGGGGAGGTCAACTGCTGTGGGCCTTGGCTAAGAGCAACCTCTTCTCCAGAGATATGGTGCCAAGGGCTTATGAATTTTGATACTAATTTGCTTTGCTGACCAAATATCTGGTATCAAAAGATGGGAAGGCAAAGGCTGAAAGCAGTGTTGTGACCATGGGGTCCAGCCCCAAACTATGAAGAAAACACAAAGTGTATAAATCTGAGTAAGTATATATTTTCACACCTTTTTAAATAGGTTGTTATCAAAGACTTAATCAATGGGTAATATGCTCCTCGTGGCTGGGAAGCATCAGTTGCCATATATTAAAAACAAAGAAAAGAGGTGTCTGGGTGGCTTCCTCCAGAAGTGTCCCTTCTTTTCAGGTCATGATCCCAGGGTCCTGGGATGGAGCCCCACATCAGGCTCTCTGCTCAGTGGGAAACCTGCTTCTCCTTTTCCCTCTGCCCTGCTTATAGTTCCTCTTCCTATCTCTCTGTCTCTCAAATAAATAAAATATTTTAAAAAAAGGAAGAAACAAAATGTTTTTAAAAGGTCTTTTTTTAAAAAAATTTTCTAGGGGTGCCTGGATGACTCAGTTGTTTAAGCAGATGTTTGCCTTTGGCTGAGGTCATGATTCCAGTGTACAGGGCTCCAGCCCTGCATGGGACTACTTGCACCCCAAGGAGCTTGCTTCTTCCTCTCCCTTTGCACGTGATTCCCCCCACATGTGCGCTTCCACTCTCTCTCTCTCTCTTTCTCTCTCTTGCTGTCAATAAACAAAATAAAATCTTTTCTTAAATAAATAAATAAATAAATAAATAAATAAATAAATAAATAAATTTCTAAACCTACTTTCAGTTTAGGTCCCTTAACAAAAATTGCTACTGCTTCATTTCAAAAAAAAAGATAATTTAGAAATGTGCTTCCAGAGCTAAAAAGCTGTTTTGTTTTTTTTTTTTTTTGTCAGGATTAAATATAGAAGTGCTTTAAAAAGTAAAAGAAAAAATATGCTATATTAACACTAATCACACTATAACTTTGGTGGTTATATCAAGATAATGAAAAGTGATTTTAAAGCAAATTTCATTATCAGACATAAAGATCAAGTCAAAATTACAGAATAGTAAAAGGATGAATTCCTCAGGGAGTATAATAATTCTTGACTTTTAATACTTAATAACAGATTTGGGGATATATAGGGAAAAACTAAGAACAAAAATCATAACTTCTACCTTAGAAGAGAAATGGAAAAAAATTTCAACACCTTTATTTTAAGATTATATAGACAAATGGTCATCAAATTGGTAAGATATGTAAGACTTGGACAAAATTATCAACTAACTAGATATGCTTGATATTACAGAACACTCCCAACAACCGCAGACTACATATATCTTAAGCCATGATTTTCTTTGCAAAGGTCAACATTGATAATGTTCTAGTCATTCCTCCGTGTACCAGGAAAGAAGTAGCACTTTCTTGAAAGACACAGCTATCAAAGCTCCATTGAGAAACCGTAAAGATGGAGAAGGGATTTGCAAATTATATATCTGATTTTGGACATCTACTCTGATTATTAAAAAAATGAATAAAAATAAAAAACCTTACTAATAACCAAACAGAGTATCCAATTTTACATGTGAAGAAAATTATTGCAGAGACATGTCACCAAAAGGATATGGATGGCTTATAAGCACATGACAAATTTCTCAACATTTAGACATTAAAGAAATACGAATTAAAATCATAATGAGACATGCTTACATATCTATTAGAATGGCTAAAATTATAAAGGCTAATTGTACTTCGTCTGAGCTAGATTGAGAAGCAACAAAAAATCTAAACTGTTGTTGGCATATATCATGATACCACCACATTGGAAAATATCTGCCATATAATAGGTTCAGTAGACAATTTGTAAATTTCAGAAAAAATAATGTTGAGAGTATACTGAATTTCATAAGTCATTTCAATATTTTTTTCCAAAAAATAAACTATGTAAAACATGCCTTAAATTTACTTTCAAAATATTTTATAGCATATAATGGACAATATACATAAGCCTTAAAGAAACAATCATATAAATAACCATTTCATACCTACTTAAAAATTGCATAATACCACACCCCTAGATCCTCTCTGAATGCTCTAAAATAACCCTTCAAAGGAAATACATTTTTAAAAATAACAGATTTTTGTTGGCAAATAATTTAATAAATAAAAGTTTCATTCATCTACGTAGATCATAATAAATGTTTTTAATAAGCATGAAATTATAACTCTGAAGTGTGCTAAAATGAAACCACCTGCTAAGGGTGAGAGAACAAAAATAAACATCATTTTTCCAAATAAGAGGAATTTATTACCTTTGAATCAAAGCATGTGGATTTGTTCAAACTGGCAATAAAGGAATATGGAAACACAAAAAATAGAAAGTCATATTTTAGATTTCTAAAAGACTTCAAAGTGAAGAGTATACATTTTTTAAATGTTACCTAATGCTACATAATGACAAGATGACAGGTTGTGACAAATAGCTTTTTAAAAGCTCTACTCATAATGGAACGGAAGGTGTCATTTCCCTATAATTTTATATATGTCATTAATTTACTGTATCTGGATACAACATATTACCAAACAGATGTTCATCAAATACTAAATCATTTTTAATGGAACATAATAATTTGAACCTACATCTATTAATCATTTTTTTCGATCAAACATTTATAGTCTCGCTAAACATTTTATCAGTTGTCAACAAAATTAAAAAACAATAGGATAAAAAGTCGTGTTTGGAAAAGTAGATTTTCGTTGAAATTTGCATTTAAATGAAAATATTTGCTAATATTTTTAAAACTTTAAATGTAATTTTATATATATCTGACCTATCAAATGATATAAAATTTTTGGAGACTTAATATAGTTTGGGGCACATGGTAAGCAATAATCAATTTTTTTGTTGATCCAAGTGTTCTTGTAACATTTTTTTAATTAATCTAGGACCATAATTTATAGTTCTAAGATTTTTCCACCCCCCCATTTTAATATCTCTTAAGGTGGCACTCACCTTGCACTTGATGACATATCCTAGTTTAACTGACAGCATTTCTCTTTCTTAGTCGAACATAAACTATAGTGCATCTTACCCTTGATGAAAGCTAGGATGCAATTAAATACTCTATTATGGTTACGATTCTGATATTTGAAATCCTCCGGTAGCTCCCTGTGCCCCCACAGTGTAGTACCTCACCTCCTCGCCATAGTATACAAACGATCTCACCCCCA
The DNA here is from genome assembly GCF_964662115.1 of Mustela nivalis. Classification (NCBI taxonomy): domain Eukaryota; kingdom Metazoa; phylum Chordata; class Mammalia; order Carnivora; family Mustelidae; genus Mustela; species Mustela nivalis. The sequence continues at coordinate 85,250 of NW_028135987.1, read as the reverse complement.
GTGTTAACCCCGGGGCTCAGCCTCCATCCCCAGGTGATGCTGCCAGATCAGCTGTCGGTTGTCATGAACTTGCTGTAGTTTCCCGAATGCACTGTGCTGCCTCCTGGCACTTTGAAACTTGACACACTCATCCTCATTCTTCGCTTTGCCCTTGTCTATCACCTCCCCTGAAAATTGTTCCTATGTGGCTTTTCCCAGCTCCAACCTACCCTTGGCAGTCTTTTATCTCCCTGTGGTAAAGCCTGTCACACTGCACCATGGACATGCCCGTTGTCCCCCTGAGAAGAGAAAAGGGACAGTGAGGGCCCCCCAGCATTTGCAGCTCTAGTGCCGAGCCCCATGCCTGGTTTGCAGGAAATGCCAGATCATGAAGACAAACGGAGATCATCCTCTGGCTAAAACCAGCTCTTCTTTGCCTACCGCAGGATCTGGATCAATAAAGACCAACCAGTTATTATTGCTGTTTGTCTAGGGATTTTTACCCAATATATTTCCCAGGTCTTTACTCTTTTTGTAGCACTTTAATTCAGGCTTCAACCACTTCCTAGTCAGATCAGGTGAAATCATTTTCCTTCCCATCCCCTCGATGTATTTCACATCTAGTAATTCTTTTTTTAAAGATCTTATTTACCCATTTGACAGACAGATCACAAGTAGGTAGAGAGGGAGGCAGAGAGAGAGGGGGGAAGCAGGCTCCCCGCTGAGCAGAGAGCCCGATGTGGGGCTCCATCCCAGGACCCTGAAATCATGACCTGAGCCGAAGGCAGAGGCCTAAACCACTGAGCCATGCAGGAGCCCCCATATCTGGTAATTTTTAATCAACGTGGATTTGCTGCATCAAATAGTTCCTTCTTCTTCAAATATAAATATATAAATATATTGATCAAGTCACTCGCATGTCTTAGGAGAATGTCATGCCTTTAGTAGCAAACTTTAAATCTTGGCCATTGGTTTTGATTTTTGATTTTTGTTTTGGTTAGATTTGGTTCGGTTTTTGTAATTTTAAAAATGTCTCCAGCCCTGGGCTCTGTCTGACCTGATTGCTTTCAGCTGTTTCTGCAACAAAATCGTCCAGGCAGCGAAAACTCTCCCTGTTTACAGTGGCGCCCCCTTCTGAACACTTTGTTAATAAAAAGCTTTTTTTTTTTTTTTTGGCTATGGTAAATGTGGAACAACAATGAGGTATTTCAAAGAGGTGAACGACAGATAAATTTCTCTAAGGGTAGCGTGAGGGTTACTCAAAAAGGAACTTGACAAGGCTTTTAAACATATCGACAATCATTATAACATAACGTGACTGATTGTTACCGTGCTCTTAACTGGGCAAACACTTGTTGGCTTCCAAGAAAGACTAACATAGTTGAGATGGTTCTAGCGGCCTTCTAGCACAGGGTCTCATGAGGCAGGGATTCTAGCCACTGGCTGTGCAAGGCATGAGGCCTGTTAGTGATTCTATTTTTTCCTCTGCAGAATGGGTCTTTCTATATTCCAGGTCCTTTCTACCCCAATAAATAATGCTGCGATTCTCTCAGTGAGTTGTACTTTTGGTTTAAACAGCCAACTGTCTCTTAAAAAGCACTTTTGTTTAAATTCCTTTAAAAAAGTGTTTTTAAAAAAAATCTTTTTTTTATTTTTTATTTTTTAATCCCATATGTTTACTCTGATCGTGGAACTTTGTCATTATGACATTCTCAGCTGATTAAAATATTCATCATCAGCACCTACTGCTCTCCTCTCCTTGTGGTCTCTCTGGAAGGGGACTTCTCTAGCTCTTCTAGCAGGAGATGGGCACTTCCCCTCTACCCCTGTTGCCGGACCAGCCTTACCTATCCTGCAGGGTCAGGTCATTCTGGCCTTTTATCTGTTGTTCTCTTCTGAGTGGTTGTTTTTCATAGATACCGTGCTTTCCTTTTGTCAGGATTTACCCTGGACTATGAAAACCCTTTTCTTGTGCCAGTGAAGCCTAAGAAACAGTCCTGATGAGAGAACCAGGAACTCGAACAGATCATATTTATCCTGAATGTTCTGTCCAAAATGAAAAAAACATTTCTGAGGAGCCTCAAGATCTCTGGGAAGGGAAGTTTCACCAACTCTGTCATGTAGGGGCATCAATTCCGATTCTGTGTCAATTGTTTTACTTTCCCAGCTAGTAATTCTCTACCTCTCAAAGCCCACTCTCAACCGTTTCCTCTCTCAAAGGCAGTTGCTCTTAGAGTCTTCACATGGCACCTGGGGCCTGCTGGTCGTTGGCTATTGCGCTCTGTACTTTGGGTCTAACAGCTGCACGGCATCAAGATGAGAACGTCTCTTGTTCTAATACTTAATATAGTTTGGGGCACATGGTAAAAAATAATCACTTTTTTAGTTGATCCAAGTGTTAGAACTTTCCTTAATTATTCTAGTACCACAATTTACTTTTCTAAGATTTGCCCCCCATTTTAATATCTCTTAAGGTGGCACTCACCTTGCACTTGATGACATATCCTAGTTTAACTGACAGCATTTCTCTTTCTTAGTCTAACATAAACTATAGTGCATCTTACCCTTGATGAAAGCTAGGATGCAATTAAATACACTATTATGGTTACGATTCTGATATATGAAATCCCCCGGTAGCTCCCTGTGCCCCCTCAGTGTAGTACCTCACCTCCTCGCCATAGTATACAAACCATGTCATTCCCAGTGTTAACCCCGGGGATCAGCCTCCATCCCCAGGTGATGCTGCCAGATCAGTTGTCAGTTGTCATGAACTTGCTGTAGTTTCCCGAATGCACTGTGCTGCCTCCTGGCACTTTGAAACTTGACACACTCATCCTCATTCTTCGCTTTGCCCTTGTCTATCACCTCCCCTGAAAATCTGTTCCTAAGTGGCTCTTCCCAGCTCCAACCTACCCTTGGCAGTCTTTTATCTCCCTGTGGTAAAGCCTGTCACACTGCACCATAGACATGACCATTGTCCCCCTGAGAAGAGAAAAGGGACAGTGAGGGCCCCCCAGCATTTGCAGCTATAGTGCAGAGCCCCATGCCTGGCTTGCAGGAAATGCCAGATCATGAAGACAAACGGAGATCATCCTCTGGCTAAAACCAGCTCTTCTTTGCCTACCGCAGGATCTGGATCAATAAAGAACAGCCAGTTATTATAGCTGTTTTTCTAGGGATATTTCCCCCATATATTTCAGGGGTTTCTGGTTAGCCCCAGAGGGCAATGTTTTTTTTTCTGGAGGGCAGGCAGAGGGCTGCATTGTAGTTCTGGAATTGCCAAACTGGAGGGCTTGTGGGCCAGGAGTTGAGGACAGAAGTCTGAGAACACAAGGAACCTTAGGGTCTGGGCAAGGGCATGGCAGGTACGCTCTGCAGATGAAACAAGATCTCGTGCATTTGAAATCAGGTGAGGATCTGAGAAACACTCAGGTTGGAGTATTTGTCCCTTATGGCCCTCTTCATGAAGAGGTGGTGGATCACGAGGCCATGGAATTTTTCCCACGATGGGAGTTGTGAGATGCTCCAAACCGTAAAGATTCTTCTGCAGAGCGATTGAGACCTGTTGGTTGGCTCCAGGACTTCCCATACGGATCAATTCTGAGTAGGTTTCTAAGGATGGATGGCTGGGAAGCCCGACTCTCATTCCTCTTGTGTCCTAGTGACAAGACAGGTTAGATCTGCTGGATCTGGGGGAGAAACTGAGAGGGTTGAGTTGAAATGGACTCTCCTGTGGATGGGTCCTAATGTGGGTTTGTGTCCATGGAGAACTTGGAATGAGGCAGTGGCACAGGGTCCCTGAAGGGTTCTCCTAACCAGAGGCTTTGACTCAGCTCCAACGTGCAAGATTCCCACGTGGAGACGAGATTTCTTCTGATGGGTGCCTCAAGAAACAGCCATATGCTGCTATTGGAATCCAGGCCTCTGAGGAGAGAGGCCTGGACAACAAAGCAATGGATCCGATTAGGATCTAGGGGCCTGCTCACTGCAATTTACCTCTGGGGACATCTGTCCACGGGTCTAAGTGCAGGTAGATGCTCAGCTGGTGTCAGACCGCCCTTGTTTTCCTGGGCAGTCAACACTATTGGGATGGCCCCGGGCACTTTGGAGGTTTATCATCCTATTTCTAGGTTTGTGGCCAATGGAATGGGCAGAATTCCCAGGTACAGTCCTCAGGTTTGGCTCCAAGAACCTGTGCCTGTAGGTTTTGTGGGCCAGGGCTGTGGGGACAGTTGTCTGAAAACACAAACTCGGCTTAGGTTTCGGGTCGTAGGTATTGCAGGACTGATCTACAGACAGTGAGGAGAACTCTTCAGGATATGAAAAAGGGGGCAAGTGTGAGACGCTTGCTCAAGATTTTGTCTCTGGATATTGTTTCACTGATGGCTGTGGAATGTCCGGGTGGCCTCATGGGCCATGGACGAGTCTTCCTCTCTGGGCATTTGGCCCGATCCGAAGAGTTTGGGGTTATTCTTTGAGATGGGAGGAGTTGGTTTTGTTTTGTTTTTACCTCAGGTGTCCCACCAAAAGAGAGTTTCCAGAGCAGAGCCCTGGGGAGGGGCGAGGGGACAACCAGAAAGCTGGTTAAAACTTGGGGCCTAGGGGCATGGCAAGCCCATTATGACGTCTAATGGTCCAGCCACTGAGAGGACTTACTAGAGGACAGGACTCACGCTGAGGGTCACAATGCGAGTTTGTGCCCTCTTCGTACTTAAGCATGGGCGGGGCATAATGTGTCAGGGTAAGGGTCAGTGTCAGCGTTTGCGTTAGGGTTTGGGGCAGGCTCACAGTCAGTGTCAGGGTCAGGGTTAGTGGTTACTGTTAGGGTTAGACCCGCTCCTGGGTCATGGACCCATCCGTTCAGGGTCTCAGGATAAACCCTGTGCAGAAGGGTGTAGACCCTCCACCCGATCCCACTTAACCAGCCTTAAACTGGTGTGTGAACATAACTTGCCCACCAGACATCTAAACCCTCATCAGCCTGATCCTGCTTGGGGCATCTCCTCCCACGATGGCATGGCAAGGTCCTCTTTACACACAGACACACAGACACCCAGAGGCACACACACACACACAGAAATGGGGAAGAGACCTAGGGCTACACCCGTGGATCAGAAGGTGTGGGACTCTCTGACTCTGAGCCCCCTGGTGTCACCTTTTGATTTTATTAGCCAAAGGGTCTGAGGCATTGGGGAAACATGATATGACCTGAAGGGAGGTGACGTGTCTGGCGGGCGAGCTCTCTTCTCCCTGCATCCTCTCGGCTTCAGTACAGCAGAAGAACATGTCGCTTCCTTTAGGATGTGCCTAGAAATGAGCTGGGCAGGGGGTTTTTCTCTGTAATGGGTTGCCTGGATACGTGGGTTCCAATTCCGTTGGGCTCTGTCGTCAGGGAAGTGAGGTCACCACTGCCTGGGGGCTCCTTACCGAACTTCCTGCTGTACCAGAGCTCCCTGAGCCACCGGTGCGCAAGCTGCTCAGGCTCACACTCCACTCAATGCAGTGCCCATCCAGTGACCCCCATTCAGACTCCACCCAGCCCTTGGGAGGCCTGGGTGCAGCTGTTGTCCCCGCTGGAGGCAACAGAGCTGGGTTTAGACTAGGTTAGTGTTAGGGTTAGGGTTAACAAAGACTTAGGGTCAGGGTTAGGTTTAGACGTCGTTGGGGTCAGCGTTAGCTTAAGGCTTAGGGTAGGGGTCAGGGTTAGGGTTAGGTTCATGGTTAGGTTTAGGGTCAGGCTCACAGTAGGGTCACGGTTAGCGTAACGGTCAGAGTCAGGGTCAGGGTCAGTGTTAGGGTGACAGTTAGGTTTAGGGTCAGGTTCAGGGTCATGGTCAGATTTAGGGTCAGGTTCAAGTTTTGGTTTGGGGGCAAGGTTCATGTCAGGGTGAGGGTTAGGTTTGGGACAGGTTTAGTGTCAGGGTTAGGGTCAGGGTCAGGGTTGGGTTCATGGTTATGGTAAGGTCAGCTTTATGTTTAGGATCTGTTTTATGAGTAGGTTCAGAATCAGGGTTAGCTTTAGGGTTACGATTCTGTTCAGGATCTTGGATTGGTTCAGAGTTAGGTGTACATTCAGGGTTAGGGTCAGTGTTAAGGTCAAGGCCAGGGTAAGGTTTAAGGTTAAGGTCTGACATAGGCAAAGTTCAGAGATAGGGGTATGATCAGGGTCAGGTAGAGGGTCAGGATTATTGTTAAAGTGGGGTTAGGGTTAGGGCTAGGTAGGTTGAGGGTTAGGGTTAGACCAGGTTAGGGTCAGTGTCAGTGATAATGTTAGGGGTTAGTTTTAGGGTTAGGTTCAGCATTAGGTTTCGGGTCAGGGCCCGTGTTAGTGTCAGGGTCAGGGTTACGTTTAGGGTTAGAGTTAGGGTCAGGCTCACATTCAGTGTCAGGGTTATGGTTAGGGTCAGGGTCAGGGTCACTGTTAGGGTCAGGGTTACGTTTCTGGTGTTTGCCTGGGTCAGGGTCAGGGGCAAGTCTAGGGCAGTGTCAGGTTTACGGTCAGGATCAGGTATTGTTTTAATGTCCACATTCGGGTCAGCGACAGGGTTATATCGTTGTCAGTGTTAGGGTCATGGTTAAGTTTCGGCTCAGGGCCAGGATCAGGTATAGGGTCAGGGTCTGGTATAGGCAAAGTTCAGAGATAGGGTTATGATCATAGTCAAGTATAGGGTCAAAGTTAAAGTTAAAGTTTAGGGTTAGTGCTAGGGTTAGCGTTTGGTTGACGGTTCGGGTTAGAACTTGTTAGGATCAGGTTCCGTGGTAGGGTTAGGGATAGTGTTAGGGTTGGGTTCAGCGATAGGATTCTGGGGAGGGCCCGTGTTAGTGTCAGGGTCAGGGTTGCATTTAGGGTTAGAGTTAGGGTCAGGCTGACAGTCAGGGTCAGGTTTAGCGTTCAGGTCAGGGTCAGGGTCACTGCCAGGGTCAGGGTTAGATTTATGGTCATGGTCTGGTTCAGGGTCAGGGTGAAGTCTTGGGCCAGTGTCAGGTTTACGGTCTGGATCAGGTATTGGTTTAAAGTCCACATTCAGGTCAGCGACAGGGTTATGTAGTGGTCAGTGTTAGGGTCATGGTTAGGTTTAGGCTCAGGGCCAGGGTCACGTATAGGGTCAGGGTCTGGTATAGGCAAAGTTCAGGGTTAGGGTTATGATCATAGTCAGGTATAGGGTCAGGGTTATTGTTAAATTTAGGGTTAGTGTTAGGGTTAGCGTTTGGTTGACGTTTAGGGTTAGAGCTTGTTAGGATCAGGGTCTGTGGTAGGGTTAGTGGTTAGTGTTAGGGTTGGGACCAGCGATAGGATTCGGGGGAAGGCCCGTGTTAGTGTCAGGGTCAGGGTTACATTTAGGGTTAGTGTTAGGGTCAGACTCACAGTCAGGGTCAGGTTTAGTGTTCAGGTCAGGGTTGGCGTCACTGTTAGCGTCAGGGTTAGATTTATGGTCATGGTCTGGGTGAGGGTCATGGTGAAGTTTAGCGCCAGTGTCAGGTTTAGGGTCAGGTATAGGTATTGGTTTAAAGTCCACATTCGGGTCAGGGACAGGATTGTGTAGTGGTCAGTGTTAGTGTCATGGTTAGGATAAGGGTCAGGGTCAGGGTCAGGTGAAGGTCAGGGCCAGGGTCAGGTTTAGGGTCAGGCTTTGGTATAGGGTCAATGTTTGGTTCAGTGTCACAGTTAGGTTTGTCGGTAGCTTTTGGGATTGGGGTTAGAGTTAGAGTTAGAAGTAGGGTTATGGTTAGGGTTAGCATTAGACAACGTAAGGTCAGGGTTAGGATTTGGTTTAGGGTAGGGGTTAGTGTTAGGGTCAGGGTCAGCGTTAGGTTTAGGTTCAGGGTACGTATTAGGGTCATGGTTAGAGATACATTTAGGTTTAGGGTTAGGGTCAGGCTCACAGTCACGGTCATGGGTAGGGTTAGGGTCAGGGTTATGTCAGCGTCAGGGTTAGGATTAGGGTCATGGTCAGGGTCATGGTTAGTTATGAGTCTTGGTTAGAGTAATATCAATGTTAGGTTTAGGTTCAGGGACCACATCAGGGCCAGTGTCAGGCTTAGGTTTAGGTTTAGGGTTCCGGTCAGGATCACAGATAGGGTCAGGGTCAGGGTCAAGGTTTGGGTTAGGGTTTGGGGAAGGCTCATAGTCAGTGTCAGGGTCAGGATTAGTGGTTACTGTTAGGGTTAGCCCCGCTCCTGGGTCATGGACCCATCCGTTCAGGGTCTCAGGATAAACCCTGGGCAGAAGGGTGTAGACCCTCCCCCGATCCCCCTTAACCAGCCTTAAACCGGGGTGTGAACATAACTTGCCCACCAGACATCTAAACCCTCATCAGCCTGATCCTGCTTTTGGCATCTCCACCCACGATGGCATGGCCAGGTCCTCTTTACACACAGACACACGGACACCCAGAGGCACACACACACACACACACACACACACACACACACACATCTGGAGGAGACCTAGGTCTACACTGGTTGATCATAAGGTGTGGGACTCTCTGTCTCTGAGCCCCCTGGTGTCACCTTTTGATTTTTTTAGCCAAAGGGCCTTGGGCGTTGGGGAAACCTGATATGAACTGCCATGGAGGGGATGTAACTGGCGGACGAGCTCTCTTCTCCCTGCATCCTCTCGGCTTCAGTACAGCAGAAGAACATGTCGCTTCCTTTAGGATTTGCTTTGAAATGAGCTTGGATGGGGGATTTTCTCTGTAATGGCGTGCCTGGATACAAAGGTTCCAATTCTGTTGGGTTCTGTCGTCAGGTAAGTGAGTTCAACACTGCCTGGGGGCTCCTTACCAAACTTCCTGCTTCACCAGAGCTCCCTGAGCCACCGTTCCCAAGCTGCTCAAGGCTCACCCGCCACTTAATGCAGTGCCAATCCAATGACCCCCATACAGCCTCCCCCAAGCTTCTGGGAGACCTGGGTGCAGCTGTTCTCCCCGCTGGAGGCAACAGAGCTGGGTATAGACTAGGTTAGTGTTAGGGTTAGGGTTAAGAAAGACTTAGGATCAGGGTTAGGGTTAGACGTCATTGGGGTCAGGGTTAGCGTAAGGCTTAGGGTAGGGGTCAGGGTTAGGGTTAGGTTCATGGTTAGGTTTAGGGTCAGGCTCACAGTAGGGTCACGGTTAAGGTTATGGTCAGAGTCAGGGTCAGGGTCAGTGTTAGTGATGGTTAGGTTTAGGTTCAGGTTCAGGGTCATGGTCAAATTTAGGGTCAGGTTCAAGTTTAGGTTTGGGGGCAAGGTTCATGTCAGGGTCAGGGTTAGGTTTGGGACAGGTTTAGTGTCAGGGTTAGGTTCAGGTTCAGGGTTAGGTTCATGGTTATGGTAAGGTCAGCTTTATGTTTAGGTTCTGTTTTATGAGTAGGTTCAGGATCTGGGTTAGTTTTAGTGTTATGATTCTGTCAGGATCATGGATTGGGTGAGAGTTAGGTTTACAGTCAGGGTTAGGGTCAGTGTTAAGGTCAAAGCCATGGTCAGGTTTAAGGTTAAGTTCTGACATAGGCAAAGTTCAGAGTTAGGGTTATGATCAGGTTCAGGGAGAGTGTCAGGATTATTGTAAAAGTGGGGTTAGGGTTAGGGTTAGGGTTAGAGGTATGTTGAGGGCTAGGGTTAGACCGGGTTAGGGTCAGGGTCAGTGATAATGTTAGGGGTTACTTTTAGGGTTAGGTTCAGCGTTAGGTTTTGGGTCAGGGCCCGTGTTAGTGTCAGGGTCAGGGTTACGTTTAGGGTTAGAGTTAGGGTCAGGCTCACAGTCAGGGTCAGGTTCAGTGTTCAGGTCAGGGTCGGGTCACTATACAGTCAGGGTAAGATTTACAGAAACAGCTGAAAGCAATCAGGTCAGACAGAGCCAAGGGCTGGAGCGATTTTCAAAATGACAAAAACCGAACCAAATCTAACCAAAACAAAAATCAAAACCAATGGCCAAGATTTCAAGTTCGCTACTAAAGGTATGACATTCTCCTAAGACATGCGAGTGACTTGATCACTTTCTTTATATATTTATATTTGAAGAAGAAGGAACTATTTGATGCAGCAAATCCACGTTGGTTAAAAATTACCAGATATGGGGGCTCCTGGGTGGCTCAGTGGTTTAGGCCTCTGCCTTCAGCTCAGGTCATGATTTCAGGGTCCTGGGATGGAGCCCCACATAGGGCTCTCTGCTCAGCGGGGAGCCTGCTTCCCCCCTCTCTCTCTGCCTCCCTCTCTACCTACTTGAGATCTGTCTGTCAAATGGGTAAATAAGATCTTTAAAAAAAGAATTACTAGATGTGAAATACATCGAGGGTATGGGAAGGAAAATGATTTCACCTGATCTGACTAGGAAGTGGTTGAAGCCTGAATTAAAGTGCTACAAAAAGAGTAAAGACCTGGGAAATATATGGGGTAAAAATCCCTAGAAAACCAGCAATAATAACTGGCTGCTCTTTATTGATCCAGATCCTGCGGTAGGCAAAGAAGAGCTGGTTTTAGCCAGAGGATGATCTGCGTTTGTCTTCATGATCTGGCATTTCCTACAAGCCAGGCATGGGGCTCGGACTAGAGCTGCAAATGATGGGGGCCCTCATTGTCCCTTTTCTCTTCTCAGGGGGACAACGGGCATGTCCATGGTGCAGTGTGACAGGCTTTACCACAGGGAGATAATAGACTGCCAAGGGTAGGTGGGAGCTGGGAAAAGCCACTTAGGAACAGATTTTCAGGGGAGGTGATAGACAAAGAATAGCGAAGAATGAGGATGAGTGTTTCAAGTTTCAAAGGGCCAGGAGGCAGCACAGTGCATTCGGGAAACTACAGCAAGTTCATGACAACCGACAGCTGATCTGGCAGCATCACCTGGGGATGGAGGCTGAGCCCCGGGGTTAACACTGGGGGTGAGAGGGTTTGTATACTATGGCAAGGAGGTGAGGTACTACACTGTGGGGGCACAGGGAGCTAACGGAGGATTTCAAATATCAGAATCGTAACCATAATAGAGTATTTAATTGCATCCTAGCTTTCATCAAGGGTAAGATGCACTGTAGTTTATGTTCGACTAAGAAAGTGAAATGCTGTCAGTTAAACTAGGATATGTCATCAAGTGCAAGGTGAGTGCCACCTTAACAGATATTAAAATGGGGGGGAGGGGAAATCTTAGAACAAGTAAATTGTGGTAGTAAAATAATTAAGAAAGATCCAACACTTGGATCAACTAAAGAAGTGATTATTGCTTACCATGTGCCCCAAAGTATATTAAGTACTAGAACAAGAGACGTGCTCATCTTGATGTCCCGCAGCTGTTAGACCCAAGGTACCTAGGGCAGTAGCCAATGACCAACAGGCCCCAAGTGCCATGTGCAGACTCTAAGAGCAACTGCCTTTGACAGAGGAAATGATTGAGAGTGGGCTTTCTGAGGTAGAGAATTACTAGCTGGGAAAGTAGGACAATTGACACAGAATCAGAATTCATGCCCTACATGACAGAGTTGGTGAAACTTCCCTTCTCAGAGATCTTGAGGCTCCTCAGAAACGAATTTTTCATTTTGGACAGATCCTTCAGGATAAATATGATCTGTTTGAGTTCCTGGTTCTCTCATTAGGACTGTTTCTTAGGCTTCACTGGCACAAGAAAAGGATTTTGATAATCCAGGTAAATCCTGACAAAAGCAAAGCACGGGATCTATGAAAATCTAACCACTCAGAGGAGAACAACAGATAAAGGGCCAGGCCGACCTGACCCTGCAGGATAGGTAAGGTTAGTCTGGCAACAGGGGTAGAGGGGAAGTGCCCATCTCCTGCTAGAAGAGCTAGAGAAGACCCTTTCCAGAGAGACCACCAGGAGAGGAGAGCAGTAGGTGCTGATGATGAAGAATATTTTAATCAGTAGATAATGTCAAAATGACAAAGTTCCACGATCAGAGTAAACATATGGGATAAAAAATAAAGAAAAAAGATTTCTTTGAAAGGACTTTTTTTTAAAGGAATTTAATCAAAAGTCCTTTTAAAGAGACAGTTGGCTGTTTAAACCAATAGCACAACTCACTGAGAGAATCGCCGCATTATTTATTGGGGTAGAAAAGACCTGGAATGTAGAAAGACCTATTCTGCAGAGGAAAAAATAGAATCACTAACAGGCCTCATGCCTTGCACAGCCAGTGGCTAGAATCCCTGCCTCATGAGACCCTGTGCTAGAAGGCCGCTAGAACCATCTCAACTATGTTAGTCTTTCTTGGAAGCCAACAAGTGTTTGCCCAGTGAAGAGCACGGTAACAATCAGTCACGTTATGTTATAATGATTGTCGATATCTTTAAAAGCCTTGTCAAGTTCCTTTTTGAGTAACCTTCACCCACACTTAGAGAAATTTATCTGTGGTTCACCTCTTTGAAATACCTCATTGTTGTTCCACATTTACCATAGCCGAAAAACAAAAACAAAAACAAAAAAAACTGTTTATTAACAGAGTGTTCAGAAGGGGCGCCACTGTAAACAATGAGAGTTTTTGCTGCCGGGACAATTTTGTTTCAGAAACAGCTGAAAGCATTCAGGTCAGACCGAGCCAAGGGCTGGAGCGATTTTTAAAATGACAAAAACTGAACCAAATCTAACCAAAACAAAAATCAAAACCAATGGCCAAGATTTCAAGTTTGCTACTAAAGGTATGACATTCTCCTAAGACATGCGAGTGACTTGATCACTTTCTTTATATATTTATATTTGAAGAAGAAGGAACTATTTGATGCAGCAAATCCACGTTGGTTAAAAATTACCAGATATGGGGGCTCCTGGGTGGCTCAGTGGTTTAGGCCTCTGCCTTCGGCTCAGGTCATGATTTCAGGGTCCTGGGATGGAGCCCCACATAGGGCTCTCTGCTCAGCGGGGAGCCTGCTTTCCCCCTCTCTCTCTGCCTCCGTCTCTACCTACTTGTGATCTGTCTGTCAAATGGGTAAATAAGATCTTTAAAAAAAGAATTACTAGATGTGAAATACATCGAGGGGATGGGAAGGAAAATGATTTCACCTGATCTGACTAGGAAGTGGTTGAAGCCTGAATTAAAGTGCTATAAAAAGAGTAAAGACCTGGGAAATATATGGGGTAAAAATCCCTAGAAAACCAGCAATCATAACTGGCTGCTCTTTATTGATCCAGATCCTGCGGTAGGCAAAGAAGAGCTGGTTTTAGCCAGAGGATGATCTGCGTTTGTCTTCATGATCTGGCATCTCCTGCAAGCCAGGCATGGGGCTCTGCACTAGAGCTGCAATGCTGGGGGCCCTCAGTGTCTTTTTCTCTTCTCAGGGGGACAACGGGCATGTCCATGATGCAGTGTGACAGGCTTTACCACAGGGAGATAATAGACTGCCAAGGGTAGGTGGGAGCTGGGAAAAGCCACTTAGGAACAGATTTTCAGGGGAGGTGATAGACAAGGGAAAAACGAAGAATGAGGATGAGTGTGTCAAGTTTCAAAGGGCCAGGAGGCAGCACAGTGCATTTGGGAAACTACAGCAAGTTCATGACAACTGACAGCTGATCTGGCAGCATCACCTGGGGATGGAGGCTGAGCCCCGGGGTTAACACTGGGGGTGAGAGGGTTTGTATACTATGGCAAGGAGGTGAGAGACTACACTGTGTGGGCACAGGGAGCTAATGGAGGATTTCAAATATCAGAATCGTAACCATAATAGTGTATTTAATTGCATCCTAGCTTTTATCAAGTGTAAGATGCACTATAGTTTATGTTCGACTAAGAAAGAGAAATGCTGTCAGTTAAAGTAGGATATGTCATCAAGTGCAAGGTGAGTGCCACCTTAAGAGATATTAAAATGGGGGTGGGGGACAAATCTTAGAACAAGTAAATTGTGGTAGTAGAATAATTAAGAAAGATCCAACAGTTGGATCAACTAAAGAAGTGATTATTGCTTACCATGTGCCCCAAACTATATTAAGTCCTAGAACAAGAGACGTGCTCATCTTGATGCCCCGCAGCTGTTAGACCCAAGGTACAGAGGGCAGTAGCCAACGACCAGCAGGCCCCAAGTGCCTTGTGCAGAGTCTAAGAGCAACTGCCTTTGAAAGGGGAAACGGTTGAGAGTGTGTTTTGAGAGGTAGAGAATTACTAGCTGGGAAAGTAGGACAATTGACACAGAATCGGAATTGATGCCCCTACATGACAGAGTTGGTGAAACTTCCATTCTCAGAGATCTTGAGGCACCTCAGAAATGAATTTTTCATTTTGGACAGAACATTCAGGATAAATATGATCTGTTTGAGTTCCTGGTTCTCTCATTAGGACTGTTTCTTAGGCTTCACTGGCAGAAGAAAAGGGTTTTGATAATCCAGGGTAAATCCTGACAAAAGCAAAGCACGGTTTCTATGAAAAACTAACCACTCAGAGGAGAGCAACAGATAAAGGGCCAGGCCGACCTGACCCTGCAGGATAGGTAAGGTTAGTCTGGCAACAGTGGTAGAGGGGAAGTGCCCCTTTAGGTTGGCATGGACAAAGCCCTCAATCAACTTTCTGTGCCTTTGCGACAGTTACGAGAAATTCTGGTAAGTCCCCAATTAATGAAAACAGTCTGCTCTGACGCCTGTTGTCCTCGTCGGCTTTTCTCTAAGAATTCTTTTCATCTGTTAGTTTGGTGGTACTGGTGGTTGTATTTTAACTGTTCATGATTATAATATTCACCTTCAGAAGAGTTGTAAATGATTTTGTTTTTGCATATGCTAAAAACCTAAAAAAAACATGTTCGATTTGAAGAAGACATATTCTCAGAGTAGACAACCTTAAAATGTCAGGGGAGAGGAAGCATATTTCCAAATTCAACTTATTAATGCCACTTTGGTCATATGTAAGTGGTTTCTAACCATTCATTTCTAACGAATGACTTGTATTTTAACAGTTTGTAATCTTGTAAAGATCCCCCCCCCATCCCATGTAATCTACGTGTGGTTAGGTTCCTGGGCTGATCTACAAAAATTGTGTAATCCCTAATGGAACTGAAGGATAATATAAATAAAATGTAATACTTAATAAATGCTACATTTGAATATTCTCTCAGAAAAATCTCTGTTGTGGGAATGGGACTCCCCACCTCTAAGCCATTGGGAATAGGAATTCCACCTGGTGAACAGTGGAGGGGCAGTTGTGGCATCACTTCTAACAGAAAACTGTGCTGCCCTCTTTCCCCTCCCGCCCCCCCCCCGTCTGTGTTTGGTGCCCTGACTTACGGCCTCTGTCCATTCTGATGCCCTGTCGTAAACTTGTCATAAACGACACCATCCTTTCTTGTGTGTCTCCTCTAGCTTGAGTGGCCTCTTGCGTCCCTCCCCTAAGACAGTGCCTGCATCCTAGAGAGAATATAAGGAGAACTTAATTTAAGGGAAGACACAGTACATGGTTAGAACCAAGAAAAATGCGAAGTAATGGAAATATCAGTGCTGAGAAGTCTAGGGGAGGGGCAGGCAGGAAAGAGTTCATGAAACAGGTAAAAATCTTGAGTTGTGGTCGCCTGGGTGGCTCAGTGGTTTAAGCCACTGCCTTCGGCTCAGGTCATGATCTCAGAGTCCTGGGATCTAGTCCCGCATCGGGCTCACTGCTCAGCAGAGAGCCTGCTTCCCTCTCTCTCTCTCTCTGCCTGCCTCTCCATCTACTTGTGATTTCTCTCTGTCAAATAAATAAATAAAATCTTTAAAAAAAAAAATCTTGAGTTGTGCCTTGAGGTAGCCAATACTTTCCATGGTTTATGTCTCATTTGAATTTTACAAAATCTTGTTAAAGATACTTTTCCTTGGAATGGAAGGGATTTTCATGGTCCGCTGTTGGATTCCACACCAGCCGCTGTGGGGCTCTCCCACTGCCTCCTTGGTGTGCCTCTTCCTCCCGGGGCCTCATAGTGGTGTTGTTTCCCAAGCCTAGCCTTCCTTTGGCCTCCCCCTCTTCTCTCGAACCCCCTCCCTGGAGGCAGATTTGCTCTACTCACACAGGCTCCCGTCCCACCTCACCCCCTGCCATCACCATATACCCTCCCTTTTCCATGGCCTGTTTTTATGGCCACTTTGGTCCTGCTCAGCCACAGTCCTGACCTGCCTTTCTGGTCCCAACTCTGAAGCTGTTCTGTGAGATTCTCAGATCACTGAGGGATACGACTATATCTGTCTTCATTGCATCCCTGTAGGCTGCCACAATACTGACGTCCAGGAGGTGTTTCATAATGTTGATGGAGTGAATTAATTCACCTTCCTGTGGAATTTTTGTGATCTGCCTACTTCATTCTAGTTGTTTCTGTTAACCTTTGTTTTGGCCCTAATTCCTAATTATCTCTTTATTCATTAGCTTCTCTACCTCTGTGCTCTGCCTTTTTCTGGTCTTCTGTTCTTCATTCTTGATTCCTGGTATTTCCATACCCACATTTCATCATCATGCATCAGTGCTTTGACATTCTTTCGTTCTCCAAAATATGCAGAATCTAAAGACTTCATCTCAGTGAAGTTGGCCCTCCATTCCTATTTCTGCTTCTCTCCAGAAGGAAGCCTGCAGTGCACATGGCTGTGTGCCTGTCTGACCCAGCCCCTGAGTGTGTCTGCACTTACATCTGCTCCCCATCCCCTCCCCACCTCGGCAGCTGTGTACACATGGCTTTCAGAGTCCGATTCGAGCCCCGTCGCATTTCCAGACTCTCCTGTACTTTGCTTCATATTATCTGTTCTCCATTCTAAGCCCCCTCATCCCCATAACTTTCACTGTATATGTCATTCTTCTTCTAGCCATGCGACCCTGCCTTCGTGTCATTATGCCCCCAGGTCATGAGTCCCCTCAACAGTAACTGTGTCTGGTATATCATGTTTTTTTTTTTTGTCAATATCTGCATAGTACTGGTGCACAGGTATTAATTTTTGTGGAATTGAATGAGATGTAGGAAATTGATAATGTGACAAAACAATGTCTGTAATACATTTTCTTTATTATTCTTTTAAAGAGTCTCAGGTCATCAGTCAGTGAAGAAATTCGGGCAGTAGATGAACGAATGTGTAACAAGAGGACATAAGAAAGAAAAAGGTACCCTCCAGTAGATTTCTTATGCTGCATGCCAGTTGAAGCCCTCTCCTCTTGTCTCCGTGAACTTGTCAGCACTATTCAGCTTTTTTTCTTTCTTTTTTAATTTAGCTTTTTTTTTAAAGCTCTCACGCATGTGCATTTTATGCATTATGTCACGTTATCTACCTGAAATAAGAAGACAGAATTTCAGAGGTACCCACACGATCTCAAGATCACCCACTTTTTCCAGAACAAGAAACAGTGATAACTGTTGTCGGTGCAGCGCTTGACAGTTAACGACTGTATAAATTGTCAGCGGCCCTGTAAAGAAAATAGGCCTATATTAAAGACTAGGGGAGAAGTGGGCTTTCCAAAGCAAACTCAGGATTCTGCCGTAGGTTTGCTGTTATTTTCTGATCCTGTGTTCTTTATGTTCTGGTGTTCACTTTAATTTTTTCAATTCCCAGTAGTTTGCATGCGGTGTTGGCTTAGTTTCAGGTGTGTGAGACAGGCAACGGCTCTGTACATCTGAGGGCTCACCCCGGGAGTGTGCCCCTTAGTGCTATCTCCAGTTCCAAGTGTCCCCGATATCATTCATGAGCATAACGATGTAGGGGCACAGCGGGCATTGGGAGTCTGGGCTTCTGACTCTCGCCTGCTGGTCTGTACAATGTTTTCTATGTGTATTATTAGCATATTTGTTAAAATCTCAGTGGGGAGAAGCCTGTTTGAGGGACCTTCTGTTTAATTCGCCTCTGGATCTCCTCACAGCTTTTGTCCAAAGAATGCTTGTCGTGCGCTTCCAGACAAAACAGTAAGCTTTGTGAGAGCAGGGTGTATTTCTTGCTTTATTTTCTCGTGCCCCCCCCACACCCCGTCGGAATGAATATCGAGCTCCCAGGGGTGTTCATTATCATTATTATTTATTAAATAGATGACTTTGTATTTTTTTGTTCTTTAAGGATGAGAGTTTTCATAATGTCCCTCAACCTCTTTGATAATATTTGTAGTGTAAAAGGTCTTTAATGATTTGGTGCTTGGGCATATAGGTATATGCACATGTAAACTGAGAGGGCCAGTACAATCGGAAGCCAAAGTTAAAACATGAATAAAGGGCCATAAGAAAACAAATGGAGGGGCGCCTGGTGGCTCAGTTGGTTAAACGTCCGACTCTTGATTTTGGCTCAGGTCATGATCTCAGGATCATGAGATTGAGCCCCGCATTGAGCTCTGTGTTCAGCAGGATGTCTGCTCGAGATTCTCTCTCTCCCTCTGCCCCTCCCCTGCACGCGCACATGCAGTCTCTCTCTCTCTCAAATAAACAAATCTTTTTTAAGAAAATAGGAAAGAAATGCCCATAGAAAGATTCAGGATGGGGAAAAAAAGAAATAAGAGTATAGAATATGAGAAAGCAAAGTCTAGGTTTTTTTTTTTCCTCTATAAACTTGCAATAGAATATGGAAGTATGCTTATTCTAGAACTAAGATTTGCATTCTTGAGAATTCTGTGTTTCATAGAAATATTCAAAATATAGCATGCCCTATATATTTGAAGTTAACTTTTGGTCTTATATTTTCCTGCATTTAGCATGGGAAATAAAGATGATTAAGAGTAAAGATGGTGACGTTTTTTGTTTGCTTAATTTTTATTTTTATAGATGTGTGTTTTGAGGCTTATACAAGTTATTTGATCAGTTGAAAAGATTGAAAAAATCTTAAATTCACAAAGTTCGAAAGAAACCTCTGCACTAGAAGCAAGCAGGTAAGCATTTTTTTTTTAACTAAGTAGCACATAAATTAATACTTCACATCCAATCTAATTAGGCGGGGACGGCTTAGTTAGAATTCATTTCTGAACAAGAAGAAAATCCAGGTTTGTGGCTAGAATGTAGCTCCAGGAGAGTGGAGAGCATGAAATAGTGAAATCTATAACACGTTCCTATAAACCCTTTGGTTATAGACCACAGTTCCAACACGTCATTATGCTTGCAGTGTAAAAGTATATTTGGAATCACCTTCCCTGAGGACTAGCAAAGTCCGGTTGAACTTTAAGGCATACCTACCATTCATCTTGGTTTTTCTCCATCTCATTTTTTTTCCTAGACATGCCCAGAGTATTACCATTGATGTATTTTGCACCAGCATTATATTATTATGAAACAGTATAGGACATATCCAGTTGAAATTTACAAACAGGAAAAGAAAAACTTATGAAATAGGAAAAAGATGATGGCTCTCTTTGTTATACTGTGATTGTCTTGTTCCCTTCCTGGTGTGAATTTTCAATCAGCCAGGGTAGATGAGTGACTCAGAAAATGAGTAGTTAGGTGCTGTCAGCGCTGTGAGACGCACAGTGGTGCAGTGGGTGTAGCCGGGGCTGGTCCTACACATACCAGCTGGGCTGCCTGCGTCAAGGTCGCCTGGTGCCCTAAGTGCTCTGTTGTGTGATGCTAACAGTCCCTCCCCTTGCAGGCGGAGTTAGGTTTCTAAATTTTAGGAATTAAGGTTTTAGATTTGGAAGGAACTTGAGAGACCATATGCTCCACATGTCTCATGATGGAGATTAAGAACGGACACATCCCAAAGGAAGCGATTCTCTGGTCCTAGGTCTCTGTCCCCTTTCACATCAAGGCATTCAACTAAGTGGTCAGCCTCCACTGTGCTTGAGTCTCTAGCCCGTTGCACTCGTGCTTCTGCCCCGTTCGTCCACACTTAGCAGACAGTCTGCACGCGACCCTTCTGCAGCCCATGTGTCTCCAGCGGCTCTGCTTCACTGCGGCCCTTGGCAGTGCCTGCAGCCCCTCCAGCCATGTCAACGTTCGGCCCCTGGGGAGCTGGCCCTCCAGTGTTCTTCCTGTCTTTGCTGTTGCTGCTGTGCTCATCGGATAGAAACACCTCAGTGAGCTCTGTGTCTACAATCCTGTCCCTTTGCAACACTGTCCTTGATAAACAGACATTGTGCGCTTTCTTGCTCAGAATTACCTTGGAGGACTTTTTTCTCCAGAAGAGCAGCTCTGAGCTCTAGAGTCAGGAAAGCCAGAGCAGCGTCAGCGCACAGTAAATCCATCATGCTCTGCCAGGCCCAGAAATGCCGAGAAAAGGATAAATAGGAAATGCGCATGGGATCAGTCAGTAGAGGTTGGGATTAGGCTTCGGCACTGTTCGTGCCAAGCGCTTGCCTTCCCTCCACACCAGTTCTGATGCTCTGGGACGGGGCACACCATGGCAGGTCTCCAGAGATTTTGGGTTTTCTTACAGTGTGTTTCCTCACTACCTGACTGCCCATCCTCAGATGTGGGATGCCTCATAGAGCCCAGCATGGGCTTTGGGGCCTTTGTTGTGTGTGTTTTTTTCTTTCACTGTTCGACTTCCTTTTGAATGGGGTTGACGCTTTCTAATGTGGGGGGCAAGAGGGAAGTGTATCCAGTCCACTTGATGGCAGATGCACTGTGAGTGATTTCTCACCAGCTCCCGGAGCACCGAGCTTGCTCTTTCTGCCCTTGGGTAAATTTAAACTTGGAGTCCGCTGCTCTGAGCGATTTCCCAGGTTGCTGCTAGGCGGTCAGTTTTAGCTGATTGAGGAGACAGCAGTAGTTGTACTGGGGAGGTACTTGGGAGGGAGAATGAGGCAGGCAGAGAAGAAGAAGGGGCTTCGGGTATGAACAGTAGGACAGGGCAAGAGAGAGGAGGGGGTTAGAGAATGGGAGAAGAAGGGCACAAATGGGAGAGCCCGAGGAACGTGGAGGAATCATGCAGTTGTACCCACACTGACCTAAAATAGCTCCATCCCCTTGCCTGGGCCCTGTGGCCCGGGCCAGGCTGCGTCGGTGGCTTCTACGACCTCCCCGCTCCTCACCCCTTGCACTGGGGCCTGCTGCACAGACAGTTTGTCATGAAAATTGATGGCGTTCAGGTGCAGGTGCCTGAGCGCTGTAAGGCATGTGGGGCGGTGGGGGTGGCAGGTTTTTAACTTTGGGAATTACATTTCTCTAATTGTCTCTACTAGCCCTCTCTGGACTAGACAGATTTTGGAGAGAATTGCCACAGAATTTAACCAGTTACACTTTCATGCTGTTCAGAGCAAAGGCATGCCTCTTCTGGACAAAGTAAGACCAGCAAGTGTTGGTTTCGATTTTCAATTTGCTGTTTGCGAATTTCCTGGATGATTTTGGTTTGACCTAGCATTGCCCCTGATAATTGCTACTCTACAGGATTTTGAAGCTAGCTTTGAATATTTTTTTTTTTTCAGTGTCTCCTGCTTGGGACCCTGCTTCCATTATGTCACACTAGATAGATTTTGTGTAAAGACACAAGCGTAGTCTCCAAACTATGCAAGTAAAATTAATTCTGAATTTCATGTAACTTGACACATCATATGATGTAGTCAGAGTTCATTTATCCAAAGCCCTTGACTGGGTTTAAATGCACGTTTGTCAGATTTACTCCGTAGCTTAAGAGGCAAATAACTTTTTGTCATTCCGTAATTGTCTAAACTTCACTTTGATGAAGCTGACTTACTTTCAAAGAAATCATAGGGAGGGGACGCCTCAGTGGCTCAGTCAGTTGAGCTACTGCCTCTGGCTTAGGTCATGATCCGAGGGTCCTGGGATTGAGTCCCACCTTGGGCTCCTTGCTTGGCAGGAAGCCTGCTTCTCTTTCTGCCTGTGTCTCCTTGTGTGCTTGTGCTCTCTATCGACAAATAAATAAATAAAAACCTTTAAAAAAAAAAAAGAAAGAAAGCAATCATGGGGAGAAGAGATTTATTGTTATTCTCTAGGAAATGTTGGGGTTTTAATCTTACATATATTCTGGTAGAATTAGAGGCTCGCTTTATATATATAACACATATGTATATAAATTATACACATATATTTGAGCTTTTAGAAACTGTGGTACCTGAACCTTCTTTCCTGGTCTCTCTGTTCTTGCAGCGTATAGCCCACATTACGGCCATGCTGCAGCAGTCCCTGGGAGGCCTGCTGCTAGAAGGGCTTCAGACTTCCAATGTGGACATCATACGGCACTGCCTCCAGACTTACGCTACAATTGACAAGACACGGGATGCAGAGGCGTTAGTTGGTCAAGTACTGGTGAAACCATACATGGATGAGGTTTGTGCCCCCATGCACCTCATTCCACAAACACAGAGCATCTAATCTGGCTTTGTTTCTTGACTGGGTGCGAGAGAGCTCAGGGCTCTTCCTTGAAGATGCTCTTTGTTCCTGCTCTTCTGGTTGTAAGAAAAGGTTGGTCCCGCTTGGTGCCCATCAGCATGGCAGGAATCAGGCATGCGCTCTGGTCTCTTACAGTGATGCCATAACTCAGGGATCATCTTAATTTAGTAGGGGTGAGGGACTTGCCTAGGAAGAAGGTACGGATCAGAACATTTTCAGGTCAATTTCCATTTCCATAAGTTATACGTTAATGAAGTTGCCGAAAAGCGTGACCCCACCAAGGCGCCCGTGCCCACTGGAGGAGCTGGAAGACAGCTCTGTGCACAGGGAAAGTCTGTGAGGGGAAGCGTCTTCGCAGAATTGATGTGGCCTAAGTCTTGAAGACCATGGGGGAGTTTGCCAGGCTAGGAAGGTGGGAGGGAGGGAATATTCAAAGATAAAGGGCTTTGAAGGGCGAGTTAGCCGGGTAGTACCTTAAGTCCAGAACTTGGTTACCCAGTGTTCTTGACCTATAAGGATACAGTAAAATACAGGGAGTCAGTGTATCCTGCCTCTGAGCGGCCGGAGTATGGGCTGCACCATGTGAGGCCGCCAGCAATCAGCAGCTTCCAACTTAGAGAGCGTCGGTTTCATCTAGTTCAAGCGGACAGAAGTCATGAAGCCAGTCTCAGCGTTTGAGGGCTTTCTTCCAGTCACCTGCCAGTGCGAGTGTTCTTTCTGTCTGGTAAGTATAAAGCTACCCACCATGACTTCAGGATGAAAGGCTTCCAGTTTTAAAACGAGACAGTATCCCAGTGATAGAAGTGAAATTGAAGGATTAATTTCAGTAATCTTCTCAGCTTCATTAAGACTACTAAAAGTAAATGATCTGTCAGTTCTTTGTATGTATCCTATTATAGTTCATAGCTCTCTCTGTGGGGGTGAAAAAGATCACATTATTCTTTGTCACTAAATGAAAATATTTTAGTTATTTAATTTATGCCCTTTTCATTGAACTGAATCTAATATGCTAAATTAGGGAAGTACTTTACGTTTCCGTGTCATTAAATGAACTGTGGCCACGTTTGTATTTTAAGTTTGCATGCTTGTCATTCACCTCCTGCAACTCAGCCTCACCAAAAAAAAATTAAATACTAAAGCAAAATAAGATGTGTTTTCTTCCATCACTTTCCATCTCAGCCCTTTCCCTGTTCTGGAGACGGTAGAGGATAAGGCCAGGGTGAAGATGATACAGAGCTGTTGTCTGCAGATACAGTATTTCGCTTTTAAGCTCAGAAGGGAAGCAGATGAGTGTGTGTGATGTTTTAGCTTCAGGCCAGTCTCTGTCCCTCAGCCTCTGTGTCCCCCAGGGTTGGAGCAGTATTCCCAAATCCCGGGACCTAGATTTTCATGCCATTGTTACTTACCTCCTGTTTAGAAAGCATACTGAGTGGGGAGGAGGAAGGACGAAGTGCATTTTTAAGGTTTACATGATTCTTTTCTCTGTAGTGTATAGTTCATACTTCTCTTTTAGGTGCTTTAAAAACAAACAAAAACACAAACAAACAAACAAATAAATAAATAAATAAATAAAAATAAAACGCTCTTCCTTCTGCTAGGTGATTGTAGAGCAGATAGTTGAGTCTCATCCAGACGGCCTGAAGATCATGTATGCTAATAAGCTCCTGGAGTTCGTTCCTCACCACTGCCACCTTCTTCGAGAGGTCACAAGAGGAGCCATCTCAAGGTGACGTAAAATGCTGTGTATGCACCTGAGCTCAGTTTAGTGACCACCTGTCACCTCCTCATGTGCCGCTGATCCCTGGCTGTCCTGTCTGACCCGGGAACGTGGGAACGTGTGCTCTTCCCTATTTGTTACCAGTGCTGTGAGGCAGGTGTCACTTGCCTGGGTTTACAGGGAAGGGAATGAAGAGTGGGGACGAATCTCAATGGTGACATTTGTGTGACTCCAGAGCCTCTGCTTTTCTCTTGTCTATACTGTCTCCTTAACCAGGCTCAAAATCAAAATTGGTTTCCTTCCATTATTGTGATGTCATCATCGGTCTAGAAATACCAATTCATTTTAATTCAACATGTTTTATACTGATGGCAATTAAAGTCATGAACGGTTTTCCCTCCCTCTATTATTTCATTTCCATGGCTTTCCAGTTCTGCTTCATGAATATCCCATTACCTTCCACCATCTCCGTCATCCCAGTCCAGACCTTTGTTGCCTTTTGTTCGAGGGTAGCGGGCTCTCCCCACCTGGTCTCCCAGCTCCACCTGTCCCTCTTCATTGCAGCCCTCAGCTGTCCCACCTGCCCAGAGCTCTTCAGCCTTCCTGAGTCGCTCGTGGCTTCTCATCGCCCACAGAAGAGCATCCAGTCTTCCTGGCATAACCTGTGACCGTTGGTGCTTGAGTCCTAGTGGTTCTCCGCTGTAGAACTTTCTACTGTGGAACTTTCTCCCATACCACTATGGTTCCTGGCCAGACAGGAGCACTTGACCTTCCCTAACACACCTGGTACAGAAGATCCCTGACTTCACCTTGGTTCAGTTTATGGTTTTTTGACTTTTTATAATAGTGCAGAAGTGATATGCATTTAGTTTGGATCTTTTCCAAGGCTGGCGATCTACAGTAGGGTCCTCTTTTGTAATGCTGGGCAGGGGCAGCGAGCACAGCCCCCAGGCAAACCACGTGATCACGAGGGTCAGCAACCAACACACTTGAACCGTCCTGTTCTGGCTTTCAGTGCAGTGTTCAGTAAGTTACATGAGATACCAGACACTTTATTGTGAAATAGGCTTTGTGTTAGAGGATTTTGCCCAACTGTGCAATACTGTAAGTGTTCTCAAGACATTTAAGTTTGGCGGGGCTAAGCTCTGATGTTCAGTCACTTAGGTGTTTTCCATGCATTTTCAACTAAAGAGATTTCCAGCTGAACAATGGGTTTATTAGAAGCCGAGGCCGTCATAAGCCGAGGAACATCTGTCTATACTGTGCACCTTTGTGTTTTCCTTCATTGCTTCCTGTCTCTTATTCCTTTGTCTTTCTGTTGATCTGTCACTCCACATGAAGCTCCAGTCAAATACAACTTCTTTTTTTTTTTTAGGTTATTTATTTATTTACTTATTAGAGAAAGCATAAGCAGAGGGGGAGGCAAAGAGTGAAGTAGGCTCCCCACTGAGCAGGGAGCCCAATGTGGAACTCAATCCCAGGACCCTGAGATCATGACCTGAGCCACCCAAGCGCCCCCAGGCTATGGTTATTTCAAGAAAAAGTCCTATTTGTGAATTCTTCATCTAGTGAAGATGAATTAAAATCAGAAAGTCAACTCTGCCACATTTAAAAACCCAGGAACAGAAAAAAATTCCACGAGAAGGTATAACCCTATCCACAATAAATCACTTTCAATCCAGTCCTGAAAACTAATACAGAGTAGGAAGAAAGCATTACAGAAAAATTTTGTTTTCATTAATCAAGCTGGAAAATAACGGGCCTTACATGAATGCCCTTTAGGAAGACAGTTCTTATAGTTTTATGTTGATAGAAACTCACATTACATTCGAAATGCATGTTAAAACCATGACTGTAGATTAACTACCACTTTCAGTCGTCAGAAGATGAAAAATGGTCAAGAGTCACCCAAACTGAATCCTGGTTCCTCCTGGAAAATGTGTTCCTAAATATTTTCCCCCTGAACTACTGTGCTCTTTCTGTATCTTACACAGCAGACATTGCGATGCACAAACACATCCAGAAGGCCTTTGAGGGTTGACAGCCTGCTGGAACAATGAGGAATTCACCTGGGTTTCTGCCTTTCTGCCGGGCCCAGAAAGTTCTGGGTAACCCAGGTGACGTGTCATGAGAATACATGTGTAGCTCACACCATATGTATTATCTCCTCAGGGTAGACACCAAAATCCATGTTCATATATGAAAATCCGAGATGCGTACAGAAATCAAGAGTGGTTCTGTCATCTTGAAAGAAAAACACACTGTTGCGCTGCCACATGCCTCGTTTCTCCTTGAGTGACTGCAGGAAGTAGCGATTGCAGTCAGAAATCTCAGAAAGAAAAATTAGAGTAAGGGCAACACCTGAAGTTTATTCCTGAAAATACTTGGAGAATGACTGTGACCAATAAACCAGGGCTTAGTTCATGAGACTATGTCAATGAGCTTATACCATCCCATGTCCTGGTCAAACCCTCATGTCTGGGAGATGGAGGGACGTCTTCATCTTCCAGAGCTACTATTAGGGGAAAAGGTGGAGACAATACTGACTGAGTCCCTACTTCAGCAGGAGAGCCAAAAACACCTTGCCCCTCCATAATCCCAAATGAAAATAAACATCTCGGGGCGCCTGGGTGGTTTAAGCTTCTGCCTTTGGCTGGGATCGAGCCCCACGTCGGGCTCTTTGCTCAGCGGGGAGCCCACTTCCCTCCTTCTCTCTCTGCCTGCCTCTCTGCCTACTTGTGATCTCTGTCTGTCAAATAAATGAAATAAATAAAATCTTTAAAAAAGAAAAGAAAAGAAACATTTCATTTTACTAGTGTGCAGCAGTGACTATGCAGGAGAAATTATTATTATTTTATTATTAGATGATATATTATTATTATTATTATTATTATTATTATTATTATTATTATACTATATTGTTAACCTTTTGAATTCGGACACCTAAAATTTTAAATAAAATATGAAGGCTTTTTTTTTTAAGATTTTATTTATTTGAAAGACAGAGATCACAAGTAGGCAGAGAGGCAGGCAGAGAGGGGGAAGCAGGCTCCCCACTGAACAGAGAATCTGATGCAGGACTTGATCCCAGGACCCTGGGATCATGACCTGAGCCGAAGGCAGCGGATTAACCCACTGAGCCACCCAGGCGCCCCATGAAGGCTTTTTTTAAAGAACAAAAACTTCAGACTATATCTTTATCCTATCAGTTCCCACTACAACTGGCTTCTGTCTTGGCCAACATTTAGCCATTCAGATAAAGTCCGTATTTAGTGCTTCGTGTGTATGCATGTGTAAAATAAGCGGACAGTCATAAATTTTTAAGATTGTGTATAATAACCGTGAAATAAGGATTCTTGATACACAAGGTCTCGTCTGGGGAAAACAGCTGGAGAACAGTATGCAGTTTTCAAATGACGAAGGGGAAATACGCATTCAGTTATGAGAAAGGGAAGGAGAACAAGACCAAATATTAATAAAAGGGAAAAAAGCTTTTTCTGCCATGTTTCCGTGCCACAGTAACAGTGTGAACAAATGTCCCACAGATGCCCTCAAGAACATTAACACTGCTGAAAGGGGGGGCGAAGGCCAGGTTCTTAGGAGGCCCTTCACCAAAGTCATCGTCCCGTTTCCTCACTGTGATGACGAAGCATGAGTACATTGGCAAATTTGAAATTATTGATGACCACAGAGCTGAGAAAACTGCTGTGAACCTCACGGGCAAGTTAAACAAGTGTGGCATGACCAGCCCTAGACTTGTATAACTGAAAGATCTAGAAAAGTGGCCGAATATTTCCATCCCCTCAGTTTGGTTTCACTGCATGGAAAAATTCTTCTGGCATCATGCACCATGAAGAAGGAAGAATCCAGGCAGGAGGGAAAATCCTGGGATTCCTTTTTCCTAGAAATATAATATACATGGCACATGAAATGCCACAATGGGGAAAAAAAAAAAGGAAAATAAATTACAGTCAACTAATGTTTGACAAGGGTGCCAAACAATTCAATGGGGGTAAGAACAGTATTTTACTCCCAAGCAGCCACATGCAAATAATGAAACAGGAGTCCTGCCTCACACCATACAGAGAAAATAACCCCAAATGCATCAAAGACATAAGTTTAAGCATTAAAATGATAAAGTTCGGGATGCCTGGGTAGCTCAGTTGGTTGGACGGCTGCCTTCTGCTCAGGTTATGATCCCGGAGTTCCCGGATTGAGTCCTGCATCAGGCTCCAAGCTCCACAGGGAGTCTGCTTCTCCCTCTGACCTTCTCCTCGCTCATTCTCTCTCTCATTGTCTCTTTCTCAAATAAATAAAATCTTTTAAAAAATAAAAATAAAGTAAAATGATAAAGTTTTCAGAAGAAAACACAAAGGTAAATGTTAGTGGTCTTGAATCTAACAACGGCTCCTCAGCCAAACACCAAAGTACAAGCAACTTAAAAAAAATAATAAACAAATAAATGGGACTCAACCAAAATATCCCAGTTTTGTGCTTCCAAGGACCCCATTGACAAAGTCAAAAGACAAGCCACTAAATGGGAGAAAATATTTGCAGGTCATATATAAGGAACATGCATTCAGACTGTGTGAAGAATTCTTACAACTCAAATAAAAAGACAACCAAGTTAAGAAATGAGCAAAGAGGGGCGCCTGGGTGGCTCAGCGGGTTAAGCTGCTGCCTTCCGCTCAGGTCTTGAACTCAGAGTCCTGGGATCGAGCCCCGTGCTTTCTGCTCAGCAGGGAGCCTGCTTCTTCCTCTCTCTCTGCCTGCCTCTCTGCCTGCTTGTGATCTCTCTCAATAAATCTCTCTCAAATAAATAAATAAAATCTCTTAAAAAATGAGCAAAGAACTTGAATATACATTTCTCTAATATTCAAATGTATACATTAATATATAAATGTATATATAAATATATTTTACATGATCATATATTTATATAAACATATTTATGTAAATATATTTACATTCTTAAATATGTATTTAAATATCAATAAAATATGAAATATATAATATATATTTAAAGATACATATAAGGTATATATAAAATATATGGGACAATAAGCACGTGAAAATATGCTCAACATCACTAATCACTCGGGAAATGCAAATCAAAACCATGGTGAGATACCACCTCCCACCCACGTGGATGGCTACTATCAAAAACCCCAAAAGCAGGTGTTGGAAGGATGTGAAGAGCTGGAACCTGTAAATTGCTGGTGGGCTTGGAAAATGGCGCAGCCACATTAGAAATGGTTTAGTAGCTCCTCAAAATGCAGAACACAGAGTTGCCATATGACACACCAATATCACTCCTGTGTATAGAGCCAAGAAAAAACTATGCCCACACAAAAACTTGTGCATGAAGGTTTAGGGTTTATTCGTAATAGCGAAAAGGTGAGAACAACCCTGATGTTCATCAACTGATGAAGAGATAAATAAAATGTGATCCATCCAGCCTGTGGAATATTATTCAGCCTTGAAAAGGAATAGAATTTTGATATGTGCCACGACACAGAGGAGCCTTGAAAACATTCTGCTGATTGAGAGAAGTCAGTCACAGAAGACCACGTATTGCATAATTTGATTTATATGGAATTTCCAAAATAGCTAAATCTACAGAGACCGAAAGTAGATTAGCGGTTGCCTAAGACTGGTGGTGATGGCTAAAGTTTTCTTTTGAGGATAATGAAAAAGTGTAGGTAGTTCAGTATAGTATAGTTAAATATAGTGAAAGCCATTAAATTGTTCACATTAGATGGTGAGTGGTATGGCCTGTGAATTATATCTCAATTAAGCTGTCATCGAAAAATGCAAAGAACTTCTCTATTTATCAAGTACAAAAAGAATGAACTTGATTAAAATAATCAAAAATGGGGAAAATAAAAACAAAATAAGATGGGAGGAATAAAATTATGACTGTTTATCATTAATTTAAATGTGTACAGACTGACTTTTTCTATTAAAGCGCCTATCAGGAGGTTACAGATCCACGCTGTTCAAGAAACATACTTAAAATGCAAAAGGGATTGAGAATGTATCAGGTGAGGAGATACCATGCAAAAGAGAAAGCCGGAATGGCAAAATTCATCGCAGACAAGTTGGGTCTAAAGTTATAGGTACTAAGATGAAGAGGGACATTTTTAAAGGCAGAGTTTGGAAAGAAGATGTAAAAGGTATAAGCAGGTATACATCTAACAACATAATACCTGAAGACTCTAAAAATGCAATAACAAGGTAAAATTTTAGCTTTTCAAATGGGAGTATCTACTAGAAGGAGGGAAAAACAAGGACACACAGAAAATAGACATCCTGGGGCGCCTGGGTGGCTCAGTGGGTTAAAGCCTCTGCCTTCGTTCGGCTCAGGTCATGATCCCAGGGTCCTAGGATCGAGCCCCACATCGGTCTCTCTGCTCCGCGGGGAGCCTGCTTCCTCTTCTCTCTCACTCTCTGCCTGCCTCTCTGCCTACTTGTGATCTCTGTCTGTCAAATAAATAAATAAAATCTTAAAAAAAAAAAAGAAAATAGACTACCTTGTTTCCCTCGGAAAACATTTCTTTCTTACACCTAAGGAAAGCCATGTTTGTAAAGATTAATTGCATACTAGGCAACAAAGGAAACCTTTACAAGCCTTCCAAATTAAAGATTTAAAGAACAGTTCTTTGATCACAATCCAGTAGAATCAGAATTAGATAACCTGGTAACAAAAAATTGAAACTACATACAAGTTAAGAAATACAGTCTTCAGTCAAAGAAGAAATCATAAGACGACTGAAGAAAATCTTGAAAGCAATGGAAAGGAGACTATTTCATACCAAAACTTACAGAAGACACCAGAAGTTATACTCTAAGGAGACTTTAGTGTCAAATGTCTTCAATTTCAAACATTTTTTTAAATAATAGAAAGTACTCATTTAAACCCATCAGAAAAGGGCAGCTCAATCCAAAGAAAGGAAGTAGTTATAATAAAGATAAATTTTTAAACTAATAAAAAATATCAGGGGCAAATAAACTCAAAGTTGTTTCTATGAAAGACTAATGAAATAATAATAATAAAAAAAACTTCACATGCCCTATTAAGGATAAGAGAGGGGGAAGATGGGGTGTGGGAGGAGGTGGGGAGAGGGAAGGGGAATGGGGAAAGGGGGGTTTCAGGGAGGAGGGGACAGAGAGAGGGAGAGAGTTGCAAAACAGATAAGGATTGGGAAGAGATATATAAAAGCAAATGCATAATATAAAAGAATCACTAAACTGCAAGGCACTTTATACTAATCAATTTGATAACCTAGAAGAAACGATGATTTCCTAGGAAAACAAAATCATCCAAATGATACAAGAATGGAAAATTAAGAAGATGAGTTCCAAGATCAGACAGGTTTGCAGCTGGATAACTGTCATTCTACTGTTAAATGGCAACAGGCAATTAAACAATAATAAGTCAATTCACTTGATGAAGCTGAGCACAATTTTAATACCCAAACCTGAGAGGGAGGAACGGGGAAGCTATTAACAAATCTGGCTTAGGACAGATTAGTTAACAGAAACTGAACTAATGTTAGCAAATAACAGAAGTCAGGCATCTATCAAAGGACTATATCCTGA
Organism: Mustela nivalis; assembly: GCF_964662115.1. NCBI lineage: Eukaryota > Metazoa > Chordata > Mammalia > Carnivora > Mustelidae > Mustela > Mustela nivalis. The sequence continues at coordinate 53,787 of NW_028135987.1, read as the reverse complement.
GACCAACTTGGATTCATTCCAGGAAAATAAAGGGAGCTCATGACCAGAAAATCAATAAGATTTACCTCATCACTAAATTAACTGTGAAAAAAACTCTTAAGACCATAGCAATAAATGCATTTGATAAAAAAAATAAAGGCAGCTGATAAAAGGTGAGCAGCCATTCTTTATAAAAATGAAGATAAAAACAGAAGGACGTTATGCAGGAGGGATTATTAACTGGGAAGCACTAGATCAAGAGGTAGATAAAATGAGCCCATATTTGTTAAACAGTGACAGAGCCCCATGCGTGCGTGGATAGAGGCGAATGAGCTCATGGATGAGCACCAGGCTGTCAACAGGTATTATAGGGACAAAGGCAGCGGTGAGGAGAGGAGAGTCTTAACAACAGGGAAGAAGATAAAAGGAGGATTGCAGTTAAAAATTGTGCATGATACAAACACATGCAAATAAGACCGGATATTTTCCGGTATATAGTTTTTTAAAACCCTGCACACATTACTGGAACTACCAACTCTTGCTTTCAGCTCCGCATCCCTCGCGTGCTTTCCCAGTACCAGGATGCAGGGGTAGATCCTCCGTTGGTGACATCCTATGTCATTGTACTCCTAAAGGGACAGGTGAAACAGCGCAGGGGCTTGAGGTCGGAACTTAGGCATCGCTGCACCCACCCCAGCTCCCTGCTCGCCCAGCCCCCACTCTGAAGCGGCGGGCACTTGGAGCTGTTAAGAAGCAGGGATCTGAGCAGTTCTCTGGTTTCCCCTGGAGCCATCTGCATCCATCATATTTCCCACAGCTCTCCCCGAGTGTTGGTGCTGGCTCCCCCCGAGTGTTCCTTTAACTCCAGGCATACCCTTCTTATGACAGCACCTAGTACTCCCCGTCACAGTGCTCTGTCTGTCACATGCATCCATTGTTCAACTTTGTGCTGGTTGAGGGCTGGAGCCCCCTCCTGTTAACTTCTCAAGTTCGTTTCTAATGCAGCAGCACCTGGCACTTAAGCACCCTGTCAGTACCTGCCAAATGAATGAAATGTACTCAAAACATAGTATGAAGTCTGCGTTCTGAAACTCCTTTTTGGAGCTGTTTGCTATCATTTTCCCAGGCAATTAAAAAAATTTCCAGCCTTGCTGCCAATAACCTGAAGGGGTAAAGGAATGCCGGCATGCCCCATGGAACATGTCACTCTGGATGGTCCTTCAGCAGCAGGGACTTTGATAGCGCTCTTCCAAACCCAGCAGGATAATGGAATGGGTATGTGGCTGAGTGCCTCCCGGGTCTGACCCTGTGTGACGCCACCGGGTGCCTGCAGCTGCCCTCTGGAAGGTGTTGCTTTTGCCTCAGAGCCGGAGGGCACCAAGCATGTGTCTGTCTGCAAAGTCCTGGGCACCACATCACAATGCCTTCCTGAGAAGCAGAATCAAGGACAGTTGCTGATCTTCATTCCTTCCCACCAAAGGTATCTCATACACCATCTTTGGAAGTTGGAACCAGGGGGGGCCTGGGTGGCTCAGTCGGTTAAGTGTCTGCCTTCAGCTCAGGTCATAATCCCAGGGTCCTGGGATCGAGTCCCACACATTTGCCTCCCTGCTCAGCGGGGAGCCTGCTTCCCCTTCTCCCTCTGCCATTCCCCCCACTTGTGCTTTCTGGCTCTCTGTGTGTCAAATAAGTGAATAAAATTTTTTTAAAAAGTTTGGGCCATACTCTTTAGCCATTCTACCTTCCCTGGGGTAATTTGCCACCTCCCTGAATTTACCTGAATCTTTCCCAAAATCTACTTATCTTCCAGCCTTCGTGACCATAATGAGTCTATAAATTTTCAATAGACAGTGTGAACTTACACTTGCTAATATTTGCATAACATGCACCTCTTTCGATCTCAAAGAAAAGCTTTGCACCGCAATGGTCTCTAATCTCCAATTAGGTTCTGTTCCGGGATCCCACTGGAATTCTACGCGCCTGTCCCCTAAGATCCCATAAATTGTCGTCCAGTTTCCCAGCCAGCCAAGGAAAGCACATGGGAAATCTTGCTGAAGTATGAGTAAGAGCCAACGAAAGGGAACATATTTATCTGCCTCGAATGCTGGGACCTGAGGAAAGCAAGTTTCATTACAGACAAATCAGGAAGGAGGTGCAGATTGCTTTTTATGTCACTCTGGAGTGGAGGTCTGCCATTGATCATTAAGGCCATTTCCTGCAATGCACTCACCAAAGTGATACTCACTTCGGAGTGGACAAAACTTAGGAAATGGCCAAGGGGAGCTCTGCTTACACTTTACACTCTCAGCATTTATTTGTATTATTTTCTTTATAGGGCAGTATAGAGACCTGAGACCACATTGAAAAAGCAAAGCTTGTCATCCTGTGGCCTTGGGTCAAGAATAGAGATAGTGCTGCTCATGTCAGTTTCAACCTCCAGTGGCCAAGGGTTTGATCTGATGCTCTTTCAGTTTTCACCATAGCCTTTCTCAAGCTCAATGGCCAATAATCCCACAGGAGGAGATTTTAGGGCCCTCTCAAACTTCTGTTTTGCTATCTCTCCTCAGCCTGCTTCCTCTGCAAAAGTCACCACTTTGCCTGTGCATCTACCACCTCTTAGAGCCTTTGGAATCAGCCACGAATTGCAGTGCTGATTCCTTCCATGACCACATATTGTTTACAGGAAAACTCTTCTTCGTTATGCCTTGCCAGTCAGAGTGACGGTTTCATCCGCAACCTGGACCAGGTTCGGGAATGTTCTACACATAAATGTGAGCAAATGTCTTCTGTATTGAGAGACATGTACAATCTGTAAATGGAATCTATTGAAAAACCAATACATAGGGTACACTTATGTCCTGACCCAGCTGGAAGGAGGCAATTCATTTCTATTTTTCAGAAAATTGGTGTAACACATTGATTTTCATAACAAAGAAAGCAGTTTTGTGTCCTCTACCAAAAGACTGTCATAGTAAGCAATAAATTGCCTCTTTGGGGTGAACAAATTAATAAGATATTTTCTAAATTTCAAAATAACAAAGACAGAACGATGTCTGTAATGCTAAGTGCATCCCCTTAGTGGCAGGGCACTGTGTCATGGACCACCTGAGCAATGACACATGGCGGCCGGTAGTCTGATTTGTACATCAATTCACCTGGCAACCTGTTAAAAGAAAGTCTTGCACATGACAAGCTTTCAATAAGACACTGACAAGATGGCCAGGAAGCCCCCTTCGCTGGCTTTTTCAGGTGTCCAGACATCTAGTCAACCTACCTCACCAACTCATCACCATGCTTACTGGAGTAAACCCAATCTCTTCCTTCCCCCCTGGAGATGGGAGAAGAGCCACTCACACGTTTGTATGGAATTCTCATTCCCCCTCGCTCTGTCCCCACATGGCGCTGTCCGTGTAATAAATAAACAAATCTTCATGTCACCCGGAAGTTCCTGGGTCACAACTCGGACAATTTTGGGTCACTACAGCCTTTTGTTTTTCTCTCCACCTTAAGCCTTCTGGGCGACCAACAACTATCTAAAACTCATGTTGCTGCCATATGCTGATGTTCTGCTTCATCTTCCCAGTAAAGTTCAGTATTTTTCCCTAAAGTTTGGTTTATCAGTATCTTCAGCGTCTATCTCCAGCTAGGGTCATGATCCCAGGTCCTGGGATCAAGTCCCACTCTGTACTTCCTGCTCTGTGGGAAGCCTGCTTCTGTCTCTGCCTCCCATCTCTTATGAATAAATAAAGAAAATCTTTAAAAAAAATTAAAAAAAACATTTCTATCTTCCCACTTTTAAAGATTAATTCTAGGAATTATTGCTATAAATCCAGTGTCCTATCTCTTTCTTAAAAAGTCTTCTCCAGGGCACCTGGGTGTCTCAGTTGATTAAATGTCTGACTCAAAATTTTGGCTCAAGTCATGATCTCAGGGTCATGGGATTGAGCCCTTAGTGAGGCCTCTGTGCTCAATGGGGAGTCTGCTTCTCTCCTTTTCCCTTTGCCCCACCCCCCCTACTCACATGTGCACACACGTGTTGTCTCTCTCTCTCTCAATAAATAAACAAATCTTTAAAAAGTCTTCTCCAAAGGGAGTTTGACAAATAGTCCAGTAAGGGGCTGGAAGAAAATATTATAAGTTTTATTCATATTTCATGTCATCCATTTAACTGTTTAGCTTTTGCATGCCTTTTATAATAATTTGGTAGAGTAGTAGAGTTTATAATTTAAAATTTGCTTAAATTTGTGCTATGTCCGCAAATATTTTTTGTATGTATGTATGTATGTATGTATGTATGTATGTATGTATTTATTTTTGTGAAAGTGAGGTGCACAGTAATAAAAGGAGATCACTGCTCCAGGGACCCAGATATTTCCCCAAGTCCTGTTTCCTTCCATTCCCTCTGGGCTTCATTAGACCCCCTTAACACCAATCTTGTCCCTAAAACACGCCCTCTGCAGCACCAAGTTCAAATGCTTAACTCGGGCCATCACTGCAGGCTGTACCGGGATGACCTTAGGGAAAAGGGTGGTGGGTCTCACGGGTTAGCTGTGTCACCTCCATGAACAGTCCTTTGTTCTGAACAGCTAGTGCAGCCCACGTTTGCAATCACAGGCTCTGGCACCAGAGTGGGCGTAGATCCCAGCTGGCCCCTCAGTAGCAATATGGCTTTGGGAAAGTTGTGTCATTTCTGGCCCAGACTTAAGGCTCATCCATAACGTGGAGGAGAAGACAGTGTGACCCTCAGTGGGCTGTTGAAAGGATCACGAGATGGTTCGACTCAGGTGCTCCGAGGTAGCCAGCACACAGTAGGCCCACAGTAGAACAAAAAGTTGTTCTATTGATCTTATAGTTACTATTACTCCTACTAACAAAACTAACTGATCATTTGAGATGATTTTCAAGCGAAGTGTCTTCGCCTGGATTTCTAAGATTAACCTACTTCAAAATGAATTCTGCTCTACTGTGAAAAACGAGCTAACCAGCAGGTTTCTTCTGCATCTTTTCTGAACTTTTTAGGATCCTCTCTAGAGAAAGGTTCTAAAGGAAGGCAAAGTGCAGAAATACTCTTGCTTCAAAGGATGTGTAGGAAATGATTAATTTTGCCAAAAAACAGTGCCTTGAACATAAAAGATGTTTGACGAAGCTCACTGTAGACAGTGTATCCCTCCAGGATTCATAAGTTGAAAACTCAATGTCCAAAGGGACATAACTAGGAGATGGGGTCCTTGGGAGATGTTTAGGTCATGAGGGTGGAGTCCTCATGGGCGAGATTAGTGTCTCCATAAGAGAGACCCCACAGAGATCCCTCGCCTCCTCCACCTTGGAGGTTATAGGGAGAAGATGGTCATCTGTGACCCAGGAAGTGGGCACTTGAACAGACACGGAATCTTCCAGGGTCTTGATCGTAGACTTCCCAGCTTCCAGAACTGAGAGAAATAAGTATGTCTTTAAAGCACCTAGTTTATGGTGCTCTTGTTACATCAGCCCAAACTAAGATAAAGCTTGTCTCTTATACTGAAAAATAACACAAATGTTAACAACAATTTAAAAAAGGAACATTGTGGCCAATGACATGTAAGGAACATCATCTCTCCTCTACAGAGCCAAGAGCTTAATTAGTTTCGGGCAACTCAGTAGAGTATGATTAAACCAAAGAGCAGCAAGATGTCTAAATGCTCAAGTCCTCTGCCTCCTACTTTTCTGCCAAAACAAAAGAAAAGCCCTAGGCTGGTTTTGGTTACCACCAAGCACAAAACAGCCAAATTCCAAATTAAAAAGCTCTGGGGTTTAATTGTGGATGTATGGAATTACATAGAAGCTCTCTTTGATCATTCCAAAGGATGTTTCCCTCAAAGGTTACAAATACATCTCAGCCTACCAACCATCTCAGGCCTACCACAAAAATTATATATATACACTTTTAGCATTTTAAAATGTGTCTATATTTCAGTTTCGGATCCAGTTTTGACTATTGTTATGGGCTTAGTTGGATGCCCCCAGATTCCTACGTTGACGTCCTAACAACCAGCATCTCAGAATGTGGCAGTATTCAGAGACAGGATTTTTAAAGAGGTGATAAAGGGAAAACGAGCTCACTGGGGGTGGGCACCAAGCCAACAGGACTGGTGTGCTTACAGGAAGAAGAGATTAGGACACAGACAGTACAGACTGAAGGACAATCGTTTGAAGACAGAGTGGAGAACACAGCTATCTGCAAGCCAAGGAGAGACGTTTGAAGAATCAAACCCTACTGCCACCTTGATCTTGGACTTCCAGCGCCCAGAACCATGAGAAAATAAATTGTATGTTGCCTAAGCCACCCGGCTGTTATTTTGTTTACGACAGCCCATGACTCAGAAATTTGAGGACCTCCCCCCCAGACTTTATCCTGAAGTTCTGTTTCAGCTTCAGGGGCTTGTGTAATACTACTGTATCAAGGAGGGAGGCTCCTGCCATTCCCTGCACTGGGTCATTGAGACACTGCACAGCTGTCCCCAGGGCTGGCTACATAATTTACAAGCCCCATGCAAAATGAAGATATAGGGCCCTTTGGGCAAAAACAGGGAGGAAGTGTTTGTTAAAGGTACTAAAATAGAAAGCTCATTTCCTCCACCATCTGTCTTCTGAAGGGGCATGGCTGCTGTTTTCTATTTGCATTTAATGTCATTCCAAGCAAATAAAAATTTTATAATGTGATTATGGGCATGATTTATGCCATTCATCTTCGCAGGGTGCAATGTCAGTGTTAAATAATTCACGCAGGGAATTCCACAGCTGGGGCACACCCACGTGCCCTCTTCTTATCAGAACCGTAGAAATCCTGCACAAGACCAGCTCTGCCATCTTTACCTCACCTGGGGACTCACACCTGTTCCACCAACCCTGCTGCCCTCGGCTTCCTGATGATTACGGAACTTGACAGGATCAGGAGCCAGGGGCTGCCTTTCTTTCCCTTCCCTCCTAAGTCACCACTTCCAAGGCTTGGCTAACACAGGGAGGTGACATGAGTGAGAAAGGACAAGACAGGGTTCTGGGCTGCTCACAAGAGGCCACCGCCTCCTGCCGGTGCTCAGAGCAAGCTCTGGTCTGTAGGGAAGGCGAGCTCCGGTTGACTCGGTCATAGACATCACGTGGTCAGTGAGTCTCGTTGACCACCACTCACGAAGTGTCCATTTCCATGCTGTGCTCACCGGGCAGGGCGAGCAGTACATGCAAATGAGCAGTACAGGCAAGGAATGGTGGATACCCACAGTGGGCTGTCCCCTCCACTATGTACGTGCTCCACTATCCCACCTGTTATGCCCCAATAATGGGTCCATGATTAAAAGAGCGAGACTGATACAAAGCGAAGGTCAAACAAAGCTTTATTTTGCACCAAGCATCAAGAATCAAACTGACCAGCCAGGGCCGCTTTTCTTACAGAGAAGTCAACCCCTCTCTCCTTTACAGACTAGCTTTTAAGGACATAGGCCATGCGGTTGGGCCTGGTCATGCACAGGTGGCCAATGAAATTGTAACACACAGAGAAAGCTGCACAGTGATGCTAGGTGACCAATTGAATTACAACTTACCTTTTAGTAGATATTTGACCTAGCCTATCACCTTGGTTAGGATTTTTGCCCAAAAGACTCACAAAGGGCGGGACCCATACTCCTTGGTAGCTAGGGAGACAGTATGCAGCCCTCCACTGATCAGATGTCTTACCTGGCCTGACCCACCCTTGTATTTGGGCTTTGTTACCTGAGGTTGATTTCCGGGACTTGTTTTTAAGTAAGTCCCCTGGGAGAAGGGGAGCAGGGACAGCTTAAGGGTTAAACAACAAGGTTATTGTGTAACCTCAATGGAAGCCTCTGGCTAAAATATAAAAATATAAAGTAGGTCCTTACACCACCCACTTCGCTCAAAAAACACAAAGTCAAAAATAAAACTGAGTAATTCCTAGACATTGAGAGAGAAGCACACTGACTTCACCTTAGAACCCTTCTGAGGGCGGTGCTTGGCAGGGTAGGGGGGTGTGAGGGGGTTGGGGGTGGATAATGGGACCTCTGAGGGTGTGGCCAAAGGTCAGGGCCATTTGGGAAGGGGCTTTCTGGGGGAGGGTCCCTTCTGGGAGCAAAGCCCTGGGTGGGGGCATTCCCTCTGGGGGCAGGGCTGGGAGCAACCCCAGAAACCTGGCCCACAGAGAAGCTGGTCCTTTCTCTCCCTCTGCCCCCTTTCCCCAGGGACCCCTAGGCTTTGGAGACTAAAGTCAAAATTAAAGCCATATGTCTAAATGGTTCATACTGTGGTTGGGTAGTGTTTTTAACATATTAATTGACTGGTTTTTCTCAGTATTTGTCAAACCTTAACCAACTCAAGGCTTTCTCTTAAGCAGCAGCCCAAGGCAGGCCGTTCAGTTGGGTCAAGCTGTTTGGTGATTCTTTGGAAAAACCCACCCTCTTGCGCTGCTCAGGAGGGCAGTGTTGCGTCCTAGGATAAACATAAATATATATCAAATGTGTTTACAAGTTATATTTATATGTATACATTCAATTCTCTGTTTACATATATATGTATAAAATAAAAATAAAAATATTGTTTAAAAGGCTGTTTTCCGGGGTGCCTGGTGGCTCGGTGGGTTAAAGCCTCTGCCTTCAGCTCAGGTCATGATCCCAGGGTCCTGGGATGGAGCCCCTCATTGGGCTCTCTGCTCAGCGGGGAGCCTGCTTCTCCCTCTCTCTCTGCCTGCTTCTCTGCCTACTTGTGATCTCTGTCGGTCAAATTAATAAATAAAATCTTTTAAAAAAATGCTGTTTTGCAGGGAACCTGGGTGGCTCAGTCCTTAAAGCGTCGTTTTTCCACTCAGATCATAATCTTAGGGTCTTGGGATGGAGGCCCACATTGGGCTCCCTGCTCAACAGGAAGACTTCTTCTCCCTCTCCCACTCCCCTGCTTGTATTCCTGCTCTGTCTCTCTGTCAAATAAATAATTTTTTAAAAAGAAATACTTTATTAAAAAAATATATGTAAAATGCTATTTTGCCCTCTATCCTGGTAAGATAGAACACATTCCTAACAAGAGATCTTTCTTGACTCCGTGATAAAAATTTAACATTGGATTAATGAATCCTCACAACATCCGCCTCCCCAACCCTTCTCAGATGTTACAATTAAGGTTCAGTGAAGTCCAAACACTGGGCCTGAGGTAATATATCCAGTATGTGGCCTCTTGGCATAGTCTAGCAGCCCAAATTGGGGGCGAGGGTGTTTGAGTGTCGTTGGCTAGGATGAAAAAGCTGAAAGATGAAAAGAAGGGTAGTCTTGCTTTTTGTCCCAAAAAAAGAAGATTTAGAAAGAAAGAGACCTGTCACCCAAAGGAGGAGGCTCCCCACTGATCCCGGCTGGGCAGGAGTCAGAGCAGAAGGAAAACTCCCATCACCAAGGAGAATGGGCTTCTCCTTCATACAAAAGCATAGGATCCCTCTCACCTGATATGTTTCTGTCCCATAGTCATCCCCCTGTGCCTGCCCCATAATAGCATTCACAGGAAATGGCTGAGAGATACATTCAACTTGCAGAATTATAGCAAATAAAGTAATCTTTGACCCATCCTGGGAGCTTCTGATTACTGGGAGGGGCCAAGCCATCCTAGGGCAAGTGCACTCATTTCAAGAACCAGTAAAATGACTCCAAGAGTATCATAAGGGCTAGTGATCATGACTGGTCCAGAAATATTTCTGGGAGTCCCTTTTAACATCCCTCCCATCATTTCTTCTCATCTCCAAGGGAATGGTACTTAGGTATTCTGAAAGAAATATGCATGACTAGTAAACTGTGTGTGACCCCTGCTGCCTAATTCATCCCTCACCAGCCATTAACACTGATGGTTTGAAGGATGGCTACTCCCCTGGCAGGGCAAGAGCTAAAGCAGAACGTATGGGGCGAGGCGGCTCTTCCCCCTGGATATAAATAATTAAACCCAGTAGCCACCCTTCCTGCCTAGCCACTGTCATTTAGGTATGGCTGATTATCCCTAAATGGGAATGAGATGGGGGCGGGGGTGGGGGAGGGAAGCAGGTGACGGTCAAAAAAACTACAGTAGCTGCCACTGAGGGTCCAACCTGGCATTAGACTGAGCTCAAGTCCTGATTCCATCATATACGAGCTGTATGAACTAGGAAAACTGAGTTCAACTCTCGAAGCATCTGCTTTGCCCCCCCCCTTGGAGTGAGAATAGTCAGTAGTATTGACTTCAAAGGGCTTGTTAGTAGGATTAAATTAGATACTGTTCATTTAGCACAGTTCCTGGCCTATAGAAGGCACACACAAAAGTTGATTATCGTTTTTATGGACCTCCAACTTTAAGCCTTCTATAAAGAACCAAATGATATCTCTGAAAAATACCAACTGCCTACAAGGTTGTAGGGAAAGTGGTATCTATGTTGACCTGATTAGAAAAAAGTGGAAAATCTCTCTTGTTTAAGCCTTGTTGAAAATTTTCTAAACTCTGTCCACTCTTCTGCTTTAGTAATTAGAACAAACGTTGGAGACTCGTGATTTTCTGATAATTGAGTTGCTCGTTGTAACGCAGGGCAATTCGACATTAGTGTTTATTTAAAAAATTACCGCAAATGAAGATAAATGGTGAGACGTGCACTAAATTTGATGAAAATCCTGACGTGAGTGTTTCTTCTTGGGATTCTCTCTCTCTCTTTTTTCTCCTATGATCTGAGAGCGGATTACATTCTACTTGGGTGATGGCTCAGGTCAAATGTGTGGTTTTGCAGGTGCCTAGCCTTTCACAGACAATCTTGGAAGAACCATCATTGTCTCTGTAAGAAAACGGAGGGAAAGATGTGATTTTAACACTCAGCCTACAACAGTTCAACAATCTACCAATGTGAATTTAGAAACGCTGAGCAAGTCCCCCTTCTAGTAACGAATATCTCTCCCGTTTTCTTATAATAGCTGAGTTTCTACAACTGAGCAATCTACTCTTTTGTGTAAAACAGCTTCCCAGGATTGTTTCTCCTTTAAACGCAAGTGAACTTTGGGGATGGCACTCAGATCCCTTTCTTTTACTGGACAACTGTGGAGCAGGGGTTGGGTGTGCTTCAAGAGGGAAAATATCCACAAGGGGACAGAAAAAGGACATAAATGTACAAAATCCCATTTTCCAAGAATGTAAAAAGCTAACTTCCAGGGGAGCCTGGGTAGCTCAATTGTTAAGCATCTGCTCTTTGGCTCAGGTCATGATCCCAGGGGCCTGAGAATCCAGCCCCGCATCGGGCTCCCTTCTCAGAGGAAAAACCTGCTTCTCCCTCTCCCAATGCTTGTATTCCCTATCTCATTGTGTCTCTGTCAAATAAATAAATAAAATCTTAAAAAAAATGCGAACTTCCAATATTTATTTTTTTTCCTTTGCTCTAAATATCTCAATGTTCACTTGTTGAAAGCAATTGATTGAAGCCCTGGGAAGAAGTGGTAGATTGAAGCACTCATCAGAGTTGTTTGTGCTGCTTTGCAGGGGTCTGGCTGCACTAAATTATTTCAAGAAGTATTAATTATCTAAGTCACTCAGAAGAATCCATTTACCTATTTCATTTTCTTGTTTTGAAGAGAATCTTTTTTTTTTAAGATTTTATTTATTTGTCAGAGAGAGAGAGGGAGCAAGAGCGAGCCCAGGCAGACAGAGTGGCAGGCAGAGACTGAGGGAGAAGCAGGCTCCCTGCCGAGCAAGGAGCCTGATGTGGGACTTGATCCCAGGACGCTGGGATCATGGCCTGAGCGGAAGGCAGCTGCTTAACCAACTGAGCCATCCATGCGTCCCCCTATTTCATTTTCTGTGGTTCTTGATCCTTACCCCAAATTCTCACAGGCCTCCACAGCTGGCACAGAGTCCACTCCCATAACTATAATCCCTGTCCCATACTCTCACCTCCATCATACATCATACATACCTGATAAAACCCCACCCTGGTAAAAACCCAACCTTCTGTCCACCCTATGTCTGCCCCTGGCAGCTGAAGGTGGTTGGTGAGAAAAGCAACAATGCTGGAAGCTTTCACATTAAATTCTTTTTTTTTTTTAAGATTTTATTTATTTATTTGACAGAGAGAGATCACAGTAGGAGAGAGGAAGGGAAGAGATCACAAAAAGAGGAAGGGAAGCAGGCCCCCTGCTGAGCAGAGAGCCCAATGTGGGACTCGATCCCAGGACCCTGAGATCATGACCTGAGCCGAAGGTAGCGGCTTAACCCACTGAGCCTACCAGGCGCCCCTTTCACATTAAATTCTCAGCCACAAATCCAAGTATGTTTCTCTGACCGACAGAATCTCCATTCTTCTCGTGAAATATTTTGACTATTTCACATCTTCTTTCCTCCAACCTTAAGCCAGGGCTTCTCAACACTGGCCACACTTTTGAATCACCTGGAAGACTTTAAAACACAGGAGTGCCCACCTCCAAAGGACCTGATCTAATTGGTGTAGAACCAATTAGATTAATATCCAATTAGGGTCTGGATATAAGTGTGCTTTTAAAATTCTCCCAGTGATTCTAATGTACAGCCATTTTGTTCAGAGTGAGAATTGAACACCTTCCATCAGATACAGCTGATGACCGACCATTCTGATGACTTCACTGAGAAAAGTAAATTGAGGGCACCTGGGTGGCTTCAGCTCAGATCCTGGTCTCAGGGTCTCGGGCTCTCGCATCAGGCTCTCTGCTCAGCAGGAAACCTGCTTCTCCCTCTCCCTCTGCCTGCCTCTCTGCCTACTTGTGATCTCTCTCTCTCTCTCTTTCTCTCTGTGTCAAATAAATAAATGAATAAATTATTTTAAAAAAAGAATGAAAAACAAACTGGGTGGGTGTCTAGGTGGCTAAGTGGTTAAGCGTGTGAATCTTAGCTCAGGTCATGAGCTCAGGGTTATGGAGTCAAGCCCCACGTCAGGCTCCATGCTCAGCGGGGAATCTGATTGAGATTCTCTCCCTCTCCTTCTGTCTCTTCCCCCTGCATGTGTGTGCTCCTGCTCTCTCTCTCTCTCTCTCTCAAATAAATCTTGAAAAGAAAAATCGGTAAGGAAAGAAGACCCACAGAATCCCACTAAGTTTACCTGGGTGGAACCCTTACTCCAATCCCTTCTGAGTGAGGACAAGCCCCTCCACTTGGGGTTTCTTCTCATTTCCCTGATCTCTGAGTATGAATGTGCTCCAGGACCCAACCTCAGACTTCTCCTCTGTCTACACTGAGTCCTTGGTGACTGTCCCTCTTCTACCATCTATCTCCTGATGACTCCACATCTCCACCTCCAGTCCAGACCTGGATTTTGAGCTTTCTTCCACTGCCTGCTTTCCAGATCTACCTAGATGAGTTAAACCCAACATGTTCAAAACCAAGCTCTTATTCTTCTCGAGCTCTGCTGGTCTTGCAATAGCTCAAACAGGAAACTGTAGAGTCATTCTTGATTCATCTCTTTCTTTCACTGCCCATGTTTAATTCTTTGGTAGAAGCTGTGGATTCTATCTTCAAAATATATTCTAAATCTGACCAGTTCTCCACATTTCAGTTACTCCCACTGTGGTCCAAAACACCGTCTTCTATGAGTTATTGTAATAGTCTCCTATCTGGTCTTCTGGATTCCATCTTTGCTCTGTTCTAGTTTATTTTCCACTCAGCAGTTAAAGCAATCCGTTTAAGACAAAAGTCAGACCTTGTTATTTCTCTGCTCTAAGATCTCCAATGGCTCCCCAATTCACTCAATACAAAATTCAGTCTTACAAAATTTAACACTCAACTTCCTTCTCAATTCATCTCCTACCTCTTCACTCAGCTGTCTCTGCCTCTGCTCACCAGCCTCCTTAGTGTTTAACAGAGTACAGCAAGTGCGTGCCTTTCTTGGGGCGTTGCACTTGTTTCCTCTTCTTAAATGTACCCGTCTTGTTCTCTGAATCCACTCAAGGATCTGCCAATGTCTTCTTATCAGAGTAATCTCCCCTAACTGCACACACAGCCAGCACCAGCACCATCACAATCAACATAGTTTCTGTCCCTCTCTACTTTTGACTTCTTATCAACAGCTGACATATTATATATTTATTTATTTACTGTCTGTTCTCTCTCTTCTATTTGAATGCATGTGCTATAAAAATGGTATTTGTGGGTTTTTTTCCTTATTTATTCTGTGTTCAGAAGAGGATTTGATACATAATACTCAGTACATAATTGTTGAACAAATGAATGAATGAATGAATGAATCAATGGAAATATCAGGTTATCTCAATCATAAGAGAGATTTCTCTCAAGCATTTTCTATAGTATTGCCCTATTTCATTCTCTGCATCTCTGGGTTGATTAGTAGATAAAATCATCATGTAAAATCAGTTTGAGCAAGGTTGGATCCTTAAGCTTCTATGTCACCTAGGACTCCAAATGTCACGGTGTACCATGCACATTTGCCTCCAGCCTTCTCCCCCATATTTTGGTCATGGTTCAGCAGCTGTGGCATCGTTCAGCTTTCTTTTCCCCTCCCCTGTCTCAGTTCCAGGAGGTCCTCCTTGGCTTTGGGCCCCCTTCCTGTGGGTGATGAAGGCAATGTAGGGAGAAGCAGCAGCTTCCCTGACTCACCCCTGCTTTCTCCATTCATACTGATCCAGTAACGCATAGCCTGTGCAGTACAGGGCTGACCAGGTCAGTCTCTGCCACCTTAGGACCTCATTTTTGTTCCCTGCGGCAGCTTGGCCATTTGCAAAATCAGAAATTGTAAAAGTACAAACAGGAGACAATATGCCATATTTTATGGATTTTAAGATGCCCCTCCCCTCCCATTTTCTTTCACATCTCCAATGTCAGGAATTGTCTTATAGTTGGGGCTGAGCAGGTGGAAGTCCCTATAAAGTTACCACAGCTTGACCCTGTGCCATGTGGTTACTGCTCCTAGGGCACAACTGATCATCTACATCCCTTGGCATGCCAAGCCACAGGCCTTTTGAGGACCATTTAAAGAAAGAAAATAAACTGGTTATTATATGAAAATCTCAGATAAGGAAAAAAAAAAAAAGAAAAAAGAAAAAGAGAAACCCTACCAGCATCAAACCAAGCAGAATGGATGACCTCAGAATACTTTTATAAGAAGTGTAGCATGCAAAACAATCTTGAGAAAGGAGAACAAAGCTGGAGGTATCAGTTTCTTGGATTTCAAGATATACTACAACGTTATAGTAATCAAAACAGTAGGGTACTGGGAGAAAATATACGCATAAATCAACGGAAACAGGATAGAGAGCCCAGAAATAAATCCACAATTATATGGTCAATTAATCTTTGACAAAGGAGGCAAGTATATGTAACAGAAGAAAGTCTCCTCAAAAACAGTGTTGGGAAAACTGGAGAGCCATTTGCAAAAGAATGAAACTAGACCACATTCTTTTACCATACACGTAAAGAAACTCAAAATGGATCAAAGATCTAAATGTGAAGTGTGAGGTGTGCCTGTCTTGCTCAGCCTTTACAGCATGTGACTCTTATTCTTGAGGCTGTGAGTTTAGGTCCCACATTCAGTGTAAAGCTTACTTAAAAAAAAAATTAAATGAATAAATGAGAGCCCTGAAACCATAAAACTCCTAAAAGACAATAAGCAGTAATCACTTGGAGATTGGTTTTAGCAACATTATTTGTGGGTATGTCTGCTTAGGCAAGGGAAACAAGAACAAAAATAAATTATTAAGACTACAACAAAATAAAAAGCTTTTGCACAGTAAGGGAAACCTGCAACAAAACCAAAAGGGAACCTACAGAATGGGAGAAGACAGTGGTGAATGATAAATAAAATAAAGAATTAATAACCAAAATATGTAAAGAACACACACACACACACACACACACCAAACCCCCAAAAAACCCAAACCCCAACATATAATCCAATTGAAAAATGGGCAGAGGACTTAATAGACATTTTTCCAAAAAATACATACAGACACCCAATAGACATGTGAAAAGATGCTCAATATCACTCATCATCAGGAAAATAAAATCAAAACCACAGGGAGATCTATCACCTTATACTTGTCAGAATGGCTAGTATTAAAAAGACAAGAAAGAACAAGTGTTGGCCAGGATGTGGAGAAAAAGGAACCTCTGTACATTTTTAGTGGGAATGTAAATTGGTGCAACAACTGTGGAAAACAGTATGGAGGTTCCTCAAAAAATTAAAAATAGATTTACCATATGGTTTAGTAATTCTAGTACTTGATATTTACCCAAAGGAAATAAAAACACTTGATTCAAAAAGATATATGCCCTCCTAGGTTTTCTGCAGCACTATTTATAATAGCCAGTATATGGAAGCAGTTCAGGTGTTTATCAGTAGATGAATGGGTAAAGATATGGTGTATATAGATATATAATGGAATATTATCCAGCTATAAAAAAGAATGAGATCTTGCTATTTGTGACAATATGGCTGGATCTAGAAGGTATTAGGTTAAGAGAAATAAGTCAGACCGAGAAAGGCAAATACCATATGATTTCACTTCCTTTTTTTTTTTCTTTTTAAGATTTTATTTATTTATTTGAAAGAGAGAGAGATCACAAGTAGGCAGAGAGACAGGCAGAGAGGCAGGTGAAGCAGGGTCCCCACCGAGCAGAGAGCCCGACTCGGGGCTCGATTCCAGGAACATGGTATCATGACCTGAGCCAAAGGCAGAGGCTTTAACCCACTAAGCCACCCAGGGGCCCCTGTAATTTCACGTCTATATGGAATATAAAAAAAGAAACAAGTGAACAGACAAAAAAAAAAAAACAAAACAAAAATAGACTCTTAAATACAAAGAACAAACTGGTGGTTATGGGAGGGAAGGTGGATGGGGGATGAGTGAAATAGGTGAAGGGGATTAAGAGGTACAAATTTCCTGTTATAAAATAAATAAAATAATTTCCTGTTCTCATCTGGAGATGAAAAGTACAGCATTGGGAATACAGCCAATGATATTATAATAAGTTTATATGGTGACGTGATGATATACTTACTGTGGTGATCACTGAGTAATGTATAGAATTGTCAAATTACTATGTTGTACACCTGAAACTAATTTAACATTGAATGTCAGGTATATGTCTAATAATAATTTTTTAAGTGCAGCATGACAAAAGCTCTGGGTGGCTCAGAGGAACATATTGTGAGAAAAATCTGGGCACTGAAATCTCTCAGTTAGAAAGTAAATAAAAGTAGTGAGATTCTTAATGTGAGGTTTGGAAAAACGTTAACCCAAAATTTTAACTTTTATTTTATGTATGCATTAAGGCCATATGTAATAAAAATCTGTCTAAATACTTACCAAAGAGCTTTTTGAATACATTTAAATTAAAATATTAATGAAAAGAAAACATTGTATCATAGTTTGAATGGTAGCATTTTTTGTTTCTTATTAAACTATACCAGGAAAGGAGGCCAAGACTCAATGAAATATGGCTATTATCCCCAGTTTCACAAGAGCATGAACCTCTCTGGCTTAACAAAGCCTAAGGAATCTACTACAGAAATGGGTTGTTCTTACTACCCTGGAGCCTTTTGTACAGACTATGAACCAAAAGCTCAATATTAATTATAATTAATCTTAAAATTAATTATATTACAAAGTTGTTTTATTTGGAAGATGTGTTTAAATGACTCAAAGTTAAAAGATCTCAGTATAATGCTGGTTCTATAATTATCCTCCCAGAAAACATTACTTGTAAAACTTAATGATGTAGAACCATAATCATAGCATCGAGTAGGAGGTTGCCAAGCAGATGGGAAAGTTTTTTGGTTTTTGTTTTCCAGTTGTTTTCTTCCCTTTCCTCCCCTCCTTTCACAAGGAGAATCAGCCACCTGTTTTTAAAGGCTGAAGTATTTTTACTGTTCTTGGTCAGAAACATTTGTTTAAACAAAGTAGCACTTGGTTGCTAAACCCTTGATTCTAAATGGACATAGCCATCTCATTTTTGTTGGGCCAGGGTTTGGATAACAATTTGATTTCCCAGTCTGTTTCTTTTGTGACCATATAATCCTCTCCCAGTGTTGCATGCTCTGTGAGCTACAAGCACTTGAGAGCTCAGAAGCACAAAGACTCTAAGGTTTCTTTGGGATTAGCACCATACAAATGCAGATTTGGCACAATGGAAGACTGATTCCATCCTTGTAACTGTTACTGCTCTACTTCCTGCTTCCTCTGGGTAGCAAAGCTAGCCACTGTTTTTAAAATACTTACTTTAGCTGCTGACTTTTTCATTGGCTGCCTGGAGAAGAGGAGTTCTTGCCTATGTATTTCAGTGTTTTGATCCCTTTCAATTATTTTTTAAAATATATGTCATTAAATTTTACAGGAGTATTACAGAATTCCTAATTGCAGAATTTGAACTTGAGCTACGCAATCTTACTTTTCGTCTTTAATCTATGTGTCAATGACCTTTTTAAGTCTGATTACCTGTATGAACTCTCTTCAGAATCTTTCCCTGGTTAACACAGTATAGAGAAGTGCTGGAAACCAGTTCTTTTCTGTGACACAATTCTTCCAACGGAGTTGAAATGCTTTGCAAACAATTTCACGTATATCAGGCAATTCATATAGAAAGCAATGTCATGTGAATCCTTTCCTTTTTATATATCATCTTTCAGTGATGATCAGGAATTCATGCTGGTACAGAGACTCTGGTTTGGGAGGAGGAAACAGGGGCTTGCGAGGGGAGGCCGAGAGCAGAAGCTGCTCACCTGCTGTTAGAACGACTTTAGCTGGTGGTACCAACATCTTCACCCTTTATGCATCTGCATCCTTTATGCATGAAATAGCAATATGCCTTTCCCTTTTGTGTAATCCTTATTTAGTTAATACCCAGTAGGATTTGCAAGCCCTTCACATCTCTGTGGATTTATTTTATTTCAGAGTGCAAGTGACTTTATGGCCCAATTACCATCATTGTGACTTATTGCATTATTGTGGGAGGGAGAGAGGAGCAAGAAACGCCTGATCACGTGTATCGTCATCAATGGAATGAGTGCCACTCACTCCTGGCCAAGGCAGAGGATGAAACCTTTCTGATCTATTGTTTATCAGAACACTGAAGCCTGGGTGATTGTGCCGTACTTTAACAGACAAGTGTGTCAAATGTATGGGTGAAGATGTTGCAGTGGTGGTGTTAGAGTAATTAATATTTGGAAGGTAATGAATATTTTGATTTTAAAGATGTCAAAGGTCAAAGACGGAAGGAATGACTAAGATTGGATGTTGACCCCCTCAAATTACAGGGGTATTGAAGCGAGACTGAGTCACCACCTGACCCCAGGAATGAACCAGCGAGGAGGGCTCCTTATTAGAGCAAGGCTCCCGGAAGCCAGATAGCCCTTGTGCTTGCAAGAGCTCAAGGTACAGCCGGCTGTGGAGCACCGAAGCAGCAGCAGCCACAGCAGCCACAGGAATCGTGACCCTCAGGCCCGGCGCCTACCTGGAATTTCCGCAGCGCCTGGTTCAGAACCACCGGGGCGGACAGCTCCCCGCCGCCGCCGGTGCCAACTGCGGAAGGGGACCGAGAGCGCGGGCTTCACGCTCCGTGAGCCGGCTGGGGCGGCGGGAAGACCGGCTGCGTCCCCCCCCAACCCCCGACACCCACTCAGTTCCTCCCTTCCCCCTGCGGGGCCGCGCGGGGCCTGCGGGTGGCCGTCCGGGCCACACGTCCCGCAGGCCAGGAAGCCACGGCCGCCCTCCCCCCTGCCGCCACCGCCGCCGCAGCTGCTCTCCTTGCCCCGCTCGGCCGAGGGGTGTGGGGCGTGCCCCGCGCGGGCCCCGCCCCGGCCTGCTCCCCATTGGCCGGCGGGCGGGCCGGATGTGCGAGGAGGCGGGGCCGTCTCTGGCGGCTCGCACAGGGGAAGGTCGGCCAGGGAGCGCGGGGTGCGGCGGGAGGGCGCGCGGGGACGCAGCGGGCGCGGAGGAGACGCAGCGGTGGCGGTAGCGGCGGCACTTGGGCCCGGCCGCAGCCCCTGCCTCCCGCCCTCGCGTTCTGCGTCCCTCCGCGGCCTGCAGCCTGCGGCGCCCGAGCTCCGAGGGCGCTTCCGAGGGCGCTGGGCCCGAGGCGGCCAAGATGGCGGGCCGGCCGGGCGTGGGGCGGCAGGCGCTGTGCTGCGGGCTGCGCTGGTGGGGGGCGGCGGGCCGCGGCGCGGGCCCGGTGCCCGGCGCGTGCGGCTGGGAGGCGCTCTGGGGGGCGGGCGCGCGGGCGGCGGCCGGGGCCAGGGCCCAGGTCGGCGGGAGCGCGCGGAGGAGGGCGCCGGCGCTACTCGAGGCGGCCCTCGCGCGCCACGAGAGCCTGCACATCTGGGACGAAGTGTTCCGCGAGTCCGGCCCGGACAGCGGCGGGAACGCCTTCTACAGCACGTCCGCCGCCTCGCGCTCCACGTCCGCCGCCTCGCGCTCGTCCTCCGCCGCCTCCTCGGTCGCCAAACACAAGGGCCCCGGCCCCCTGCTGCCTCCCGACGCCCCGAAGGGCAGGAGTCCGACGAGGACGAGGCCAGCGCGGGTTGGAGTGCCACGCTGCGGGACCGCCCGCCCCCGCGCTTCGTGGACACTGGCGGTAAGGCGCGGCCCGCGGGTGCGGGGGCTGCCTGGGGAGGCGTGAGCGCGGGGCTGGGAGAACTCCAGATGCTCCGCGGGCCGGCTGCTTGAGGGCGGCTTTTCGGTCAGCACACAGATGGGGCCCTGGCAGCGGGGATTTGAAGTGCCAGAATCTGGTTGCGTGGTGGTGGTTGGTGGGGGCCGCTCCGACTTCTTCGCGGATGGAGAGGATGAGGCGGAGGCCCAGGTGGCACCCTGCCGCTGGCAAGGACCCAAGGGGAGGGCCTTCCCTCCCTTGCTGGGAGTGTCCAACCCAGTCACACCTGTGGGGTTGTTGTTAGGGGTGCGTTTGAGTTAGGTTCCTAAAGCCCGATGCAGCTTGTGTGTGTGTGTGTGTGTGTGTGTGTGTGTGTGTGTGTCTGTGTGTGTTTGTTGCGGGTGGGGGGTACGTAAATCATTTTGTGTGGATGGCCCCAGAGCAGCGTTACCCAGGTGCCAGGGGTGGGGCAGCCAGCCTTTGGAGGGAGGCCTAGTGCGAGCCGGGACGTCTTCACTGGCTCGTGTTTTCTCCAGTGAATCTGACCAACTTTGTCCATCCCTTTCAGGATCACTTGCTGAGAGCAGAGAAGAGTGAGAGGACCAGTTATCAGCGTTAAGCTGTCTTCTCTCGCTCCAGAAGGCACTTGTGTGTTCTGCTTACCGACACGGTCATGGTCAAGCCCCTGATATCTGGAGGTCGCAGGCCTGCTGGTGGTTGTGGCTGCTTGAAATCTTCCTTTACTGCCTACTTTTTGGGAAGGTAATTCTGACACGTCTCTGCTTAGCCTGCAGAAGCTCTGCGGCCTCTGCCCTCTGGGAGAGGTGGAGACCAGCCAGCAGTCCCACCTGTCCCCTGATGCTTTCTGTTCCTTGCTCGACAGCCTACTGTGGCAGGCCCTTGTTTCTGCACACCATTTTCTTGTGTTGAAGAGTGTGCAACCAGTGTTGTGGAGGACCAGGGAGTGGCCATACTGGACCCAATGCCGCTCTCCCTGTGGCTCTCCATGATTGTTGTTCAACCATAAGAGGGCAGGCCAAAGGGAACCCTGGCTGGTGCCTGGGCTAGGATCTGGACCTTGTGCCACAGCCTGCTGGTAGGCTGATTGGGTTGGCTGGACTCTCTCAGCAGGGAGTGGTCTGCAGACCTCCCACAGACAGGCTGCAGTGTGGACACCCTGAGCTACAGCTGGGCTCTAGGGTCCGAGTCAACTGTGCTGTGTTTTGGAATGGGTGAATTTAACATATTCTCATTTAGGCTTCAGTTCAGAGTTTGGGAATTTTGAAAGTCACATCACCCTGCATAATCCTTTTAAAGCCCATACATTTCCCAGAATGTCATAAGGGTTTCCAGCCCCAGATGGCTGTTTTCCATTCAATTAGCTCTTTAAGAATTGTACGTACCCAGAGCTCTGGTTTGGCAGACTTGATGCTGTGAGTGCTGTGATCCAGTTTTTGATCTTGGAACATGAGAGACATGTCCTCTTGTTTCCCTCCCTCTCTGGGGAAAATAGGGGAATCGTGTTAGCTTAAGCCTGGTTATGACTAAGAGCCCATGAGTGTTGGTCTGAGAAGGATGAGCGCACCTAAATACATTTTCAAGCAATATTATGTTTCTCAGTAACCTATACTTGGGAGAAATTCTGCATCAGAGCAATTTAGTCTAGCCACTGTGGCACTTAAATGATCATGAAGTTCAGGATCATTTGTCATTTAGCATCAGGTTCAAATTCTGCTTCCTTTGGATGTGCACTGAGCTCACATCTGGACCTGAGAATCACAGGCAGGCAGGTGCTTTAACCAAAGACATTTAGTGGTTATTGGATGGTATTTTTACCCAATTTTGTTTTCTGGTTTTTTGTGGAAGCTTGCTTTTAAAATCCAGCCCTAATGAAGAATTTCCTTTTCTTCTTGAAACAGTCTTTCCCTGTGGGAAATTCGGGGTGGTGGCGGAAGGGTGAGGTGGATGGTTTATTAAGCATGAGTTCAGATGGCCTGGAACAATGGGATATGATTTATGGGGCCTGGAAATAGATGCCGGGCAGAGAAAACCCTTGTGCCCCGCGGTGGGGGGAGGAGAGATGGACGGGTTTGGTAAGAGTGAGAGCTGCACCCTGGCCAGTCTGAGAGCAGAGAGGCTCAGGCTCTGAGGTTTATTAAAGTGTCAAATATAACCCCACTTTAGGAAGGCAGCTTGGGCCTGTCTTCCATCTTTGTTCCCTGGTTCACTGACAGACGTCAGTGGGCCGGTGGGGTAGGAAAGGGTGGCAAACAGGATGGTGGCATTTGGATCTGTGATCAACCCTCGAATAGGAAAATCCGTAGCAGAAATGGCTGTTGCTGCTAGAAGCAGATGAGGAAAGCAAAGGACTTAGGGAACAGGTTTCATGCCTGCCTTCTGCTGCAAAAGCGTGTGTGTGTGTGTGTGTGTGTGTGTGTAGATAAGTGAATGTGTATGTGTGCATAGGTGTCTTACACATAAATATGTATTGCTTGTGCTGGATTGGGCTGGTTGGGGATTTTGGTTTTGGTTTTAAATTAGAGATCACAGGTGCTGTCTAGGAGTCCCGCTGATGCCCTAGAGTCCCTGCGCCGGAGAGAGGCATCGGTACTGGGCACCCCTGAGCTTGGATCTGCATCTGGAGTGCAGTAGGGAGGCACCTGGTGCCCAGCCGAGGGGAGGAGGGCAGGGAGGCAGAGGTGTTTCTGTGGTTCAGGTTGAGACTAGTCCACGAACAGCTCTTCTAGTCTTCCAGTCTTCCCAGATTCTTCCTTCTGTTCTGTCCACACATTTAGCTTCCTGGATCAGGCGCTCCAGAAGTGCAGCCAGCAGATAGGAGTGGAGGTACCCTCTCCCTCTCCCCCTTCCCTCTCCTCCCTGGCTTCTGGTTGTGCCTGGAGATATGGGCCCCCTTGAGGTGATTTAAATACAAAGACCATGCTTGCCCTGCTGCCTCTTAAACCCTGTCTGAAGGGAGGGTCAGCTTGGAAGCTGGAGATGCGTGCTGGGACCCCAGGGTCCAGAACCTTCTCCTGATCAGACTTACAGCTCTCCCTCTAAAATAACCCCTTCAAGCTGTCAGCCTCACCTGCCCACTGTGTAAATAACAGCACAGCAGCACAGCAGGCAGGCTCACTCCTTGGAAGCAGCACGAAATTCAGGACGGACGCGCTGGTTTCCGGGCTTCTGCCCTTCTCATTTCCCATTCTGAGCAGTCTTGTGACTCGTTTCCTCTGAGGAGGCAAAGGAACAGGCAGATTCCCAGATGCTCAGGGGCTCCTCTGTGTTTGGCTTTGTCGGTGGTTCCTTTGCCGTGGCTGGCTGCATTCTGAGCTGTTTGCTTTTTCTCTTAGAGGCTGGACATCCTAAGAGTTTTTTTTTTTTTCTGTGTACCGTGTCAGCAACCCTCGGTAATCATTCAGCAGGGAGGTGTGACCTTGAGAAGCTGAAGACGACCGTAGGCCTTAGGAAATTAACAGGGTTAAATGTTTTATCTTAGGGTTTGTTGTTGGTTTACTCGGCTTAAAGTCTTTTTTGACTGAGAAGTAAGAGGAGAAACATCTTAAAGCTAGAGTTAAATGTATATGCTTGTAATGGGTTTGTGAGCTGAGGTACCTGAGCCCTCATCATTGGTGTCCACGGTGAGCCACTGCTCCCAGCTTTAGCTCTGTATGGCATTCGGTGGCTCCGGGAGGAGCTGGGCGTCTGGGCAAGCGACAGGGTACGCCTTATGCAGTGCTCCCTAATAGTCAGCCACGTGCCCCTACCACACAGAATTCAGAGAAGGGAGCTTCCTGGAGGGAGGTGGTGTTCAGGCTGTGGGCATGACGGTGACCACAACCAGCGGGCCCCGGTCATAGTGTTTCGTTTCATAATCACGCCAAACCTTTGCGAGTACTCCGAGAGAGCTGCGATCACCTCCACTTCACAGAGAAACATGGTTTCGTCTGAGGCGATGAGATTACCTGGGGAAGTGGTAGCCTTTTCTCGAGGGAGACTTGATTAATCAGGGAAGGTCGTGCCTTTTTAGTTTTTTTTTTCTTTACAGCATCTGAAAACTTTTGCTGTCAGAAATACTTTTGTATTTTTACAGGGAATTGCTTTACAGGGTCTTTTTCTCAGGGTGTACGCAGTTCAGTGAGATCTAATGCATGTATGGATTTGGATTTGTGTAACCAATCTGCACAGTCAGATAAGAGACAGGAAATCTGCAATGTTATCTCTTTATTTAATCTGTCTCAGCCACTGTGATGAGTGTCAATAGAGCACTTCTGCAGGCAGCAGGGCTCTGAATCCATGGTGAATCTGGGAGTTGTGTGGGGTCTGGTACTCAGTTTTATTTTATTTATTTAAAGATTTTATTTATTTTATTTGACAGATAGAGATCACAAGTAGGCAGAGAGGCAGGCAGAGAGAGGGACGAGGAAGCAGACTCCCTGCTGAGCAGAGAGCCCGATGCGGGGCTGGATCCCAGGACCCTGAGATCATGACCTGAGCCGAAGGCAGAGGCTTTAACCCACTGAACCACCCAGGCGCCCCTGGTACTCAGTTTTAGAGTTGAAAACTCACCTTTATTTTTAAGAAGTGTGATTGTGTATTTTTTCTTATTAATAAGTAATATATGTACATTTTAGGGGAAAATGATAAAATTTTAAGAAATCCCATAACCCCTCATGACCTTAGCTAATCATAGTTAATCATATTGAGTATATTCTTCATATATCTTAGGTGTCAGCTTGTTGGGTGACCTGCTCTTTAATTGTAATTAATATATTGTAGTCGTTTTCCATTTACATTTTTAAATGTCGATTTTAATGAGTCCGCGGTATCACACAGTTTCCTCTGGGTCCGTGTTGTTGCTGCCTCCCTCTTGTATTTGTTCTGCTGTGATAAATATTCTTGAAACCTAAGTCTGTGTGCACATCTGTAGCACAATCCTTAGCAGAAAATGACCGAAGCAGAATTGAATCAAGGACCCACTGTAAGGTTTTTGGTGTCTGTGTTGAAATAGGTCTCCATAAACATATCTACAATGATCCCGCCGGCTGTGCACCGAAATCCTTAGAAAGTCATGCTCGGAGGACCTGCTCCAGTGTGTGAATCCTGCCCGCCGAGGCTCTTGGAGGACCGTTGCCTTTGGTAAAGCTTGCTGAGGTGTAATACACACACACAGCACATGAGTCCTAGCATGCGGCACGCTGTGTGTAACTACTACCCAGATGAGGATCAGGAACATTCTGAGCACACCAGAGGTTCCCTCCTGCTCCTTCCCAGTCAGTCACTCCCTGCCCCCTGCTTCTCTTCCATCACCAGCGATCAAGTTTGCCTGTTACCTTGCTCTGGTGGTTCGGTTCCTCAGGACATCTGTGGATTCCTTCTTGTTGTCGCGTATGTGGCATCTTAAATTTCGTTATCGTCTGTTGTCTTTCATCACGTAGGTACTGTAGTCGGTTATCGGTTCTCCTGTTAATGGTCTTTTACATGGCATCCAGTTTGGGGCTTCCGAGGATAAGCTGCTTTAGACATTCTTGTGGTTTTGATGGACAGATACATTTCCCTTGATCATGTAAAGCTAGGAAAAGGTTTTCCAGGTCCTAGATTAGATGCGGGTCTCCCCTGTCGACCTCGTGGACTGGGTGATGTTTTGCTGAGGCCTGTCTTGTGCATGGCCAGATGTTGGCCACCTCCAATTTGGCCTCTCCCCACCAAATGCCCAGTGGCGCCCTTTCCTCCAATTACATCAACCAAACGTTTCTCCAGGCATTGCCATATGTCCCCTGGGGAGCCAAATCACCTGCAGCTGAGAACAACTGCTTAATTTTTTTCAAATTTATTTTAAAATTTATTTTTTGAAAACATTTTATGTATTTATTTGAGAGGGAGGGGAGAAGCAGAGGGAGAGGGAGAAGCCAACTCCCTGTTGAGTAGGGATCCCGGTGCAGGCCTGGATCCCAGGACCTTAGGATCATGACCTGAGCCGAAGGCAGATGGTTCACAGACTGAATCCCCTGGTGCTCTGAGAACCCCTGCTTCAGTACATGCTGCCACACTGTGTTCTAGTTCATCCAGCTGCCAGCGATGTGCGGGACATGCCATGTGTTAATTCAGCAACATACTGAACCCTGCTGGGATAAAATGATGAGTGAGACCTGTCTCCTGGGGTCCAGCAGGAGAGACAAAGTAAAGACAAGGAGAAAGAGCCTCTGGGAAGCAGTGGGATCAACGTTAACAGGGATTTATATGGAATTCTGGGGAGGGTCACCTGGTCCAGCGGGGTTGGGGAGGAGGTGGCCCCCTGAGCTGCTTCTGGAAGCAGAGATAATGATTACTCAGGTGAAGAGGAAGGAACAGGCCATCTCCAACTCGGGCAAAGGCCAGGAGGAGAGAGAAGGTATGCCACTCTGCCCAGGGGCGAACCCACCCTTTTCCTACCCTGAGCATCCCGACCCGAGGCCTTATATACGAAAATGTCCTGAAACGCGACATGATGTCCTTGTTACCACAGCACAAGAAACTGTAGCTGGGATCCAAGGTCCCATGTTCAGGTGCAGATACAGATGTTTCCGGCGTTTCCTGGCGCCCACAGGGAGGGGAATGTGGTCGGCTCGGTGAGATCTATGAACTTAGGATGGAATCTCTGGAGAAGCCCTGAGCTCTGCCCTCGAAAGAAGGAAGAGGGAAAGGGAAAAACTCAACTTCTGTTGGCGGAAAGAGGCACGGTGTTGTCTCGGGGTGGGAGGGATGTCGTACTAAAAGGATAACAGGCTCTGAAAACACCCTGTAATGTGACGATGATGTTCCGCCCTGACTGGCACGTGGTGCAGAGAGCCCCTCTCCCCTTTTTGAGTTTCAGAAAAAACTTATTACAAAAGTAGGAACCCCGGGCAATAGTTAGCTGTGTGTTTAATAAGCCACTTTACTAAAAAGTTTAGAACTGCAAATCTTGACACTCTCACTGCGACAGACTCACTCCTTGGCCAGGATATTGGAAACTTCATCTGCTTCCATTTCCAGCTTCTAGGCTCGTGGACACCCCCACCCCATCCCCATGTCTTCGGTGGAAGAGGAGCGATCTTTTACAAGTATAAGCTAATCTGATGATTCCCCGCTTAAACCTTCATGTAGCTTCTGGCTGAAACCAAAGGGAATTCCAGAGTCCTTCGCAAGGCCTCCAATGCCGACAGCTGCTCCGCAGCCTTCCTTTCCAGTGTCCCCTTAGTCCCCTGTCCTGCTGTCTGCACATAATCTATTCATTTCCGCCTTCATGCCTATGGGGCCCACACCTGGAATGTTCTTCATGGCAGGCTCTGCTTGTTAGTTTGATCTTGATTCAGATGTCACTGCCTTACCCCATCCCTCTTTGCTGCCACATTTGCTAATATGTTTCCTTTGTGGGATGAGATGCTGGATGTCTTGGTCACAGTTAGGACACGGTGAGTCCTCTATGTTTGTTGAATAAAGGAACTAACAGAAGACCAGATGAACACACAGCTAGATTGTTAAAAATGAGGATGGAATGAGCACCAATGGAGAAATGTCTAAACGTTTTCTACATCCCAAATAGTGGAAGAGAGGTTGGACCACTCTTGAGGGAACGGATTCCCTACTAGGAAGGCAGCGAAGCAAGTCTGGGATGTGTTTTACAGGTTTTCTGTCCTGCATAGAAAACTGAACTTGGCCTCGGAGGAACTCTACAATCTTGGGCTTCTGAGGCCTCCCCACTTCCTAAGAGCTAGAGACCCCCAGACAGGAGCCTATTAGAAATCTGAAGGGAAGCCAGCCTCTTGTACCCTTTTATCTGTTTAACAAGTGCTTGTGTGTCCTGTACTATGTGCATATCGTGTTCTAAGAACTTCGGTTTTTTTTAAAGATTTTATTTATATATTTGAGAGAGAGAGAGAGAGGGCAGGAAGTGAAGAGGGAGGGAGAGGGACATGCAGACTCCTCGCTGAGCAAGGAGCCTGACACGGCCCTCTCCCAGGACCATGAGATCATGACCTAAGCTGAAGTCAGATGCTTACCCACTGAGCCACCCAGGTGCCTCTAAACACTTTGTAACGTGTGTGCTCCTCAAAACAATCTTGTGATGTATTGTTATCCTCATTTTTAGTATAAGGAAACTGAGTCACCAATTGGTCAAGTGATCTCAGGTGAAAGAGTTCCTTTGATTAGGGTTCGAGGAAACCCCATCCTTACGGCGTGAATGTGGAACACAGTATATCTGTTCAGATCTGCTACTTAATGGTATTTCCCTTGTGAGGGGCCCTTGAAGGCCAGTGTCATTCTCCAGATCTGTCTGACCTGCTGCCTCTCTTCCTGGTGGCAGCACCTCATTACTCAGCACCCTTTGTCGTGAGACGGGGCCACTGCCTGGATTCAGCGCGGTGGAAAATGAGCCCAAGTTTGGGCTCCACTCTCAGGCCTGGCCGCGGGGAGGCCCTTGGGAGCCACACGTCAGGGATGTTGGGGGCTGGCAGGCAAAACGACCTCGTATCGAAATCACCATTTGGAGAAAAGCTGCTCCTGCATCAGCCACAGCTCTCAGGGATTAAAGGCTTGTCGGCCAGAAATGAACTTCTTCCCCCGTTGGTTCTTGGTACGTTTGGTGGGGGGTGTTAGAGGAGCCGGGTTTGCAGACACAGATGCTGAAGAAAAGCGGATTCCTCCAGGGAAGTGGATTCAGAGCAGTAGGGCCCACGCGGCATTGCTGCGTGGGGACTCCTGAGGGGCTACGAGGGAAGACAACCCAGAGGATAAAAATCGATTCCCTGTCTCCTTGCTGCGACATTCCCACGGTGATTTTGGGAGCGGCCACGGAAGGCTGCCGGGAAGCCACGTGCATCCTGCGCTCTGGAGTTGGGTGCTGAACCGCACGTCAGTGGTTTGAGGCTGTAGACGGTTTGGAAGGGGCTAGGGGGTCAGTTTATGGCTGGAGAGGACCTGGGGCAGGAGGCCTGGGCTGTGCGTGGGCTCCCCCTGTGACTTTGCACCAAGGGGCTCCTTCCCAGGGTTCTGAAGGTCAGGAAAGATGTGCGGGGAAGCCCAGAGCTGCTGGCTCATTCTGGGGAGCTTTATCTTTCTTCCTTTAAACTCCCTCTGTCCCGTGTGGCCAAAATGCACATGATGGCTTTTGTGCTACTTAGGAGATTTTCAGACCTTTGCAGCAACCAGGAACCTTAAAGAGGGCAAACCCAGGGTACCTATATGAGGCAGGGGAAAGCAGGCGCTGTCTTTGAAGTTGGGAGTGGGAGGGCCCCAGAGCCCCCCACCCCAGGGTGCTTCCACACCCCATCCCGCTCAGTTCCTCATACTCTAATGTGAAGGACCTTTGGCTGGGACCTGGGTCAGGAGGGGAGAGAGGCCTCTGAGAGGCACCCAGTCCTTTTCTGAGATGGTGAAGAGGACACTGATAAGTCCATGAGATTCTGGTGTTTCAAAGCCACCCAAAAGTGTCTATGGCAAAGTGATTAAAAATTGAATTATTTTGGGGCTTCCTGGGTGCCTCAGTTGGTTAAGCATCTGCCTTCGTTCAGGTCATGGTCTCAGGGTCCTGGGATCGAGCCCCAAATAGGGCTTCCTGCTCAGTGGGAGAGTCTGCTTGTCCCTCTGCATATGTGCTCTGTCTCAACAAATCACAATTTTTTTTTAATTTTAAAGATTTTTATTTTATTATTTTGGATGGAACTGGAATGGGAGGACACCTGTTTCCTTCTTTAGGAAACTGTTACAAAAAGAAGATCATGGATTGGGAGAGAGGATGATTTTCTAGGAAGAAAAAAGGTAAATAAGTGTAATTGCCTAAAAGTGGTGACAGTCTTGCTTGTAGATGTTCCTCCTGCATTTTGGGAAGTTGGAGAATCCGTAATACTTTCAATTAAAGTTTTCCTGAGAATCCCCAGCTGACTTTGGGGGTGGGGGGCATTGTCCTTTGTGAAGATTTTGAGCTTCTGTGAGTGAGCAGACCTCCACTCCAGAGTGACATAAAAAGCAATCTGCACCTCCTTCCTGATTTGTCTGTAATGAAACTTGCTTTCCTCAGGTCCCAGCATTCGAGGCAGATAAATATGTTCCCTTTCGTTGGCTCTTACTCATACTTCAGCAAGATTTCCCATGTGCTTTCCTTGGCTGGCTGGGAAACTGGACCACAATTTATGGGATCTTAGGGGACAGGTGCATAGAATTCCAGTGGGATCCCAGAACAGAAACTAATTGGAGATTAGAGACCATTGTGGTGTGAAGCTTTTCTTTGAGATCGAAAGAAGTGCATGTTATACAAATATTAGCAAGTGTAAGTTCACACTATTGAAAATTTATAGACTCATTATGGTCTCGAAGGCAGGAAGCTAAGTAGATTTTGGGAAAGATGCAGGTAAATTCAGGGAGGTGGCAAATTTCCCCAGGGAAAGTAGAATGGCTAAAGAGTATGGCCCACACTTTTTTTTTTAAAGATTTTATTTATTTGCCAGAGATAGAGAGAGAGAGTACCCACAAGCAGGCAGAGAGGCAGGCAGAGGCAGCGAGAGAAGCAGGCTTTCCGCCGAGCAAGGAGCCCGATGTGGAACTCGATCCCAGGACCTTGGAATCATGACCCGAGCCGAAGGCAGCGGCTTAACCAACTGAGCCACCCAGGCATCCCTGGCCCAAACTTTTTTTTTTTTTTTAAGATTTTATTTATTTATTTGACAGAGAAAAATCACAAGTAGATGGAGAGGCAGTCAGAGAGAGAGAGAGAGAGAGGGAAGCAAGCTCCCTCCTGAGCAGAGAGCCCGATGCGGGACTCGATCCCAGGACCCTGAGATCATGACCTGAGCTGAAGGCAGCGGCTTAACCCACTGAGCCACCCAGGCGCCCCCTGGCCCAAACTTTTTAAAAAGATTTTATTCACTTATTTGACACACAGAGAGCCAGAAAGCACAAGTTGGGGGAATGGCAGAGGGAGAAGGAGTAGCAGGCTCAGGGGAGCTCAGCAGGGAGGCAAATGTGTGGGACTCCATCCCAGGAGCCTGGGATCATGACCTGAGCTGAAGAAAGACACTTAACCAACTGAGCCACCCAGGCGCCCCCCGGCTCCAACTTCCAATTATGGTGTATGAGATACCTTTGGTAGGAAGGAATGAAGATCAGCAACTGTCCTTGATTCTGCTTCTCAGGAAGGCATTGTGATGTGGTGCCCAGGACTTTGGAGACACACACATGCTTGGTGCCCTCCGGCTCTGCCACTAAAGCAACACCTTCCAGAGGGCAGCTGCAGGCACCGGGTGGCGTCACACAGGGTCAGACCCGGGAGGCACTCAGCCATGTACCCCTTCCACCATCCTGCTGGGGTTAAAAAAATTACCTATATATATAAAAATAAAAGGACCAGAATAGTGGGAATGAATGAAAGATAAAAGTTTCCTATGTAGTAGTAGTAGTTCTCTTGTAGTACTTTTTCTCTCTCTCTCTCTCTCTTTTTTTTTTTCTTTCTTGGTTTGTTTTCTGGGGAAGGGGCCTGCCATGTGGGTTTTCAGTCAATGATGTTCCCTGACTTAAGTCCTACCGCCCCCCTCAAGGGGGTGGGCTCTGAGGAAACTTTTTTTTTTTTCAGGCTTTTGTTTTCTGGCGGTTTGTTGTTTGTTCACGTTTTTTTTCTCACTTTGACCGCTTTTGATGGTTTTTGTAGTTTTAGAGGAAAACAAACCGCACCCTGATCTCCCTCTCAGAGAGAAGCCTCAGTCTGGCTGCAGAGCCCAAATAAGTTCCCCCTTGGCCGCTGGCAGAGCAGGTTCCAAGTCGCTGTCCCTGGGGATGGAGGATCTTTTGCTTGTACCCAAAAGCACGGCAGCAGCAGCTTTGGGCACCTCTAGACCGCTAGAGAGGTTCCAAGCAGCAATCGCACACTGAGATTTTCCCGCTGGCCCGGGCTGGGAGTGCCCGGTCTTTCTGGGTCTAAGAGAGCCCACCTTACGTGCACCAATTT
This sequence comes from Mustela nivalis, assembly GCF_964662115.1. Taxonomy (NCBI): domain Eukaryota; kingdom Metazoa; phylum Chordata; class Mammalia; order Carnivora; family Mustelidae; genus Mustela; species Mustela nivalis. The sequence goes on along the minus strand of NW_028135987.1, from coordinate 21,254 downwards.
CAGGGAAGGCAGAGGTTCGCGCGCGGGTCTCAGGCTCTGAGAATGAGGCACAGGTCTGAGAGCACCAGGCTGGGCCTTCGCGCACCTCTCTGGGGCGAGAGTTTGATGCAGGCTCTGAAACAAGGGTGTTTATCAAAGGGCACCGGCTGGGCCTTTATACCTCTTTCAGGGGAGTATCTCAGGCTCTATAGCAGGACTCTTGCATTCTGCCGCCTGGTGTGGCTCCCATTCCCTCACAGGAAGCGGACCCCATGCATTCTCCTTGCACTGGCAGCTTAGGGACCAAGAGCTGGTTTCTCTGCCGCACTCTCTCTGACTCAGTGCCAAGGGAGGCTGTCCTGGGACCAGGGACTTAAGCCCTTGTCCCTAGCCGCCCCGATTCCCACAATTTCCCCAGAGATGCTTTGCTCTTTTGGAATGCTTTCAACCAGTCTCCGAGTTAATGCTGGTCCCCAGACGCAGGGCACTCTCGCTTGTATTGGGGTATTACTTTCCAACTGTTTGCCTCTGGTAGCTCCCTCCCCCTTTTGTTTATCTTCTGATATCAGTTCACAGTTCCCACTCCGCTTTACCTGCCCACTGGCTTCTTCTCCCCCTGTAGAGATCCACACATGTATAATTTTGATCTCAGGCTGATTTCATGGGTGATTGGAGTTTATGGGTGATTGGTAGGTAATCAGCTCATTTTGGGGTACAAGTTGAAAAGACGCCTTCTAATTCCGCGCCATTTTGTCCCCCCTCTTAACTTTTTTTTTTTTTTATTTTATTTGACAGCACAAGTAGAGGGAGAGGATGAAAGAGAAGCAGGATCTGCACTGAGCAGGGAGCCAGATGCAGGGCTGGATCCCAGGACCCTGGACAGATGCTGCACTGAGGGAGCCACCCAGACACCCTTTTAGACCTAGGATGCAGGTAGGAGAAGCAAGCCAGGGGTTTCTTGGCCCAACACTAATGACCATGGCTCAGACAAATCCATCTTCCACTTCAGGCTTCCAGATACTCTGCGAAGGAGACATTCCCCTTCCTGTCCCTGAATGCTCTGCCAGGTCAAGGCAGATCCATGTTTCTGAGGGTTCCTCTTTGGTCATTCTGTCAGGGACAGCCAAGAGGGCTCCAAGCCTGTGTGGACCCCAGGCCTGGGGATCCCAGCCCTGAACTCTTTGCTCTGTCCTTGATGACCCCAGAATAGATCAATTCAGCAACTGTCAATCCATGCCAGGCCAGGGAACAAACACAGCAGTACACAAGATCAACTCGCCTTGGTCCCAGGAGCCTGGATTCCCCAAGGAGGGCTTCACCTGGTCTCTGAAGGGGATTCCAGGGGTTCCAAGATGGCCATGGGTGGAGCCCACCAGGTAGAGAGGCCCCTGGAGAGTGTCCACTGGCACTGAGCAGACGGAAGATCCCCTCAGGCCTTCCCTCGTGGCTCCACTGTGCCCTGGGGAGAGAAAAGGGCCAGCCACACCGCACCGGGGCCGCAGCTCGGCCACCCAGGAGCAGCAGCGGGCCTAGCCTGGAGCTCAAGCAGAGGCAGGGAGCGGCAGGGAAGCCAGGACTGGGCAGGGCCTGGGGTCCTGGAGTCAGCAGAAGAGCAGCGGGAAACAGCAGGGGGCGCAGCCAGCCCCCTCACCGGACAGGACAGAACAGGAGGCTGGGCGAGTGTGCGCGGGCCTGCAGAGAGGCCTGCACTGCTGTTTGCCGCCCCCCACCCGCCACAGCTCGCCCGCACCTGCCTGCCCCGCCCACCGCCTTCTGTGGGCCCAGCAAACTCACTGCGCAAGTAGCGCCTCCCGGGAAGGCAGGGGTTCTGGGCTGGCTGGGCAAGGCGCAGGGGAGTGCATCGGTGCCCCGCTGACTCAGGTACTGAGGGGCTGGGGAGGGGTAGGGGCGCTAGGCAGAGAGGGAGACTGGGGCCCTGCTGCCCGCTGACACCTGCTGCTTCGTCCAAGGGAGCAGGAGGGGGGCCTGGCGGACAGGCTCCTGGCGGCCTGGTGCTCATACGCCCCATAGCCCTTGCCCCACAGCCCTCGCTCCACTTCTCGGTATCCAGGGAACCCGTGGGGCCCTACTGACATCAAGGGGCCCAGCACCACTGGGCTCGTCTGGACCCCGGAGAGACGCCTGTGCTGACAGGCTTCTTTTCCAGAACTTGATGGAAAATTTTGTCCCTCAGAATCGCCGGGCTCCCCAGCCTGAGAGGCGCTGGCTCAGCCCGCGCAGCCTAGGCCCCACTGGGCCCCCTCCACCTCAAGTTCCTTTTACCCAGGAGCCCCAGGATACCATTTTTTTCTGGCCCATGGACCCCTTTCCCCCACCCCCACCCCCACACCTCTACTTTGGGCCTGCAACCACCCTGGGATCACTTCCATCTCCAGCCCCCTACCCCTTGTTGGTGGTCCTTGTCCACCTCCAGGCATGACCCCTGGCCCCTCTCACCTCTGGAGTTACTGAAACCCTTCCACTTGGGGGCCACTGGCATCTGTGATCCCAGACTCCCGGGACTCCCCTCCACCTTGGAGCTCCCTACCCTGTTTCCTCTAGGAACTGCTGTGCCTAGAGCACCGAAACCCCACATTCTCAAGCCAGCTGTCTTTGGGCCAAGGACTCAGGTATCCTCAGGGACCCTCCTTTCCAGGGCACATACTCCTCTCTGTGCAGGAGAGACCAGAGAGAGCAGGCTTGGGGATCCTTCACTCCAGCTGGATGGAGGGGCAGAAGCTGGGGTGTGTGTGAGGGGGTGCTGACAGGTGGCCTCCCTGGGTAAGGAGCTTCCAGGAGGAAACTTCAGAGTGAGGCTATGATGTGGAAGCCTCAGGAAGCACTGGCTGCACAGACTCCAGGCTCCTGGCTTGGGCAGTGGGCATTTAGTGGCCAGAGCCCTACAGGACCAACCCTGTCCAAACCCACCCCACCATGGCTGGCTTTTTTGTCTTTAATTTGCACAGCAACCTTTTCTCCAGTATGAAATTGAAAGCGTTGCTTTGGAAAGTTTTGTGTCCAGGAGGCTCCTGGGCATCCACTTACTTTATTTCCGGAGGCTAGTTGAGGAGGGTGGAGTCTTTGGGACCTTAACAGCAGGTCTCCTGATCCTTCCTGACTTCCTTTTTTTTTTTTTTTTTGATTTATTTATTTGAGAGAGAGAGATAAAGAGCACACCACAGAACACATGCAGGCACAGGTGAATGGGCCAGGTGAATGGACCTGTGCCAAAACAAAGAGTCAGATGCTCAACCAGCTGCAACCACCACCCCCCGTCCACCTTTTACAGATGGGTTACATCTACACACTGTTAGGCGCTTTGCCTGGACCTGGCTAGTCTTACAGCAGTCCTAGGACACTGTCTCTTGCCCAGTGTCTCTGGTCAGTACCAACCCATGCCTCAAGTGTGGGAATGACTTCTTCCTGACTCCTTTTTTTTTTTTAAGATTTTTTATTTTATTTTATTTATTTGACAGAGAGAGATCACAAGTAGGCAGAGAGGCAGGCGGAGAGAGAGAGAGGAGGAAGCAGGCTCGCTGCTGAGCAGAGAGCCTGATGCGGGACTCGATCCCAGGACCCTGAGATCATGACCTGAGCCGAAGGCAGCGGCTTAACCCACTGAGCCACCCAGGCGCCCTTCCTGACTCCTTCTTAACTCCCTGTCCAGCCTGGGTTGCCCACCCCCCTCCAGGCTGTCCTAGTTGTATATATTGGATCTCTGTAGATAGTGGGCACCATCAGATCCTCACCTGTCGTGGCCGGCGCAACAAATCAACCAGGAACATGAGGGTAAGAGGATGAAGAAAAGAACTCGAGAAGCAGAGAGATGGGGGACAGGAGGAGCACTGAGGAGGATGTCCAACAGTGCTAAGTTTATTCAAAGCCTTAAGGCCATATATATAGTGACATTACATCTGTGTTTAGTTAAGCAACTATGGTTCCTCATGACGCCAAATGGCTGATGCCAGTACAAGTACAGCAAACCTGAAAGTAAATTATGGGTTGTACTAAGGCAGCAAGGACCAGCAACGAACTTTTTAGCCCAACCGAATTGTTCTCATTTGTTTAGTAAGCGTGTGGGAAGTCACGTAGGCGAGCACACAACACATAGCACAGACTCTTTCCCAGTGCTACTGAACTTTTCCCGTCCTAAACCTTTTGTTAGGTTATTTGGACTTTAAAGGAGGCACAAGTCAGGGTCTGGTTTGGTTCTCGTCTCAAGCCTTATTGCGGCCTCCCACACTCACCGAAATGAGAACATGGCTCAGGGTTATGGAGTGAATATACCCTTTAGGAAACATTAAAGGACATAGCATAACTGGTCCGGGGTCACCCAGCCTGTGAGAGGCATGGGTGAGATTCAGACTGCACTGGGTGCCACAGCCATTTTCAGCTCACCTTAGTGTCCAACCTGGTCCCAGAAGGTTCCTGCTCAGGACTTTGCTTTGTGCTGAGCTGGGCTTGCTTCCTGCCTTTGAAGCCATTTTCACAGTGTATCCCCAGCCCACCCTCTCACATTGAGTATCAGTGCTGCCTTGGCTGGCCTCTGTTGATCGTGCCATTCCTCTCAATCCCTCTGTCACTCCTCCGGCCCACTGTCCTACTGCCCTCTGTCCGGTGGGCCAAGTTCTGAGTTTCTTACCTGCACTTCCTCTTAACTGTGCTCTGTTGAAATCCTCTCTAACAGGGAAGACCTGCTTATCAGAGCAGCTTGATTTGGAATCCATCTCCCCTGGAGGTCAGAGCTTCTGACCATCATGTCCCCAGCCTCAGCACTGGGGATGCCTGCCCAGCCTATTCTGGGTGCTCGTGGAGCTCTGGGATCTTGGAGAAGATTTGCCATGAAAATAAGCATTTATACATAACACGGAAGAGAAGATTTGAGGAAATTGAGTGAGTGTCATCTGGTAATGTTTGTGTTAGGATGGTTCTGAAATTTCTGGGCCCTGAGTTACCAAGAACCCTAGGTTGCCCAGCTGGAAGGACCTCAGATAGATCAGCTGGGCTCCTCACCTCATTTGACAGATGGGAAGTTGAGGCCCAGAGCTTAGTGCCACAGAGCAGGAGTGAGGAGAGATGTTAGTGACAGGAAGAAATCATAGGGTAAGCACAAAGTGGCTGAGCCTGGGCTTTGTTTATGCAAATGAGTTGCTAAAACAGTGGGCCTGAGGCTGCTGACTCTATCTAGTGGCCAGCAAGAAGTAACACTAGCCCACACCTTCTGACGTTTAACTCATGCCAGGAATGATTCTCAATGTTTTATTTGTGGGCACCTGGGTGGCTCAGTTGTTCAGCTGAGGTTATGCTCCCAGGGTGCAGGGATCTAATCCTCACCAGGCTTCCTGCTCAGTGGGAAGCCTGCTTCTCCCTTTCACACTCCCCCTGTGTGTGTTCCCTCTCACCCTGTCTCTCTCTCTCTGTCAAATAAATAATAAAATCTTAAAACAAGAACAACAACACCAAAATGCTTTATTTGCCTTAGGAGATAGGGTCTGTTATGGCTACCATTTTAATGCATGGAAATATGGGCACAGGGGAGCTAAAGGAGTCCAAGGTCACACAGCTTGCAAGTGGAGGAGCCAAGATTTGAACCCTGGGCAGCCTGCCTCCAGAAACTGTATTATTTTTTCCCCTTGTGTATGTCATTTTTATAAACCTTTCCCTGAATTCTAACAGAGATGTGTAAACATTGTTAAGCATGCAGTTTATTGATCATCACAAAGCTTAGGTTCTGAAGCATTGCAACAAGCTGGGGTGGGCAATGATGTCAGAACTGGTTGGAATCCAGTTTCTGGTGCTGCATGATCTTAGGTGACTTACTCAGCCTCAATTTCTGCACTGAGTTTGGCAGCCTTGTGATGAGTAGAGCGTGTGACAGTGCCTAGCGGGTTTGGTGCCTGGCGAGTGTTTAATAAATGGTTTTCTCTTCTTAATCATGAAAATTCTAAGTTGTGTTGGTTTTGTTAAGCAGTCCGAATACCTTCCTCATCGGTCAGTTGCCGGTCAGTTGCCTGTCAGTCGCCTGGTAGGTACTTGTGATGAGTCACTTTGGTAAGTCACTATATATAGCTGAAACATTTGGGGGTAGTTGGGGGACACCCCCCCCCCGCCCCCACTGCCCCTGCATTGAAAGTCTGTAATTTAAAATGTTCCACCTGTGCCTTTTTTTTTTTTTTTAAACATAACCACTTTGGGACAGTGAAAGTTATATGTCTTCTCCTTAGGGTTGTGACGGAGCCTTTGGGGACCTGCAACAGCTTACTTCCAGTTTCTGTCTGGCATACTGATGGGCCAGAACTTATTTTAACAACATTCCATCACATTCCAGGCACCTGGAAGGAGGAATATGTTGAACTTCTCGGAAATTATTTTTTGGAACTGTTTTTATCCTGAGGAATAACCCATTTAAAAATTGAATGACCTTTATGGTTGACTTTTCCACTCTACATAATGCAAACTGAAAAACTCGTTGTTTTCAGCTGCTTCTGCAGCAGTGGGAAGAGCAAGCCTGTGGGAGTCCTCCCCCGGTTGGCCCCAGCACAGAGCTGCATCATTCTACACACCCCTCATGCCTTGTCTCCTTGTCTGTGAGGTGGTAATGATGGTGCAGGGAGCTCCAGGGGTTGTCGTGAAGGTTACAGAGATGGGGGGTGTAAACTTTGAACAGTGTGCCCCACATAAAATGCAGATCTGGTGAGCAGAGGCAGCTGCTCACATTAATTGTTGATGCCAAGGCACTGCAGTTCCTCAACAGCCTATGCCTTTCTTTCCTGGGTCCTTTTTGTCTCAGCCACCACCTTAGAGAAAGTGACTCAGCAAGGCTGGTGCTTGTGGAGCCCTCTACAAATCCAGCTAATTCACACGGGTGATGCCCTGGAGATAAGGGGCTTTTCCTGGGTGGTAGGACCCCATTTCAGAGGCTTAACTAGCTGCTTTCTCCTAACTGGTCCTGTCCTCCAGGGTCAAGTTGAAGGCCTGCCAGGAGACTGGTGGTCTCACCAGAGTTTTCCACTGGAAGCATGAAGGACCCCATGGGGCCTCGTGCAGAATGACATGGGTGTTGGGGGGAGAACAGAGGGGACATCGCCTGTACCATCATGGGCAGGTCACTATATCTGGCTCACGCCGGCTTTCTTCCCATCTGGGAAATGGCAGAAGACCATGCTTTTTCACAGGAGGGATGAGGGTTTAGGGAGGTATTTGATGACTGTGTTGGGGCTGCATGAGTAACAGAGTTGACGGAGGGGCCTTGGAGTCACAGACTTAGGTTCAGGCCCCTGCTGCTGCCACATAAAAGTAGATCACTTGGGTAAGCCATGGACCTCAGTGTCCTCCTCTGTGCACTGTGGATAATACCTAGCATGTAGGTCTGTGACGGGTACAAAATAGAAGGCCATATTAGGAGCTTAGAGCAGAGCCTGGTACTCACTAGATTGTAGTTTTATGGAGATACTCTGGCATCACTGGTGTTGCAGACCTGGTCCTACCCTCTGGAAACTTTGGCTGTGTGACAGATGGCTTATGAGGCCGTGGCTGACAGAAAGAAGCAGTGTCTGTCTTTTCTTAAGATTAAGGGTACAGAGGGGTGCCTGGTGGCTCCGTCGTTGAGGCATCCAACTCTTGGTTTCAGCTAAGGTCATGATCTCAGGGTGGTGGGATTGAGCCCTGAGGTGTGCTCTGCTCTCAGTGTAGAATCTGCTGGAGGTTCTATCTCCCTGTATTTGTGTGTGTGTGCTCTCTCTGTATCTCTTTCTCTCTGTCTATCTCTCCCTAAAATAAATGAAGCTGTAAAAATAAATAAATACATACATGCATAAGTTAATTAATTATGGGTACAGAAATCAGTGATGGAGCTGGGCTGATGGGACGCTTGGCAGCAAAGACAGGTGCACCCTGCTTGAAGGCTCGGGGGTAGCTGCGGTGTCACCAGTGGTGATGGGGGTGTGAGGAAGTTGCCTCGTGCAGCATCCAGAGAGGAACTTAGATGGGGGGGGGGTTCCAGGGAGTAAATGCCCATGGGTAGGAAGCATCTTCAGATGAATGTCAGAGGGTGTCCTCATGGATGGGGAGGCACCCTTTCTCCCTGAAGCTGCCCACGAGTGGAGGTGTGCCTGCTGGGGACATAACTAAATCATTGGGGTTTAGCCTCCTAAGCTGTTAATTTATGAAGATGTGGCCAAGACCTTGTCTCACTGCTTTTTAAAGAGAAGTAAATTAAACTGTTGTTTGGGATGGTGTTGTCTTCCAAAGGCTCATTCAGAGTCAGTGGCAGAGCTGCTGTGGGCTTTCCAACTTGTCTTGAAAGCCTGGTCCAGGCAAGGGTGAGGGATATTCCCATCTCTTGGGGTCTCTTGCCCTCTCTGTTTATGGCAGAACGTGGTTTTGTGACTGGTAAATAAACAGGCATCCTGTGCAGATCCTTCAGCTCTTCGTGTGGCTGCAGTAGAGGAAATTCCCATTCACTGGGCGCAGACTGTGGCTGGACGGGCGGTGTGGCGGGGCTCTCACTGAGCATTCTCCTTTCACGTAATCCCCGACCAGATATGAATTTTGTGGTGTTGCCACTTTCCTGCTGGCCAGGAGGGAAGTTGAGGCCCAGGAAAGTTACACTTTCTCGCTGTGGTAAGCGGCAGAGCCATGTCAGCCGGTCCAGGCCCTGGCTTTCAGGTCTGTTTGCTGTGAGCATTTCCTCTTGTGTTTCCAGCTTTTGGCCTGTTTGACCTATCAAACTACTGATGGTGTATTGATAATTCTAATACTCTCGACATTGTGAAAGATTAGCTCTTCACTTTGTGCTAGAAATGTTTCTTGCTGTATTTTTCTTTTAATTAAAAAAAAAGTCAAAGTCCCACGTTTCTGCCCATTTGAATCTCCCTGAGTCTCCCTGTTGTGAAGTGGTTGGGTTTGGGGATTTCTAGGGCAGGGGCCTAGTTGGTGGTGGCTTTGCCTGGAGGAGCCCATGGCTCAGGACTTAGAGTGAGGACTGGAGCAGTGAGAACTGTGGCCTGAAAATGTGTTCATGTGTGCTGAGGTGGTGCCCAGATTCTTTTGGAGGATGAACTGAGGTTTTGATCAGTAGGTTAGAGAAACACTTGATGGAATAACACTGATAATTTTGTTTTTGTATTCAATCCTAATTTTGTGTTTTCGTTTTCGTGTAGTGCAGTGTGCTCTATGTTCTAAGAAAAAATTGGCAATCAATTCATACAGTATCATGATTTAATAATCCTTCCTCACTCACTGGGTCATATTTCAGGTTTTTATATGTAGTTTTTATATCTGTAGTTCTGTTTCTGAATTCTGCATTTTGATTCATTCCTTCATTTTTAAATTTCTTATTTTAAAGATTTTATTTATTTGAGAGAGAGAGAGAATGAGCTAGGAGCAGGGGCAGTGGGAGAAGGAAAGGGAGACTCCTCACTGAGCATGGAGCCTGATGTGGGTCTCAGATCCCAGGTCTCTGAGATCAGGACCTGACCCAAAGGCAGATGCTTAACAGACTGAGCTACCCAGGTGCAGCCACATTCCTTCATATTTTTATTTTTACTCCAGTGCTGCACTGTTTGGCTGGTTGCTTCAGTTTCTGGGAGGGAGGGAGATGACCCCCTCCCCTGTTCTTCTAATAAGTTTGCTTTTGCTGCGTTGACTGGAGAAGGGCCAGGCTTCCTGAAGATGAGTAGGATGATTCAGTGACACCCAAAAGGCAGTGGCTATCATTGTTCCCACTGTGCTTCAACAACTTCACCCACTGACTCTTTGATGATGGCAGCCACCAGCAAATCTTCTGCAGAGGACTGCAGCCTTGGGATGCTTTTCTTGTGGTGCTGGACTTCATTCCCCCTGGCAGCCAGTACAGCTAGGATTAGAACCTAGGAAAAGTCCCATTAGAACCCAAGAAAGTGGGGTGCCTGGGTGGCTTAATCGATTGTCTGCCTTTGGCTCAGTTCATGGTCTTAGGGTCCTTAGATCAAACCCTGCACTAGTGTCCGTGCTGGCTGTGGAACCTACTTAAATTCAACAAACAGAAATCAGCCCAAGAAAGTACAATCCTTTGTGTTGTTCTATACTGTGGATCAGATTTTATTTTTCTTTTCTTTTTTTTCTTTCTTCTTTCTTTTTAAAGATTATTTATTTGTCAGTGAGAGAGCACAAGCAGGGGGAGCAACAGGCAGAGGGAGAGGCAGGCTTCTGGTTGGGTAAGGGGTCTGATGTCGGACTTGATCCCAGGACCCTGTGATCATGACCTGAGTCATGTTAGGCTGCTGCCTAACAGACTGAGCCAACCAGGCATCCCCCAGGATCAGACTTCAATAACCCTACCAGATTTCTTTAGCTTTGACATTTTAAAGGACAATGAAAGGTAGCTAAACCTACACCAGGATTCTGCATCTGCTGGGGCTGTGCTGTCCGGGCCTATGTGCCTCCTGTTCTTCTAACCCCATCAATTCCACCCATGTTTTAGCCAGAGAACTGTAGGCAGGTGTGGGTGTGTCACTGAAAGCTTTGACTCATCATTCATATCTTTATTGTAAGCTTATAATCTATATTTTTTTCTTTTTTTTGGGTAAGATTTTATTGATTTGTTTGTTTATGAGAATGAATGGGGAGCAGAGGCAGAGGGAGAAGCAGACTCCCTTCTGAGCAGGAAGTCTGACATAGGGCAAGATCCCAGGATTATTTATGACCTGAGCCCAATGCAGATGCTTAACCGACTGAGCCACCCAGGCGCCTCTTTATTTTTCCTTTATTGATTATCTGCCTTTCTGAGGCAGCGTTCTACCTGGGTTTTCATAACTCCACACTAAGGTATTCTTCCACTAGTGTGGCCTGTTTTGAGGTAATTCCTATACATTCTGGCTATGCTGCTAAATGATGCTATGATCTTGGGCTCTTTTTTTTTTTTTAACCTCTCTGAGCCTTGGTTTCCTCTGTGCTAATGTGGATAATATACCCTCTCTTGCAGATGTGTGGAGGGCCATGGCTGACTTGGATGCAGTTGGAGTCATCTCACGGCACATGGAATACACAATTTATCTTGCTTCCTGTCTTGCTAACGACATCTTGGTTTTCATGCTGTCTTAGAACAAGTAGAACTTGACTTACATGTAAGTTGTGAATTCACGTACTTTTGACAGAGGTGTTATTTTAGTTTAGTTTAGTTTAGTTTAAAGCAGGCTCCACACCCAGTGCAGAGCCCAGTGTGGAACTCAAACTCACCACCGTGAGATCAAGATCCGAGCTGAGATCAAGAGTTGGCCGCTCAACCAGCCTAGTCACCCAGGCATCCCTTCTGTTTATCATTTTTCAAAAAATGTGACAAGTAACACTTTCTCTGCTTGGACCTGTCCTCACACCTGCTATGCTGGTCTGGGGGTCAGACGTGTAGCTGGTGTGGTGCTGGTGATGTTGAGCAAGACAGTTGTTAAGTCTTTTTACCCTAATTGCTGTTGTCCTATTATTTCCTTTTTTTTTTTTAAAGATTTTATTTTATATCGTGGTGATATATGCTAAAACTGTTGCTTCTGGTCCTGCCTTAAAACTTGAATATGTAGGGCATTTTTTAAGGATTCATCCCTGGAGATACAGTATTTGTTTTTCTCTGTCTGACTTATTTTGCTTAGCACAATACCCTCTAGGTACATCCATACTGTTGTAAATATCAGGATCTCATCCTTTTTGATGGCTGAGTAATATACCATTGTGTGTATGTACCACTTTGTCTTCTGTTGCTGGACACTTGGGCTGCTTCCATATCTCGGCTACGGAAAAAAAAATGCTGCAGTAGGCTTAGGGGTGCCTCTGTGCTTTCAGAATGTTGAGTCTGATGTGTCAACTGCCACAACAGTCATGGCAACTCAGGAAGGGAGCCAGGTGCAGGAGGTAAGAGGAGGAGTGCAGCTTTAGGCAATCTGAGTTGAGGTGTCTGTTGGACGTGCAGGTGTAGGTTCTGGTTGGACAGTCAAAATGTAGGAATGGGTGCTTGGGGGAAGAGAGATGCAATCATGCTGTTGCCAAGGGATATATTCCTTGTAGAGAGAGTGACAGTTAAGGATTTAGGGTAATTCCTTCTTTTCTTGGGCAGATAAAGGGGAAGAATAAAGGAGTAGTGGATGGAAGGGGAGGGACATGGCTTTGATGCCAGGAAGGCATTTTTGCACAGATGTCTAGAGAAGAGAGATTTCAAGGAATGAAATGTCAGCAATGTTCGATGATGTGAAAAGTTGCAAAGCAGCTTGATTAGGGGGTGGGGGTAGATCGAGGAGGTTGTCACTGAGTACTGAAAGAAAATGGGAGGTGAGTAGTGGAGTCCTAAGCCAGACATAGAGATAGAGTGCCTGGGCGTGAGACCATGGAGGTCACACACAAGAATAGCCTTTTAGAAAGTTTGATGGTAAAGACACAGACGATCATAACTCCAGACATAGCTTGGACAAGGGTGGGTTTTACAGGCTGTGTTTACCTATTTGCAGGTTGACTGAAGGGAGATGACAGATGGTGCATGCTGCTGGATGTTGTGGGTTGAGATGGGATCAGGTATACAGAAAAGCACACAGAGAGGAGTGTATGGATGCCCTGACTGCTTCTGTAGAACACAAGGCCAACATTAGGCATGGAGGGAATGGAACGTGGCTCAAGGAGATGTGCAGTCTCAGATACAGACCACATGGCTCAGAGTCTTACAGGGCTCTCCTTGCCTCCGCGTGGCCCTTCTCACAGGGTTTAAGTTTTGAAGAGTCCTTTTGTTTCTCTGGGTTTGGGGTGTGACTGGAGAGACATAGCAGAGAGCAAGGGCTGAGGAAAGACCAAGAGGGCAGGAACTCACAGAGGGGAGTCTACTACCCTCTCTGCCTTTTCTGGTATGGGCTCTCTCCTGATCTGGATGGACGGATGACCTGCCATTACTTCTTTTAAAAATGCATTTGGCTTTACCCTGCCAGAAAGCAACACATGTTTATTGAAGAATAGTGGGAAACCCCAGAGAAACTGAAGGAAGAAAATAAGCACTCAGCTGAAGACAACCATTCAAAAGTTCTGGCACCTTTTCCTCCCAACTTTCACTGAAGTTGAACAGATAAATGTATATATATGAAGTGATTTCTGGGAAAGACCAAAAAAAAAAAAAAAAGATACCAACAACAAGAAAACAAAAAAGAGAACAAAGCAGAAGAAAACGGTGTTCATTTTCTTCCTGAGGCTGCCCTTCCTCGATACTGCTACTTGGTTTTACTACCTGCTTTTCTCCCTGGGCTTTCTTGACAAAACATGGTTCCACTACTTTTACCTTCTTCAAAGTGTTTGACAGAGTCGTTTGCTTTCAACATGGAGTTTGAGCAAAATGGACTATTGTTTTAAAATATTCTATCATGTGTGCTGTAATATCTCATCCTGGACATGATACAAATGCTATGATAAAAAGAAGAGATGCTTTTAAAGTGATCACCAGAGTTGTGAAATTCATTGGCATGATCCTTCTTTTTTTTTAAAAAAGATTTTATTTATTTATTTGACAGACAGAGATCACAAGTAGGCAGAGAGGCAGGCAGAGAGAGGAGAAAGCAGGCTCCCTGCAGAGCAGAAAGCCCAATGCGGGGCTCGATCCCAGGACCCTGGGACCATGACCTGAGCTGAGGGCAGAGGGTTAACCCACTGAACCACCCAAGCGCCCCGACATGATCCTTCTTTTGAGGGTCATAATTTGTTTAATTTTTTTCTGCTCCAGCTTAACCTTCGCAGTCTTCAGTTGTTATGTGCATTAGACACAGTATTAGCAGTAGTGGCAGTAAAAATACTCCTGTCACCCTTTACAGGTACCATTTTACTAGCATCTCCTTACCACTGTAGCAGCTTTAAACCCTGTTTCCACCCTGTTCATTCCTTTAAATGCCTTTTCCTTAAAACCTTTTCTTAGTTTTTGGTGTTCTATAGCTTTACCACAAAATGTTTAATTGAAGATTTCTCATCTTGCTTGGTATCTGTGCATTTCCTGTATTTCTGGATTTATCATTTCTGTAATATCCTCAGCTGTTTTCTTCTGAAATTTTGACTCTGTCCTTCTGCTGTACTTCCCAGGATTCTTATTTAAACCTCCCGTCTGTTGTTCGTATCTCTCAAGCTGGCATTCATCCTCTTCTCCTGCCTCCTTGTGTTGCATTCTGGGGAATGTCTTCACTTCTTGGTGCAGTGTTGTGAAGTCCTTCATTCGGGGCTCATCTACTGCCCCACCATTCTGGTGTGTTTTCTGTTGTGTTTTACGTCTCAGTGATTTTTGGTCCCTGTTTAACTTCCTTCAGTTCCATGTTCACACTTGGCCTGTTGCTTTTGATAGGCTCTTGATCCTTCTTTATTTTTAAACCTCTTTTGTGTTCTTAAACAATTAACATGTAATATTTTCTATTCTGTATCTGATCATTCCAGTGTCTAAAGTCTTCATTTTCCCTCAGTCTTCTGTCTCTCACAGTGGCCTCATTTCTTGCATGCTCTGTGAAGGGATTTTGAGACCAGATTTATTGGAACATAGATGTAATCTCTTTTAATTCTGTTTTTTGGTGTTTTTTTTTTGTTTGTTTGTTTGTTTGTTTGTCTGTCTGTTTTTTCCTGGAGGGTTTGTCTTTCCTTTGCCAGGAGGCTGGGAGTGTTCTTGGTTGGGATCACTTTGGTTCCATTTGAGGGTCCTGGTTTATTAAGGAAATCTCAGGTTCAGTTCCCCCAACTTACCGTGTGGTGGGAACGGGGTCTGGAGGGCACAGGCCTGTAGAGATCCTGCAGTGAAAATGGCATTTGTTCTCTGGCACCCTGATTTGTTTCTCTTGAGCTTGTTGCTTACAGATCAGGTTTTGGCTCACTTGTTTCTGCCACCTCCCTCTTCCTGCTTCCTTTCCTACCATTTTCTAAGTCCTTTGCTAGTTTTCCGATGTCTTCTAAAGCCCAGAAATGTTTTGTGAATTCCATTTGCCATCACTAATTGCAAGTCTCATCCTGCAGCAGGAAGGCCAGAGCCAGACACTGTAATGCTCTGCCTCCCACAGAGGAGATTTTAATACCCTCTCCTCGTGTTCAGAAATTCTAGATTGGAGATGGAGTTATGGATACATTACCATCTACAGAGGATTAGTTGCCTATATAATAGAACAAGTATGCATTATTCTAATCTTCCTAAAACTTCCATTTTGCATAATAAATATGAATGAATAAGGAACCCGCATTACTTTAGTTTATGCAGATGTTCGCTTTCTGTCTCTGGCTTTAGATGGTAGGTTGTCATTTGTATGGTTCATTCTGAAAATTGGGTAACTTCATTCTTATTTTCTACATGTTGGTGCCATATAAAGTGATGATTTATGGAGATTCAGAGGTAAATATTTATCAACATCTAAATAATTGGGGAAGGCTTCCTTTACAAAAGGTAGAATTATTAAGACCTGTTTAATCACAGAAGGGATATCCTGTAAAGCTAGCCCATAAATAAAAAGTGGATCAGAAGAAAGCAGAGAGAGGAGAGAATTTGGAAGGAGCACGTGGAGGGACACCTACTGCCTATCCCTGTAAGTCAGGGGCAATCTGGAAGGGAAACCTTGTTAAAGGAGGCAGTAGTGTTTAGATGTAATGAGCTACTGGAAACCTCACAGTGTTCTGGTGAAGCAAGTGGTGTGCAATCAAGTCCGCAGCCCAGTTGAAGTTGTGGCTTCAGGCAGCAAGCGAGCAGGCCTTTCTGTCTGCCTTTATCTCCAGTGGGAGCGACTTGTCCTCCTTGAAGTCAGCCTCCAGACATCTTTTCCTGTCGCTACACATCTGTGCATCACTGAGAATTTCTGCGGTTGCTGCTTCATGGAGATGTTTGTCAGTTTTGGGTTTTGTTTGTTTTGTTTTTTACCGAGGTTCACTTGCTAACTTTTCTCTTCTCTTAAAAAAAAAAATATTTAATCTAGGGGTGCCTGGGTGGCTCAGTGGGTTAAAGCCTCTGCCTTTGACTCGGCTTAAAGGCATGATCCCAGGGTCCTGGGATTGAGCTCCACATCAGGCTCTCTGTTCAGCAGGGAGCCTGCTTCCCTTCCTCTCTCTCTGCCTGCCTCTCTGCCTATTTGTGATCTCTGTCTGCCAAATAAATAAATAAAATCTTTAAAAAATATATGTGTTTAATCTAGGGGCACCTGGGTGGCTAAGTGGGTGGGTTAAGCCTGTTTCTTCAGCTCAGGTTATGATCTCAGGGTCCTGGGATTGAGTCCTGCATCAGCAGGGAGCCCTCTTCCTCCTCCTCTCTCTCTCTGCCTCTCTGCCTACTTTTGATCTCTCTCTGTCAAATAAATAAGTAAGTAAATAAATCTTTTAAAAATATATATATATAATCTCTTCCAGGAAGAGATTATGCTGAGTGAAAAAAGTCAAGCAGAGAGAGTCAATTATCATATGGTTTCACTTATTTGTGGAGCATTACAAATAGCATGGTGGACAAGGGAAGATGGAGAGAAGGGAGTTGAGGGAAACTGGAAGGGGAGGTGAACCATGACAGACTATGGACTCTGAAAAATAATCTGAGGGTTTTGAAGGGGTAGGGGGTGGGAGGTTGGGGGAACCAGGTGGTGGGTATTAGAGAGGGCACGGATTGCATGGAGCACTGGGTGTGGTGCAAAAACAACGAATACTGTTACAGTGAAAAAAATATATATATATATATTTCATCTCTTATTACCATGTATTTCAAATGGTAGTGAGGGATGATGGTGTGGGACCCCATGAAGTGAATTTACACTGCCATCTTGACCACAATATAAGTGTCGTACACAGCCGTCCTGTGTCCCCTTTCGTTCTGAAATGGATTCTCTCTTCCCAGCTGTTATCAATAGAAGACAGGGGTCTTTGTTCTTGTAGGTGACTTGTCCAAGATCGCACAACTTTCGAGGTTTAACCTTTGGTCTGATTGTAGGACCCATTTTCTTTAACTCAGTGCCATGCAACCTACCATGTAGGACTCTCAATACTCTCCTGCTTT
This sequence comes from Mustela nivalis, assembly GCF_964662115.1. Taxonomy (NCBI): domain Eukaryota; kingdom Metazoa; phylum Chordata; class Mammalia; order Carnivora; family Mustelidae; genus Mustela; species Mustela nivalis. The sequence continues at coordinate 4,288 of NW_028135987.1, read as the reverse complement.
TGAAGCTGTACTCCACAGGCCACATCTACCAGTGCATATCTATTTTTGTCTAGTTCACTCATTTATTGCACACATTTACTGGATGCCAGCTATGTATTTCAGGCACCTTTCTAGGTGCTGGAGATATGGCAGTGGGCAAGTCAAACACAACCCCCTGCCCTCATTGAGCATGTTCCATTTCCTACTACTGGAAGCATCCACCAGGAACAATGGACTTATGCCAGAAGTCCAGCAATGATATGAGTTCCAGAAATTTCTGAATGGTTCTTTGTGGAAGTGATGATTTGGTGGCAGCCCTCAAGGTAGCTACCTGCACAGGCAAAAAAAAAAAAAAAAAAAAAAAAGGAGGGCTGGTGTAGAAATGCCTGATGAATGGGCTTCAAGGTCAAATAACTGAGCCAGGTCTTTAAGGTCTTATTTAGCTCGGAGATTTTTCAAGAACTTTCCATGATACATAAGCATATTATAGAAAAAACACTATTCAAAGCACACTGTAAATTTGGAGGATGATTGTCTTTGCATTATTTTGGTGATTAAATGACAGTTGATGATACAGGCACTGTTGTAAGTCACTTATCCCTGTGCAAACACTTTGTGGTAAATTCTTTTATCATCCTTATTTTTCAGAGGTAGAGACTGATGCAAAGGGAGAAGTTTGGTGGTTCTCCACTGGCCACAGCTAAGCAAGCAAAAAGCAAAAAGCAGAGCCTGCATTGGAACCAGGCACTGTGGCTCCAGACCCCAACTCTTCACCCTTGGGCTTCTTGCAGCACGCCTGATTTCTTGTCACTAAGAACTTGGTGCAGGAGTTTAACGGTACCTTTAACTTCTAGTTTTTCTTTCTCAGAACTGAATCTGCATTGCAGTGCATCTCTGCATAAACATGTGTTTAATTTTGTCACCTTTAATTTTGTTTTTAGGTAAGATCTGAAGGAGTCAATCTGTTTCTTCTGTGGCTTCAAGCACTTCAGACAAACTTTGCAGAAGAGCAGGTGCTGATTTTTGCTTGCCTCGTGCCTGGTTTCCCAGCGATCATGTCATCCTTAGGGACCTGCATGGTGGAGACACTCATCAGTCCTAGCCCTGGTGTGGCGGATGGTGAGGAACATTTTAGCCAGCCTTACAGGTTGAAATGACTCTGGAAGTTCTCTTGAGGGATTCCTCAGCTTGTCAGGATCCTGAATAGAACCCTTTATTTCGTAGATGGGTTTGGAGGAGGAATTATCCCCTGCTCTTGTTCACAGTAATGTCTTACAGACATTAGAATAGAAAGAATCAGAGCCTTTTTTATATGCAATGAGGATGGGAGACATTTACTGAAGTGGTGGAAACAGGAATGGAAGGGAGGACTCAGATGTTGGGAACAACAGGAAGTGGAGACACATCATGTATCTGGAGTGTTTCCTTGGCTGTGAATGAAATTTAAATCTGCCATCCAAAACTACTGTTTATTGTCCTCAGCATGATTGTTTCACGAGTGGACATTCATCTGCTCACCCAGCCCTGTATTTTCATGCCGCATTCATGGAAAGACAGTAGCTGCTTCCTGGGAAAGTCATGGCAACCATCTGTGTCCCATGAGTTTTTAAGGAACTTGCCAGTTAGGGCCAATGATTGATTAATGCACATCACTTTATTGCCCAAAGACAGGTATTTGATCCTTAGGCTGACCGAAGCAGAATTTGGCAGAGAGAAGAATAGTTTAGAGGGAGAGGTGGCTTCATGGGAGTTTGTACCGTATTTCCAACCCCTTGATGCTCGCTGGCCTGGAGTGTAGCGTGAGCAGGTTCCAAAGGAGGGGCAGATGTATTTTAATGAAGGCCATTTTTTAAAAACCCTTTGAACGTTGGTGAAAGAACTCCTTTTTTTCCCCACTCTGGAGCAAAGATATATCCACAAGAATCACTCCACTCTTGCCGGCCATATCAGGGGAAAGGATCGCTGAGGACCAAACATGCTTTTTCCTTCAAGTACTATTGAACTGTATGGTTATTCAGGTAAAAGCAAAATCTTGGATAATTCAGGAATGGTCTTTCTCTTGATAGGAAAGAGGAAACATTGCTTATTTTCTCCCAGCTCATCCATATTTTGTATGTTTGCTTGTTTGTTTGTTTGTTTGTTTGTTTGTTTTTTGAGTTGACTCTTTATGATATTTCACTAGAACTTGAATATGTGCTATATCACATCAGCAAAGACCTGGCATACATAATATTTTGTGTGACAGTGTATGTCAAGCAAACATTTCAGTTCTCCCATCTGCTTTTATATTACCATATTCACACAGAACACTTCACTTCTAACACTGTGGCTGAGGCTGTGGATTTTTCCCTCACCAGGCAACTCTGCAACACCAGCTGGGTGTCCTGTAGTTTTACTCAGCTTTGACACTGTCTGCCTTGATATGGCATCTGATCCCACAGGTTAAGGGCTCAGTCCCGTGAGACTGTTCCATCACATTCAGGTGCCAGTCATAAGTAGGAGGAGCCCAGGTTACCCACAACTTCTCTACAACTTGGCTACAAATCAGAGGTTCCTTCAACTCCTCCTCTGGTTCAACTGAGTGGCTCGCAGAACTCTGGGAAACATTTGTTTTCATTTGCAATTTATGAAAGATATGATAAAGGATACAGATGAACAGTCAGATGCAGAGACACAAAGGGCACAGCCTGGGAGGGTCCCAAGCACAGGAATGTCTATTCCTGTGGAGCTGGGTTTTATCCCCCTCCTGGTACCTGGATATGTTGACTTACCTGGAAGTTTCCTGAAACCCCTGCTATGAGGATTTTTTTTAAAAGATTTTATTTATGTATCAAAGAGAGAGAGGGGGAGAGAGCGAGCACAGGCAGACAGAATGGCAGGCAGAGGCAGAGGGAGAAGCAGGCTCCCTGCTGAGCAAGGAGCCCGATGTGGGACTCGATCCCAGGACGCTGGGATCATGACCTGAGCCGAAGGCAGCTGCTTAACCAACTGAGCCACCCAGGCGTCCCTGCTATGAGGATTTTTATGGAGGATTCCTTACATAGATGTGCTCTGCTTTTAGCCCCCTCCCCTCTCTGGGGGAATGTAGGGGTTGGGGTGGGGGTGCCGAAGATTCTAAATTCTAATCATGGTGTGGTCTTCCTGGTGATGTGTCCCCACTGAGGAGCCATCTCGGAGCCCACCCAGAGTTGTGTTATTAGAACAAAATATTAAACTCAAAATGGATGGAAGACCTCAATGTAAGATAGGAATTCTTGCCAGTTTTCTTAAGGTGATTCTTTCTCTCTGCTATCCCTCAAGATTCTATCCTTGCCTCCCTTCCTGACTGCACTGTCCTATTGGGCAATCTTGCCTATTGGGCAGGTGGAATGGACCAGTAGGGTCAAAATGCACAGCTTCTAGAAGGCAAAGGGATACTCCAGTCTGCTCTCAGGACTTTGGAGTCTTTGTGTTTTTGGTGCTGGTGAAAGGAAATGAGAGAGGAGAGCAGACAAGAAAGAATGCTAAGTCATTAGAGAGAACTGGTAAGATAAAATACAGGCATGATGAGTAGAATGAGTTTAAAAACAGGATACCATTGGGTGATTTTTTTAATACTCAGTAAGAATATTTTTAACAAAGTGAACCATTTAGTTTTGAAATATTCATTCTTAGCATAATTTGAGTTTTAAGATAGGATTACATTACATGATTGTCAACATTATTTGTCACCATGACTTTTTTTTAAATTTCGGATAGGAATTTTAATAAGATAGCATTTTATTTCAGTAGACATTTAAGTTAAAATTTAAATGTATATATGTTCTTTCCCACATATTATCCAAAGGCTACAAATTTAGAGTGGAAGAATAAGGAGAATGAAGATACTTGTTTTAAAGTTCTTTTTACACTGTTTTGAAAATATTGTCTTCCTCATTTATTTCCATCATTTACCATGTTAGCAAAATCTACAAACTTGTACTTGGTAAGTACTGATTGGGCTGGGTATAGAGGATGTCCACAGGGAAGCTGCCATTCTCTTTCAAAGTGACCTTTGTTTATTTTTAAACAAAATAGTCACTTTATTCTTATATTTAATGGTAACTTTATTGTAAGAGGTTTAAAGTTTCCTAATAAATGATTTTACCTATTTGTACAAACTATTTATTTGTACCTCAGGAAGACTGTGGCTCCTAAAATAATTCAACATGTGTCATGATTCTTCTTGGTATAATTATATTTAAAATTAAGTTTTAAAATTTTAATTTTTAATTGAAACTGTTTATTGAAGGCAGTGTTTATTTTCTCATGCAAAGATGTTGAAATAAAC